>NC_057716.1:110087056-110089354 GCF_004010195.1 Chiloscyllium plagiosum
ATTTCCAGTGCGAGCAGCAGCGGAGGTAAGACCGTTTGGTTTTAAAAGTGCTTACCGGTAGCGGGCAGCGGTGTTTTTTTTTTCTCTTTCACTCTCTCTTCACAGAAAGAGCGGGAGCACCAGGGGGAAGTGACGACGACCAGAGGGGCAGCCGAGACCCGGAAGCAGTTAGTGTAAGCTTACCTGGGTAGGTTTTTTCCCCCTTTAAAAGCGCGAAGGACAGGCTTTCAGGGAGCTAGGTTGAAAGCTCAGAGTTAGATCGAACAGAGTTGTTGTCTCTGGTTTGTTACCCGTGCCACGTGATAGAGAGTCGAGGAATAGGGAGAGAGAACAGTTAAATGCGTGGCTACAGGGATGGTGCAGGAGGGAGGGATTCCGGTTTTTGGATAACTGGGGTTCTTTCTGGGGAAGGTGGGACCTCTATAAACAGGATGGTCTACACCTGAACCTGAGGGGCACCAGTATCCTTGGGGGGAGATTTGCTAGTGCTCTTGGGGGGGTTTTAAACTAACTCTGCAGGGGCATGGGAACCTAGACTGTAGCTTTGGGGTGCAGGATCTGGAGTGTAGGGAGGTTAGGAACATGGCATCAATCTCAAAGGAGCGTGCCTGTAAACAAGAAAGTGGCTTGAAGTGTGTATACTTCAATGCAAGAAGTATACGAAATAAGGTAGGTGAACTTGCAGCGTGGATTGGTACCTGGGATTTCGATGTTGCGGCTATTACGGAGACATGGGTAGAACAGGGACAGGATTGGCTGTTGCAGGTTCCAGGGTTTAAATGTTTTAGTAGGGTCAGAGGTGGGGGTAAAAGAGGGGGAGGTGTGGCATTGCTTGTCAAAGATAGTATTACAGCGATGGAAAGGACAATGGATGAAGACTCGCCATCTGAGGTAGTTTGGGCTGAGGTTAGGAATAGGAAAGGTGAGGTCACCCTGTAGAAAACTCCTTAGGTGTTTTCTACAGGCCTCCTAATAGTCCTAGAGACGTAGAAGAAAGGATTGCGAGGATGATTCAGGAGAAGAGTGAAAGTAATAGGGTGGTTGTCATGGGGGACTTTAACTTTCCAGATATTAACTGGGAAAGCTTTGGCTCGAGTTCGTTAGATGGGTCGTTGTTCGTCTAATGTGTGCAGGAGGGTTTCCTGACACAATATGTAGATAGGCCAACAAGAGGTGAGGCCCTACTGGATTTGATTGTGGGTAACGAACCAGGCCAGGTGTTAGAATTGGAGGTAGGTGAGCACTTTGGGGATAGTGACCACAATTCGGTGACTTTTACTCTCGTGATGGAGAGGGATAAGTGTGAACTGCAGGGCAAGAGTTATAGCTGGGGGCAGGGAAATTATGATGCGGTGAGGCATGACTTATTATGCGTGGCTTAAAAAAGTAGGCTTCAAGGGAAGGGCGCAATTGATATGTGGAGCTTGTTCAAGGAGCAACTATTGAGTAAGTATGTACCTGTCGGGCAGGGAGGAAAGGGTCGTGTGAGGGAGCTGTGGTTTAATAAGGAATTGGAATCCCTTGTTAAAGGGAAGAGGACGACCTACATAAAGATGAGGCACGAAGGTTCAATTGGGGCAATTGAGAGTTATAAGGTAGCCAGGAAGGACCTGAAGAGAGAGCTAAGAGCAGCAAGGAGGGGACATGAAAAGTCCTTAGTTGGTAGGATTAAGGAAAACCCAAAGGCTTTCTATAGGTATGTCAGGAATAAAAGAATGACTGGGTTGGAATAGGTCCAGTCAAGGATAGTAGTGGGAAGTTGCGTGTGGAGGCTGAAGAGATTGGGGAGACGCTGAATGAATACTTTTCGTCAGTATTCACTCAGGAACAGGACATTGTTGCCGATGTGAATACTGAGTCACAATTAATTAGAATGGACAATTAATTAGTCACAATTAATTAGAATTTGAGGTATGTAGGGAAGAGGTGTTGGAAATTCTGGAAAGGGTGAAAATAGATAAGTCCCCTGGGCCTGATGGCATTTATCCTAGAATTCTCTGGGAAGCAAGGGAGGAGATTGCAGAGCCAGTGGCCTTGATTTTTATGTCCTCGTTGTCTACAGGAATAGTGCCAGAAGACTGGAGGATAGCAAATGTGGTTCCCTTGTTCAAGAAGGGGAGTAGGGATAACCCTAGTAACTATAGGCCGGTGAGTCTCACTTCTGTTGTGGGCAAAGTCTTAGAGAGGATTGTAAGGGATAGGATTTATGAACATCTGGATAGGAATAATGTGATCAAGGATAGTCAGCATGGTTTTGTGAAGGGCAGGTCGTGCCTCACAAACCTTATTGAATCCTTT
>NC_057716.1:110089612-110099623 GCF_004010195.1 Chiloscyllium plagiosum
TTTAATGTAGCTAAGTGTGAGGTGATTCACTTTGGGAAGAATAACAAAAAGATGGGGTACTGGGCTAATGGTCAGATACTTGGTAGTGTGGATGAGCTAGGGATCTTGGTGTCCATGTACACAGATCTCTGAAATTTGCCACCCAGGTAAATAGTGCAGTGAGGAAGGCATATGGTGTACTGGCTTTTATTGGTAGAGGAATTGAGTTCCGGAGTACTGAGGTCATGTTGCAGTTGTATAAGACTCTGGTGCGGCCGCATCTGGAGTATTGTGTGCAGTTTTGGTCGCCATACTATAGGAAGGATGTGGAGGCACTGGAACGGGTGCAGAGGAGGTTTACCAGGATGTTGCCTGGTATGGTAGGAAGATCGTATGAGGAAAGGCTGAGGCACTTGGGGTTGTTTTCATTGGAGAAAAGAAGGTTTAGGGGTGACTTGATAGAGGTGTACAAGATGATTAGGGGTTTAGATAGGGTCGACAGTGAGAATCTTTTTCCACGTATGGAGTCAGCTATTACAAGGGGGCATAGCTTTAAATTAAGGGGGGGTAGGTATAGGACAGATGTTAGGGGTAGGTTCTTTACTCAGCGAGTCGGGAGTTCATGGAATGCCCTGCCCGTAGCAGTGGTGGACTCTCCCTCATTATGGGCATTTAAGCGGGCATTGGATAGGCATATGGAGGATAGTGGGCTAGTGTAGGTTAGGTGGGCTTGAATCGGCGCAACATCAAGGGCCGAAGGGCCTATACTGCGCTGTATTCTTCTATGTTCTATGTAAACTCCATCTGCCACTCCTCAGCCCACTGGCTCATCTGATCAAGATCCTGTTGTAATCTGAGGTAACCCTCTTCGCTGTCCACTACACCTCCAATTTTGATGTCATCTGCAAACTTACTAACTGTACCTCTTAAGCTCACATCCAAATCATTTATATAAATGCTGAAAAATAGTACTTACAAGGCAAACTGCACATTCTAGTACAGGATATTGTTAAGGCCACTTTTGAAATACTGTGTACAGTTCTGGTTGCCCTACTATAGGAAGGACATTATTAAATTAGAGAGGGTGCACAAAAGATTTACAAGGATGTTACAGGAACTGGATGATTTGAATTGTAATGAGAGGCTGGAAAGGCTGGGACTTGAGCATAGGAGGTTGAAGGGTGACTTTATAGAGGTTTAGAAAATCGTGAGGTGGTAAGGTGAATAGCAAAGGTATTTTCCTAGGATGGGGGAGTTCAAAACTAGAATAATTTTGAGGTGAGAGGAGAAAGATTTAAAAAGGGCTTGAGGGGCAACATTTTCACAAAGAGGGTGGTTTTAATGTGGAATGAACTGCCAGAGGAAATGGTAAATGTAGGTACAATTACAATTAAGACATTTGAACAGGTACATGAATAGGAACCGTTCACTGGGATACAAGTCAAACAAAGGCAAATGGGACATATTTCATTTGGGAAACTTGGTAGGAATGGACAAATTATATCGAAAGATCTGTTTCTGTGCTGTATGACTAAAGGATAAGGAAGGAAATTTGTGTGTCGAACCTGAAAAAATGGGTGAGATTCTGAACGATTACTTTGCATCAGTGGGACATGATGAACATTGAGATTAGAGATAGAAGTTTGTTTACTCTGGATAAGATGACATAAGGAGTGAGGATGTGTTGGGTAGGCTAAAGGATGTTAAGGTGGACAAATCCTCAAGACCGGATGGGATCTATCCCAGGTTGCTGGGGGAGGTGAGAGAGGAAATAGCTGGGGTCCTGACAGATATCTCTGTAGCATCCTTAAAGACAGGTAAAGTGCCGGAGGACTGGAGAGTTGCTAATGTTGCACCCCTGTTCAAGAAGGGTAGTAGGGATATTTCAGGTAATTGCAGACTAGTGTGCCTGACGTCAGTGGTGGGAAAGTTGCTGGAGAAGGTACTAAGAGACAGGATTGACTTATATTTGGAAGAGAAGGGGCTTATCATTGATAGAAAATGTGGTTTTGTGCGAGGGAGATCGTGCTTTACCAATTTAATAGAGTTCTTTGAAGAAGTGACCGAGTTGATAGCTGAAGGAAGGGCTGTAAATGTCTTTTACATGGACTTTAGTAAGGCGTTTGATAAGGTTCCCAACTAATGGAGAAGGTGAAGTCACATGGTGTGTAAGGAGTTCTAGATAGGTGGATAAAGAACTGGTTGAGCAACAGGAGACAGAGAGCAGTAGTTGAAGGGAGTTTCTCAAAATGGAGAAAGGTGACCAGTGCTGGGGCCACTGTTGTTTGTCATATACATAAATGATCTGGAAGAGGGCATTGGTGGTCTGATCAGTAATTTTGTAAATGACACAAAGATTGGTGGAGTAACAGAAAGCATAAGGGACTGTCAAAAAATACAGGAGAATATAGATAGACTGGAGAGTTGGACACAGAAGTGGCAGATGGAGTTCAATCTAGGCAAATGTGAGGTGATGCATTTGGGAAGGTCTAATTCTAGAGCAAACTATACTATAAACAGAGGAGCCTTGGGAAAGGTTAATGAGCAGACAGATCTGGGAGTTCAGGTCCATTGTACTCTGAAGGTGGCTGCACAGATGGATAGAGTGGTCAAGAAGGTGTATGGTATGATTGCCTTCATCGTGCGGGGTATTGAATATAAGAGCTGGCAGGTCATGTTAAAATTGTACAAGACTTTAGTTCAGCCACATTTAGAATAGAGTGTACAATTCTGCTTGCCACATTACCAAAAAGATGTGGACCCTTTGCAGAGGGTGAGAAAAGGTTTACGAGGATGTTGCTTGGTAGGAAGGTTCTAGCTATGAAGAGAGGTTGAGTAGGTTAGGATTGTTTTCATTAGAAAAAAGGAGATTCAGGAGGGACCTGATTGAGGTCTACAAAATCATGAAGGGTATAGACAGGGTGGATAGAGATAAGCTTTTTCCCAGGTTGAGGGATTTATAGAGTCATAGAGATATACTGCATGGAAACAGACCCTTCGGTCCAACCCGTCCATGCCAACCAGATATCCAACCCAATCTAGTCCCACCTGCCAGCACCCAGCCCATATCCCTCCAAACCCTTCCTATTCATATACCAATCCAAATGCCTCTTAAATGTTGCAATTGTACCAGCCTCCACCACTTCCTCTGGCACCTCATTCCATACACGTACCATTCTCTGTGTGAAAAAGTTGCCCCTTAGGTCTCTTTTATATCTTTCCCCTCTCACCCTAAACCTATGCCCTCTAGTTCTGGACTCCCCGACCCCAGGGAAAAGACTTTGCCTATTTACCCTATCCATGCCCCTCATAATTTTGTAAACCTCTATAAGGTCAACCCTCAGCCTCCAATGCTCCAGGGAAAACAGCCCTAGCCTTTTCAGCCTCTCTCTATACCTCAAATCCTCCAACCCTGGCAACATCTTTGTAAATCTTTTCTGAACCCTTTCAAGTTTCACAACATCTTTCTGATAGGAAGGAGACTAGAATTGCACGCAATATTCCAACAGCGGCCTAACCAAAGTCCTGCACAGCCTCAACATGACCTCCCAACTCCTGTACTCAATACTCTGACCAATAAAGGAAAGCATAGGACAAATGCTAGGACAAATGTTCGGCACAACATCGTGGGCCAAAGGGCCTGTTCTGTGCTGTATTGTTCTATGTTCTATACCAAAAGCCTTCTTCACTATCCTATCTACCTGCGACTCCACTTTCAAGGAGCTATGAACTTGCACTCCAAGGTCTCTTTATTCAGCAACACTCCCTAGGACCTTACCATTAAGTGTATAAGGCCTGCTAAGATTTGCTTTCCCAAAATGCAGCACCTCGCATTTATCTGAATTAAACTCCATCTGCCACTTCTCAGCTCACTGGTCCATCTGGTCAAGATCTTGTTGATTCCATAACGAGAGGTCACACATTCAAGGTGAGAAGAGAAAAGCATAAGGGGGATACACGCGGAAAAGACTTTACACAGAGGGTGGCAGGTGCCTGGAACACGTTGCCAGCAGAGGTATTAGAGGCTGGCACAGTAGATTCATTTAAGGTACATCTGGACAGATGCATGAGTAGGTGGGGAGCAAAGGGATACAAATCCTTAGGAGTTGGACGATTGATTTAGATAATGGATTTGGATCGGCACAGGCTTGGAGAACTGTAGAGCCTGTTCCTTGGCTGTAAATTTTCTTTGTTCTTTGACTGAATGACTCTGTTAGACGAGCAAACCTTCAATGTTCCCAATACATTAACATCTTTCCATATATACAGTGACCAATAGTGTACACAGTAATTCTGATATGATCTCACTAATGCCCTATATAACTAAAACATAACTGCGCTACTGTTAAACAAAACCAGAAATTACTGGAGAAATTCAGCAAGTTTGGCAGCATCTGTGCTGAGAAAGCAGAGTTAACATTTCAAGTCCAATAACGCTTTTCTTGCATTTTATTCTCCTTACAATAAAAAAAGATATTCATTTAGTTTTCCTAATTACTTGTGGTACCGGCATATTAACCTGTGATTCAATTTACCCAGATCTCTGCACCTCAGTGCTCTGCAACCTCTCACCGTTTAGATAATATGCTTTGTTTTTATTCTTTTTGCCAAAATGGACAATTGAACACTTTTCCATATTATATTCCATTTGCAACACATTTAATCTAGCCATAAAGATAAATTTGCCATAGTCCCAGAGGACTGCTCTCTTATCAAAGACAGACTAGTAGTAGTTTAACCTGAAGCTATATGCCATTGTAGGCTGCTTATGTCCTCTTTACAAATCACTTTTCTACTTATCTTTGTGTCATCAGCAAATTTAGTGACTGTACCATCTATCCCTTCATTCTAATTATTCATGTAGATAAAAGAACAAAATTTAAGACACTGTATTTGAATGTGTGTCGCATTGAAACAAAGTGGATGAACTAATTGAGAATAAGTACAATCATGCAGCCATATATATTTTCTCTCCTTTGTCCTTGAATGGATATACCCTTTCCCTTGCTACCTTCTTGCTACTTATATAGATATAAAACGCCTTTGGATTATTCTTAATTCATCTCATAGTCCCGTTTAGCCTTTCTGACTCCTTGTTGTCACACAGTTTAGTCAGAGATGAGAAGCAATTTCTTCACAGAGAAGATAGCGATTCTGTGGAATTCTTTACTGCAGAGGGGTGTCAAGGTTGGGTCACTATGCATATTCAATTCTGAGACAGATAAGAGTTTTAATCAGTAAGAGAATCAAGGGTTATAGGGAAAAGGCAGGAAAGTAGAGTGGGGGGGCACAGTGGTTAGCACTGCTGCCTCACAGCGCCAGGGACATAGGTTCAATTTCAACCTTAGGCGACTGTCTGTGTGGAGTTTGCACATTCTCCCAGTGTCTGCATAGGTTTCCTCCTGGTGCTCCGGTTTCCTCCCACAATCCAAAGATGTGCAGATTAGGTGAACTGGCCGTGCTAAATTGCCCCATAGTGTTCAGGGATGTATAGGTTAGTTGCATGAGTCAAGGGTAAATGTTAGGGAATGGGTGCCATTGAATGGTAGAGCAGAGCAGACTTGATAGGCTGATTGGCCTGTCCTAAATCCTTGGTCTTGAGGGAGAATTTTAAACTAGGAGGCCATATTTTAAAAATAGCGGGTCACCCTTTTAAGACAGAGAATGAGAAAAAACTTTTCTTACAGCGGATTCAGAATCATTGGATTTCCGTTCTTCAAAAGGCAGTTGATGCGGAATCTTTGAACATATTTAAGGCAGAGGTAGAGAGATTCTTGATTTTAAGGAGAAGAAAGATGATTAAGGATTTGTAGAAATGTGGAGTTGAGGTTACAATCAGATCAGCCGTGATCTTATTAAATGGCGGAGGAGGTTCGAAGGGCCAAGTAATGTATTTTTGTTCCTTGGTTGTATGTTCAGTTACAAGCAGCAATAGCTTCTAGTTATATCTCATATAGGCTGTAATGCATTTTTCATTCCATTCAAAAAAGCCAGAGATCTAAAATTATATATGACATTCTCTGCTTACCTTGCCAGCCTCTTCCCTGCAGATTTTGATGCAATCCATGCTTTTCATGTAATACTCTCGGTTCTTGACTTCCAGGAACTGGTAGACACGTTCCATCAGCTGATTGGTTACTATTTGGAGACAGAATTTTTAGAACATCTATTCACTTCCCAATGAAGACTTTCTAATTATGACATAGAGACTCTATAATTCCATTTTTTCCAGGATAACTTCCACTTCTTCCGTAAAGGGTGCTCCAATCATCTCAATCTGTCGTCATTCTTCTCCAACTGGTTGAACTTGTGCTTGCCTCCAATCACTTCTCTGAATTCAACCCATTTTGTCCAGATAAATTAATGAATGGATTCCTGTCTTTTTGTGCATATGATTGTCACAGAGATCTATGGTATAAAAGCAGGCTCTTTTGCCCATTGACTCTGGGTTGGTCAAAAACACAACCTAACTTTTCCAATTTTTTTTTCATTGCTTGGCCCATTGCCTTAGAACATAGAACAATACAGCACAGAACAGGCCCTTCGGCTCACGATGTTGTGCCGAACATTTGTCCTAGCTTAAGCACCCATCCATGTACCTATCCAATTGCTACTTAAAGTTCGCCAATGATTCTGACTCTGCCACTCCCACAGGCAGCGCATTCCATGCCCCCACCACTCTCTGGGTAAAGAACCCACCCATGACATCTCCCCTATACCTTCCACCCTTCACCTTAAATCTATGTCCCCTTTTAATACTCTGTTGTACCCAGAGAAAAAGTTTCTGACTGTCTACTCTATCTATTCCTCTGATCATCTTAAAAACCTCTATCAAGTCACCCCTCATCCTTCGCCGTTCCAATGAGAAAAGGCCTAGCACTCTCAACCTATCCTCGTACGACCAATTCTCCATTCCAGGCAACATCCTGGTAAATCTTATTAATTCAGCAGCTCTTACTTTGAGAGCAAGCAAGTAATCATGACACCGAGTGCTCATTAACAGGCTGACATGATGCTGGAAGAATACAAAATGATGGCAGTGACATTGGAATACAAAACTGGTCCCTCACTTCCCCTTCCCCCACCTCATCCTAGTTTCAAACTTCCAGCTCCGCACTGTCCCCTTGACCTGTCTGGACTTGTCCGATCTGCCTAGCTCCTTTTCCACCTATCTTCGTATCATCTGCAAATTTACTGACCCACCCTTCGACTCCCTCATCCAAGTCATTAATAAAAATTACGAACAGCAGAGGACCCAGAACTGATCCCTGCGGAACTCCACTCCAGGCTGAATATTTACCATCTACCACCACTCTCTGACTTCGACCGGTTAGCCAGTTTTCTATCCAACTGGCCAAATTTCCTTCTATCCCATGCCTCCTGACTTTCTGCATAAGCCTACCATGGGGAACCTTATCAAATGCCTTACTAAAATCCATGTGCACTACATCCACTGCTCTACCCTCATCCACATGCTTGGTCACCTCCTCAAAGAATTCAATAAGACTTGTAAGGCAAGACCTTGGCACCATAAATGCACATTTAGTTACTGTTTAAATGTTATGAGTGCCTCTGCCAGTACTACCATATAGGTAGTAAGTTCCAGATTTCCACCATCCTGCGGGTGAAAGAAATATCCTTACATGTGGGCGGCACGGTGGCTAGCACTCTGCCTCACAGCGCCAGAGACCCGGGTTCAATTCCCGACTCAGGCGACTGACTGTGTGGAGTTTGCACATTCTCCCTGTGTCTGCGTGGGTTTCCTCCGGGTGCTCCAGTTTCCTCCCACAATCCAAAGATGTGCGGGTCAGGTGAATTGGCCATGCTAAATTGCCCGTAGTGTTAGGTAATAAGGGGTAAATTTAGGGGTATGTGTGGGTTGCGCTTTTGCGGGTCAGTGTGGACTTGTTGGGCCGAAGGGCCTGTTTCCACACTGTAAGTAATCTAATCTAATCTCCTCTAAACCTACTGTTCCTTACCTTAAATCTACATCCTCTGGTTACTGGAAAAGGGTTCTTTCATCAAGATAAGGTTTCTTCCTGTCTAGCAAGCCTATGTCCCTCATAATTTTATGTTCTCAATCATGTCCCCTCTCAATCTTCTCTGCTCAAAGAAAAACAACCCGAATCTGTCCAATCTCTTGTCATAAATGAAACTCTCCAGGCCAGGCAACATCCTTGTAAGCCTCTCTACTGCTGTCACATCCTTCCTATAATGTGAATTCCAGGCACATTATACCTCTACCTCTAACCAACATTTTATACAGTTCCAGCATAACCTCCCTGCTCTTAATTTGTTTTTGTACTCAGGCCAAACCAGCCCCTACATCTCATCTTCCTATTTTATTGACTGACTCTGCTACTTGATCTTGCTTGAGTCTTGAGAAGTATATTAACTATTGTGAGAAACAAATATACATTTATGGATTACCAGAAATGTAAAATGGAAGATTTCGACAATTTCTGGATTACAAAGGGTTTGTCATGTGACTTCCTGAAACTCAAACAACAAACTTGCCATTACCTTACCTATATATTCCATCCCAGTGCACTTCCGTCCACTTCATCTAACAAAGAAGCAGTGCTCTGAAAGCTTCTGATTTCAAATAAATCTGTTGGACTATTACCTGGTGTCATGTGACTTCAGACTTGGTGCACCCCAGACCAACACGGACACCTCCCCCATCAAATGTCAAAAGGTCAAGGCCAAGTACTGAGGTCACATCTGGAGTACTGCATACAGATTTGCTGCTCTTACTTGAGGAGGAACGTAGTTCTTTTGGAGGTAGATCAGAGGAGGTTCTCTGGATTGATTCAAAGGATGAGAGATTTGTCTTATGAAGACAGACTAGGCCTATACTCTCTAAAGTTTAGAAGAATGAGAGGAGATTTAATTGAAGTATATAAGCTATCAAAGTTTAATTGACAAAATAGATGGAGAGTGAATGCTTTGCTTTGTTGGGGTGGGGGAGGAATTTTGAACAAGAGGATGCCAATTTAAAACAGATGAGGAGGAACTATTTCTTCAGAAAGGGTCGTGGATGCTGGGACTTTTAGGAAACATTTTAGGAGAGACATAGAGCATTTTTGTAAACATTAATTGTCAACAAGCATGCAAAAAAACTCAAGACCATTCAAGTTCTTCTGTACTTCAATCAAGTTACCTCTCTTACAGTCACAGAGATGTACAGCACGGAAACAGATCCTTCGGCCTGACTCGTCCATGCTGACTAGATATCCCAACCTAATCTAGTTCCAATTGCCAGCAATTGGCCAATATCCCTCTAAACCCTTCCTATTCTTTTGCCCATCCAGATGCCTTTTAAATGATGGAATTGTACCAGCCTACACCATTTCCTCTGGCAGCTCATTCCATACATGCACCACCCTCTATGTGAAAAAGTTGCCCCTTAGGTCCCTTTTATATTTTTCCCCTCTCACCCTAAACCTAGGCTCTCTAGTTCTGCACTCTTCTAAGTTTCAGTCTGTCCAACATTTCCTCAGAAGTCAACTCACTCATTCCAGGTATCAATCTAGTAAACCTCTGAATTTCGTTCAATGCATTGTTCAATCCACGATGTTGTGCCGAACATTTGTCCTAGCTTAAGCACCCATCCATGTACCTATCCAATTGCCACTTAAAGTTCGCCAATGATTCTGACTCTGCCACTCCCACAGGCAGCGCATTCCATGCCCCCACTACTCTCTGGGTAAAGAACCTACCCCTGACATCTCCCCTATACCTTCCAACCTTCACCTTAAATTTATGTCCCCTTGTAACACTCTGTTGTACCCGGGGAAAAAGTTTCTGATTGTCTACTCTATCTATTCCCCTGATCATCTTATACACCTCGATCAAGTCACCCCTCATCCTTCGCCGTTCTAATGAGAAAAGGCCTAGCACTCTCAACCTATCCTCGTACGACCAATTCTCCATTCCAGGCAACATCCTGGTAAATCTTCTCTGCACCCTCTCCAAAGCTCCCACATCTTTCCTAAAGTGAGGCGACCAGAACAGCACACAGTACTCCAA
>NC_057716.1:110102303-110114259 GCF_004010195.1 Chiloscyllium plagiosum
TTTAAACCCCCCCTGAAGAGTGCTAGCAAACCTACCTCCCAGGATATTGGTGCCCTTCTGGTTCAGGTGCAACCCGTCCTGCTTGTACAGATCCCACCTTCCCCAGAATGCAGTCCAATTGTCCAAATACCTGTCCAAACTCCAGTGACAGGTCTTTTTCAGAATGGTAGCCAGTAACTATTGGAGCTCCCCAAGGGTTAGTGTTGGAAGCATAACTATTCGCGTTATATATTAACAATCTGAACGAAGGAACTGAGGGCATTGTTGCTCAGTTTGCATATGACATAAAGATAGGTAGAGGAGCTGGTACTTTGAGGAAGTGGGGTAGCTGTAGAAGGACTTGGACAGGCTAGAGAGTGGACAAAAAGTGGCAGATGGAATACAATGTGGGAAAGTGTGAGGTAATGCATTTTGGTAGGAAGAATAGAGGCATAGACTATTTCTAAATAGGGAAAGGTTTTGGAAGTCTTGAAGCACAAAGGGATGTGGAAGTCCTAATTCAGGATTCTCTTAAGTTTAACATGCTGGTTCAGTTTGCAGTTAGGAAGGCAAATGCAATGTTTGCATTCATTTCAAGAGGAGTAGAATACCACAGCAGTGATGTACTTCTGAGGTTGTATAAGACTCTGGTCAGACCGCATTTAGAATATTGTGAGCAGTTGGGATCCAGATGAGGTTTTTAAGAATGATCCCACAGATGAAGGGGTTAACATATGAGGAGCAGTTGAGGACTCTGGATCTGTACTCAATGGAGTTTAGAAAGATGAAGGGGGGATCTGATTGAAATTTATAGAATTTTGAGGGGCCTGGAGTGTGGGCATGGAGAGGATGTTTTCACTCGTAGGAGAGACTAAGACCCGGAGGAACAGCCTCAGAGTGAACAGACAACCCTTTATGATCAATGCCACTCATTGGGAACAATAACATTCCATTAGCCTTCTTAATTCCTCAAGAAAATCCCAAGTGATTGTAATTTTCCATCTCCTAACTTAGATTTATTATTGTCCAGAGTGTGGTGCTGGAAAAGCACAGCAGGTCAGGCAGCATCCGAGGAGCAGGAGAAACGACGTTTCGAGCATACGCCCTTCACCAGGAGCGGCTTAGATCTATTATTGAAATGCTTTTTATATCCTTTAAAGTGAAGGCAAAATATCTGTTCATTTCATCAACTATTGGGCAGGCTTTAAAGTAACAAATGCAACTGGCAACAGCAAGTTAGTCAGAGTCAGAGAAGGAAGAAAAATATGAGGTCTTATTGCACATGTATGTGAATGCACAAGAGTAAATAAGATTATGGTGTATTTCCCGAAAGGAATTTTGATGTTCTAGCAATAGCAGAGATCTGCCTCAAGGAAGGTCTCTCTCTGCAAGTGTATCCCTCTGCAGATTATTTCCATTGATAGCTGTTGTATTTATTTCCTCTCCTCCTATTGTCACTTTGGAATGCCATTACTGTATCTATTCTGATGTATTTATTCAACCGAGCACAGAATCAATTTGGTTGGAACTAAGGAACAAAAAGGTAATAACTTGATCACTTGGTGTAATCTAAGACCACCAACTGATGGAAAGTATGTAGAAGAACACATTTGCAGGGAAATTACAGAGAAATACTATCATACAGTAGTTACGTAGAACATAGAAAATTACAGCGCAGTACAGGCCCTTCGGCCCTCGATGTTTTTTAGATTAGATTACTTACAGTGTGGAAACAGGCCCTCGGCCCAACAAGTCCACACCGACCCGCCGAAGCGCAACCCACCCATTCCCCTACATTTACCCCTTTACCTAACACTACGGGCAATTTAGCATGGCCAATTCACCTGACCTGCACATCTTTGGACTGTGGGAGGAAACCGGAGCACCTGGAGGAAACCCACACAGACATGGGGAGAATGTGCAAACTCCACACAGTCAGTCGCCTGAGTTGGGAATTGAACCCGGGTCTCTGGCGCTGTGAGGCAGCAGTGCTAACCACTGTGCCACCGTGCCACCCATGTTGCGCCAAAATGTCATACTAATCTGAAGCCCATCTAACCTACACTATTCCATGTACATCCATATGCTTGTCCAATGACGATTTAAATGTACTTAAAGTTGGCGAATCTACTACCGTTGCAGGCAAAGCATTCCATACCCTTAGTACTCTCTGAGTAAAGAAATTACCTCTGACATCTGTCCTATATCTATCACCCCTCAATTTCAAGCTATGCCCCCTCATGCTCGCCGTCACCATACTTGGAAAAAGGCTCTCCCTGTCCACCCTATCTAACCCTCTGATTATCTTGTATGTCTCTATTAAATCACCTCTCAACCTTCTTCTCTCTAATGAGAACAGCCTTTCCTAGTAAGACAATCCTTCCATACCAGGCAAAATCCTAGTAAATTTTCTCTGCACTCTTTCCAAAGCTTCCACATCCTTCTTATAATGCAGTGACTAGAACTGTACACAATACTCCAAGGGTGGCCTTATCAGAGCTCTATACAGCTGCAGCATAACCTCCTGGTTTCGGAATTCGATCCCTCTAATAAAGACCAAAACACTGTATGCTTCTTAACAATCCTGTCAATCTGGGTGGCAACTTTCAGGGATCTGTGTACATGGACACCGGGATCTCTCTGCTCATCTGCACTCCCAAGAATCCTACCATTAGCCCAGTACTTTGCATTCCGATTACTCCAGCCAAAGTGTATCACCTCACACTTGTCCACATTAAGCTCCATTTGCCACCTCTCAGTCCAGCTCTGCATCCTATCTATGTCTCTCTGCAACCTACTACATCTTTCGTCACTATCCACAACTCCACCAACCTTAGTGTCGTCCGCAAATTTACTAACCCACCCTTCTACGCCCTCATCCACTTCATTTATAAAAATGACAAACAGCAGTGGACCCAACACCGACCTTTGCGGTACACCGCTAGTAATTGGACACCAAGATGAACATGTTCCATCAACTACAACCCTCTGTTTTCTCCCAGCAAGCTAATTACTGATCCAAACTGCTATGTTTCCCACAATCCCATTCCTCCGCATTTTGTATAATAGCCAACTGTGCTACTATAATAGCACAACGTACCCTTCACAAAACCGTGCTGACTGTCCCTGATCAGATAATTCTTTTCTAGATGGTTATAAATCTTATCTCTTCTAACCTTTTCCAACACTTTACCAACAACTGAAGTGAGTCTCACTGGTCTGTAATTACCAGGGTTGTCTCTACTACCCTTTTTGAACAAGAGAACCACATTTGCTATCCTCCAGTCCTTGGCACTATTCATGTAGACAATGATGATTTGAAGATCAAAGCCAAAGGCTCGGCAATCTCTCCCCTTCCTTCCCAGAGGATCCTAGAATAGATCCCATCCGGCCCAGGGGACTTGTCTATTTTCACACTCTGCAGTATCTCTAATACCTCTTCCTTGTGAACCTCAATCTCTTCTAATCTAGATGCAAGTGTCTCTGCATCTTCCTCGCCAACATTTTCATTTCTGTTCCTTCTGTTCCTCCACACTGCCAAGAATCTTGTCTTTACTCCTATATTCAGCATTCGAGTTCGACCTTCCAAAATTCATCATTTCGCACTTATCCAGGTTGAACTCAATCTGCCATTTCTCAGCCCAGCTCTGCATCCTGTTTATCTCGCACTGCAACCTGCAATAACCCTTGATACTATCAATGGCACCTTCAACCTTTGTGTCATCTGCGAATTTACTAACCCACCCCTCAACCTCCTCATCCAAGTCATTTATAAAGCTACAAAGAGCAGAGGTCCAAGAACAGAGCCCTGCAGGACACCACTCACCACTGACCTCCAGGCAGAATACTTTCCATCTACAACCACTCTCTACCTTCAGTCAGCTAACCAATTCTGAATCCAGACAGCCAAATCTCCCCATATTCCATACCTCCTGATTTTATGAATGAACCTACCATGGGCAACTTTATCAAATGCCTTGCTGAAATCCATATACACCACATCCACTGCTCGACCTTTGTCGACCGGTCTTGTCACCTCCTCAAAGAACTCAACAAGATTTGTGAGGCATAACTTGCCCCTCACAAAACCATGTTGACTGCCTTTAATCATGCTACAGTTTTCCAAATAGTCATAAATCCTATCCCTCAGAATTCTTTCCAAAACTTTGCTGACCACAGACGTAAGACTGACTGGTCTGTAATTGCCAGGGATTTCCTTATTACCCTTCTTGAAAAGAGGAACAACATTCACCTTTTCCAATTCGCTGGTAAGACTCCTGCGGAGAGTGAGGAAAGATTTTTGCCAGTGGCTTAGCAACCTCCTTTCCCGGAGCAACCTAGGATAAATCTGGTCTGGCCCTGGGGACTTATCAATCTTAATGTTTTTCAAACTTTCCAGCACATCAACTTCATCAATCTTGATCTGTTCAAGCCTGTATCCCAGCTCCTCAAAGTTCTCATTCACAACAAGGTCCCTTTCCTTGGTAAAACTGAAGCAAAAAGCTCATTTAGGGCTTCCCCTATCTGCTCAGACTCCACGCACAAGTTCCCTATGCTATCCCTGATCAGCCCTATCTTCTCCCTAATCATTCTCTTATCCCTCACGTATGAGTAAAGTGCCTTTGGGTTGTCCCTAATTCTTCCTGCCAAGCCTTTCTCGTGCTCCCTCCTGTCTCCCCTCAGTCCATTTCTGAGCTCCTTTCTAGCAAGCCGTAGTCCTCTAAAGCTGTGCTAAATCCTTGCCTCTTCCACCTTATGTAAGCTGCCTTCTTCCTTTTGAAGAGAAGCTCCTCTGTTCTCGTCATCCAAGGTTTCTTAATCTTACCCCTTCTTATCTATCTCAAATGAACAAATTTGTGCATCACTCGCAACAACTGCTCCTTAAATAGTCTCCACATGCCTGTTGTGCCCTTTCTGTGGAACAATCGCTCCCAGTCTCCCAGCTCCTGTCTGATAGCATCATAATTTCCTTTTCTGCAATTAAATATCATCCCTTGGTAACGGCTCCTTTCCCTCTCCAAGGCTATGGTAAATGTGAGGCAGTTGTGGTCACTGTCACCAAAGTGCTCTCCCACCGCGAGATTTGACACCTGTCCTGGCTCATTGCCGAGCACCAAATTCAAAATGGTCTCTCCCCTCGTCGATCTGTCTTTGTACTGAGTAAGGAAATCCTCTCAAGCACACCCGACAAAAACCGCTCCATCCAACCATCTGCACTAAGGAGGTTCCAGTCGACACTGGGAAAGTTGAAATCACCCAATAACAACAACCCTGCTACATCTGCATTTTTCCAAAATCTGTCAGCCTATGAGTTCTTCAATTTCTCCACTGCTACGTAGATAGTTGAGACTATTGCCTTTGGAGAGAAGAATGCTAAAAGGAGATCTTAGAGGTTTTCAAAATCATGAGTGGGCTGAATATAGTAGATAGGGAGAAAATGTTACCATGTGAAAAAGATCAAGAAAAGGACACAGATTGAAAGTGATCTGCAGACGAAATGAGGGCACAGCAAGGAGAGACGTTTTTTACCCAGTGATTTTTTGGGGGTCTGGAATGCACTCCTTGTAAGTATGGTTGAGGCAGGTTCAATTGAGGCATTCAAGAAGGAATTGCATTGTTATTTGAATATAAATAATGTACATGGGGAGTATCGGGGATTGGCTTTCAGTAGTGATGCTTATTTAATGCGCCAATGCAGGTACGATGGACCAAATGGCCTCCTTCTGAGCTGTCACAGTTTTTGTGATTCTGTGAAGCGTCTCCTCCACCACATCCTTTTTTATCGACTTTCAAATTGCCAACATTCCAGGACAGAAATAGAACAACCTACAAAGTCACTCTAAAGTTTTCTTTAAAGACGAGCAGAGCTTGCTACTAATTGTTCAAAGTAGTGACAATATGCTAATTCAATTGCATCATGCATTATGTCAGAATGCCTTAATGTGAGGCAGAGAAGCAGCAGAGAAGGAAGCTATTTCTGCAGTCTGAATTCCACTACCATGTGGGCATCCAGCTTAGCTTCTGCAGTGAGGAAGATGCTCAAGTCTGTTATGAAGGAAGAAACAGCAAGGCATCTAGATGTAAATTGTCTCATTCAACAGACGCAGCATGGGTTCATAAAGAGCAGGTCACGCTTAACTATTCTTTTGGAATTCTATGAAGATATTACGAGCAAGGTGGACAATGGGGACCCAGTGGACATGGAGTACCTAGATTTCCAAAAGGCCTTTGACAAAGTGCCGCACAAAAGGCTGCTGACAAGATAAATATGCATGACATTATGGGTAAAGTATTAGCATGGTTAGAGGACTGGTTGACTAATAAGAAGCAAAGAATGTCAGACCGGGGCCAGACCAGATTTATCCTAGGTTGCTCCAGGAAGTGAGAATGGAGGTTGCTAAGCTGCTGGCAAAGATCGTTGCTTCCTCACTCTCCATTGGAGTCATACCAGAGGATTGGAAGGAGACGAATGTTGTTCCGCTTTTCAAGAAGGGTAATTGGGAAATCTTTAGCAATTACAGACCAGTCTTACATCTGTGGTCAGCAAGGTTTCGGAAAGAATTCTGAAGTATAGGATTTACGACTATTTGGAAAAGCACAGTATGATTAAAGGCAGTCAGCATGGCTTTGTGAGGGGTAGGTCATGTCTCACAAATCTTATTGAGTTCTTTGAGGAGGTGACAAGACCGGTCGATAAAGGTCGAGCAGTGGATGTGGTATATATGGACTTCAGCAAGGCATCTGATAAGGTTCCCCATGGTAGGTTCATTCATAAAGTCAGGAGGTATGGGATACAGGGAGATTTGGCTGTCTGGGTTCGGAATTGGTTAGCTGACAGAAGGTAGAGAGTGGTTGTAGATGGAAAGTAATCTGCCTGGAGGTCAGTAGTGAATGGTGTCCTGCAGGGCTCTGTTCGTGGGCCTCTGCTCTTTACAGTTTTTATAAATGACATGAATGAGGAAGTTGAGGGGTAGGTTAGTAAATTTGCCAATGACGCAAAAGTTGGAGGTACCATTGATAGTATCGAGGGCTATTGCAGGCTGCAGCGTGACAGAGACAGCAGGAGAATCAACGTTTTGGGCCGAAGCCCTTCATCCTGTTGAAGGGCTCCAGCCCAAAATGTTGATTCTCATGCTCTTCAGATGCTGCCTGACCTGCTGTGCTTTTCCAGCAACAAACTCTCAACTCCGATCTCCAGCAACTGCAGACCTCACTTTCTCCTGGATGCAAAGTTGGGTTGAGAAATGGCAGATTGAGTTCAACCTGGATAAATGCGAAGTGATTCATTTTGGAAGGTCGAACTTGAATACGGAATATAGGATTATAGACAGGATTCTTGGCAGTGTGGAGGAACAGAGGGATCTTGGCGTTCACGAGCATAGATCCCTCAAAGTTGCCACCCAAGTGGATAAGATTGTTAAGAAAGCACATGGTGTTTTGGCTTTCATTAACAGGAAGATCGAGTTTAAGTGCAGAGAGGTTTTGCTGCAGCTCTACAAGACTCTGGTGAGACCACACTTGAAATACTGTGTCCAATTCTGGTTGCCCTATAATAGGAAAGATACAGAGGCTTTGGAGAGGGTGCATAGAAGGTTTACCAGGATGCTGCCTGGACTGAAGGGCTTGTCTTACAAACAGAGGTTGACTAAGCTCGGACGTTTCCCTCTAGAGAAGAGGTAGAGAGGTGACCTGATCGAGGAATTAAAGTAATGAGAGGCATGGATAGAGTCAATAGCCAGAGATTTTTCCCCATGGCAGGACTGACTGACACGAGGGGTCATAGTGTTAAGATATTAGGAGGAAGATATAGAGGAGATGTCAGAGGTAGGTTCTTTACACAGAGAGTTGTGAATACGTGGAATGCGTTGCCCGCGGTGGTGGTGAAAGCAGATTCATCAGAGACATTAAAGGGGTGTGTAGGTTAGGTTCGGTTATTTTGCTTTAGATTAGGAATAATCCTCGTCACAACATCGTGGGCCGAGAGGCCTGTTCAGTACTGTACTTTTCTATTTTGTATGTTCTATAAATGAGTACTATTTTGGTTGGCAATCAGTTACCAGTGGTGTGTCTCAGGGATCAGTGTTGGGACCGCAATTATTCACAATTTATATAGATGATTTGGAGTTGGAGACCACGTGTAGAGTGTCAAAGTTTGTAAATGACACTAAGATGATTAGATTACTTACAGTGTGGATAATGGCCCTTTGGCCCAACAAGTCCACACCGACCCTCCGAAGAGCAACCCACCCATTTTTGGACTGTGGGAGGAAACCGGAACACCCGGAGGAAACCCACGCAGACACAGGGAGAATGTGCAAACTCCACACAGACAGTTGCCTGAGGCAGGAATTGAACCCGGGTCTCTGGCACTGTGAGGGAGCAGTGCTAACCACTGTGCCACCCACAGTAGCAGAGCAAAGTGTGCAGAGGACTGTGAAACTTTGCAGAGGAACACAGATGTTTTAAATGAGTGGGCAAAGGTCTAGCAGATGGAATACAATGTTAATAAATGTGAAGTCATCCATTTTGGTAGGAGTAACAGTAAAAAGGATTATTAGCTGAATGGTTAGATTAGATTAGATTACAGTGTGGAAACAGGCCCTTCGGCCCAACAAGTCCACACCGACCCGCCGAAGCGAAACCCACCCATACCCCTACATTTACCCCTTACCTAACACTACAGGCAATTTGGTATGGCCAATTCACCTGACCCTGCACATCTTTGGACTGTGGGAGGAAACCGGAGCACCCGGAGGAAACCCACGCAGACATGGGGAGAACGTGCAAACTCCACACAATCAGTCGCCTGAGGCGGGAATTGAACCTGGGTCTCTGGCGCTGCGAGGCAGCAGTGCTAACCACTGTGCCACCGTGCCACCCACACGGTGCGGCCACACCTGAAGTATTGTGTGCAATTTTGGTCTCTTTACTTGAGAAAGGATGTAATGGCACTAGAGGAGGTTCACTAGGTTGATTCCAGAGTTGAGGGGGTTGGCTTATGAGGACAGACTAAGTAGACTGGGATTATATTCACTAGAATTTAGAAGAATGAGGGGGGATCTTATACAGACGTATAAAATTATGAAGGAAATAGATATGTTAGAAGTATAGAGAATGTTTCCACTGGCAGGTGAAACTAGGACAAGAGGGCACAACCTAAAAATTAGGGGGAGCAGATTTAGGATTGAATTGAGAAGGAACTCCTTCACCCAGAGGGTTGTAAATCTATTGAATTCCCTGCCCAGTGAAGTAGTTGACGCTACTTCAGTAAACGTTTTTAAATCTAAGGTAGATTTTTTTGAACAATGAAGGGATATGTTGAGACGCAAGTAAGTAGAGCTGAATCCATGAAAAGATCAGCCATGATCTTATTGAAGGGTGGATCAGGCTCGAAGGGTCAGATGGCCTACTCTTGCTTCTAGCTCTTATGCCCAACATTCTGAAAGTTGAGAACTGGTCTGTTCAGTCACATGAAGATGCATGACAGAATCTCCTAACTAAGTAGATGTCATCCTCAAATTAAAGAGAAGCTAATGATGATGATTGTATCAGCCATGATTTCCCTCCAGGTTCATTTGGATTTTTACTATGCTTTTTGTCTCCTCCACCTTCTTTGCTCGTGGTCATTTAATTCTCAGTTTTCAAGTCTGATCCAGACTTGAAGCTTTTGTACTCTTTACATAGATGCTAATTGACCTACTGCATATTTTATCCCTTGTTTTACCCATTCCACACCTTCTCTGAAGTTTGAATTTTTTTGACGAACCAGAGTCTGGAAGTCCTTTGCTGGAGTGAGGCTGCCAACCTATAAATAGGAAATGGGACAAATTCAGTCCAAATTCATTCTTTACACAGTATCTGCAAAACAGAACCACACATAAGTAAGCCTAATTATAATATAGTTATTTAGTAGCACAGAACTTGAATATTGCTGAAAAAAATGACAAAATGTAAAGGCTTTTTACATTGCACTCATCTGAACAATGTGAGAGAATACTAATTCAAGGGTAGAACCAAGATTTATACTGAAAGAGAGGATAGATTGTGAAGTCTACTGATTGCTAGAGATGTTGCCATGGAGAATGCGCCTATTAATAATGATGTGGAGGTGTCAGTGTTGGACTAGGGTGGAGAGACAGACAGTTAACTGTCAGGTATTGTTTAGTTTTTCAACCAAGCAGATAATCTGTTTGGTCAGGATAATGCCCTGAGAACTGAACCAGCAAATCACAGAAATGTTATGGCATAAAAAGAGACCATTCAACTCATCATGTCTGCACTGTCTTGTTAAATGAGCGTTATTATCTCATGCATCTTGCCAATCATGGCTGTCAGCTATTTTGTCAAGTTGAAACTGGCGAAGAACATGGACATGTTCTTTCCGTCTAGAAATAACAAGAACATAGCTACAGAAGTACGTCATTCAGCCCCTTGACCCTGTTCCATCTTTCATTGAGATCAAGGCTGATCTGTGCCTAACTCCATACACTATACTTTGGACCACAATCTCTTCATTTCTTTCCTGAACAAAAATTTAGCTATCTTAGAAGTAAAATTAATTCTGCATCCACTTCCCTTTCAGGAGCATTGTTCTAAACATCTATCAGCCTTTGTATGTAGAACATATTCTATATGTGTTTTAATATGTGTAGTTTCGGGTACATGCAAGTGTGTCTCAAAGCAGGTCCAACTGAAAATACTAAATTGGTTGTCAATGAATTCTTTGCATACTCAAGATTATCCAGCAAACGTTATCCAATTGCATAATCACATCCAATGTTGGAAACTGTGCTGTTAAATTCTGCAAAATGGGTTGGTTGGTATGGTCAGTGCCTTGCTTCTTGCAATCAGCCAATCCACCAGTCATTTGGGACTTAAATACTGAATTTCATGTATTAATCCACAGGGCCTGGTTCACTGCAGTTGGGAAGAACATGAATATGCACTGCGCCTGTTTCAACTCAACAACCAATAGCCATTTGCTGGTTCATTTCTCAGAGCAATATATTGACTTTCATAGTTAATGAATCATTTTTAATAATTAAAGAAAGCCTGGTAGCTAACTGCTAATTATCATTAACTGGCATGTTCTCCATGATAATACCTCTGTCAATCAATGCATGTCCACTTCCTAACCAATTAGGACCTTGCTCTCATGGAATATAAATGTTGCGTTATTGAAGTATTATTCTTGCAAGTTGTCTTCCTGGGTACAAGATGAAAAGCTTCAACAAAATGTGTCCCATTTCAGCAACATTCAATTATAAAATAGCTGAGAAGGAGGTTGGTAAACTAGGTTAGAGTATATGGGACTGGAGTAGCATAATATTATGGATTAATAATACTGGTGAGACCTCGAGCCTGTCTCACCATTTAATAGGATCAAGGTTGAACCATTTGTGTTACAAATTCAACATGTAACCTTCGGTTTCCTTGCTTAACAAGAATCTATCAATGTCAAAAAGTGTGGCACTGAAAAAGCACAGCAACTCAGGCAGCAACTGAGGAGCAGGAGAGTTGACGTTTCAGGCATAAGCTCTTCATCAGCACCACACGTTTTGACTCCGATCTTCAGCATCTGCAATCCTCACTTTCTCCAAGAATCCATCAATGACCGCCTTAAAAATATTCAATGACTGATTCCACAGCCTTCTAAAGCAGGGTTTCAAAAGTGTCCAACTTTCTTGCTGAGATATTTGTATCAGCAATAGTCACAGGTGAGGTGCCGGAAGACTGGAGGTTGGCAAATGTGGTGCCACTGTTTAAGAAGGGCGGAAAAGACAAGCCAGGGAACTATAGACCAGTGAGCCTGTCCTCGGTGGTGGGAAAGTTGTTGGAGGGAATCCTGAGGGACAGGATGTACATGTACTTGGAAAGGCAAGGACTGATTCGGGATAGTCAACATGGCTTTGTGCGTGGGAAATCATGTCTCACAAACTTGATTGAGTTTTTTGAAGAAGTAACAAAGAAGATTGAT
>NC_057716.1:110114745-110122558 GCF_004010195.1 Chiloscyllium plagiosum
ACTTATACACTTAATGGTAAGGTCCTAGGGAGTGTTGCTGAACAAAGAGACCTTGGAGTGCAGGTTCATAGCTCCTTGAAAGTGGAGTCACAGGTAGATAGGATAGTGAAGAAGGCATTTGGTATGCTTTCCTTTATTGGTCAGAGTATTGAGTACAGGAGTTGGGAGGTCATGTTGCGACTGTACAGAACATTGGTTAGGCCACTGTTGGAATATTGCATGCAATTCTGGTCTCCTTGCTATTGGAAAGGTGTTGTGAAACTTGAAAGGGTTCAGAAAAGATTTACAAGGATGTTGCCAGGGTTGGAGGATCTGAGCTACAGAGAGTGGTTGAACAGGCTAGGGCTGTTTTCCCTGGAGCGTCGGAGGCTGCGGGGAGACCTTATAGAGGTTTGCAAAATTATGAGGGGCATGGATAGGGTAAATAGGCAAAGTCTTTTCCCTGGGGTCGGGGAGTCCAGAACTAGAGGGCATAGGCTTAGGGTGAGAAGGGAAAGATATAAAAGAGACCTAAGGGGCAACTTTTTCACACAGAGAATGGTACGTGTATGGAATGAGGTGCCAGAGGAAGTGGTGGAGGCTGGTACAATTGCAACATTTAAGAGGCATTTGGATGAATAGGAAGGGTTTGGAGGGATATGGGCTGGGTGCTGGCAAGTGGGACTAGATTGGGTTGGATATCTGGTCGGCATGGACGGGTTGGACCGATGCTGTATATCTCTATGATTCTATGAATCCCTCAACCTGGGAAAAAGCTTATTTCTATCCACCCTGTCTATCCCTAATCAGTCCTTGCCTTTCCAAATACATGTACATCCTGTCCTTC
Source organism: Chiloscyllium plagiosum (assembly GCF_004010195.1). NCBI lineage: Eukaryota > Metazoa > Chordata > Chondrichthyes > Orectolobiformes > Hemiscylliidae > Chiloscyllium > Chiloscyllium plagiosum. The sequence continues at coordinate 110,115,572 of NC_057716.1, forward strand.
AGGATTCCCTCCAACAACTTGCCCACCACCAATGTCAGGCTCACTGGTCTACAGTTCCCTGGCTTGTCCTTACCACCTTTCTTAAACAGTGGCACCACATTAGCCAACCTCCAGTCTTCTGGCACCTCACCTGTGATTAACAATGATACAATATCGCAGTAAGAGGCCCAGTAATCACTTCCCACGCTTCCCACAGAGTTCTAGGGTACACCTGATCAGGTCCTGGGGATTTATCCAGTTTTATACGTTTCAAGACATCCAGTACTTTCTCCTCTGAAATATGGACATTTTTCAAGATGTTACCATCTATTTCCTTACATTCTATATCTTCCATGTCCTTTTCCACAGTAAATACTGATGCAAAATACTCATTTAGTATCTCCCCTTCTCCTGCAGATCCACACAAAGACTGCCTTGCTGATCTTTGAGGGGCCCTATTCTTTCTCTAGTTACCCGTTTATCCTTAATGTATTTGTAAAAACCCTTTGGATTCTCCTTAACCCTATTTGCTAAAGCTCTCTTATGTCCCCTTTTTGCCCTCCTGATCTCTCTCTTAAGTATACTCTTACTGCCTTTATACTCTTAGAACATAGAACAATACAGCGCTGAACAGGCCCTTCGGCCCTCAATGTTACACCGACCTATGAACTATTCTAAGCTCATCCCTCTACACTATTCCCATCATCATCCATGTGCTTATCTAAGGATTGCTTAAATCTGGGTGGTAACATTCAGGCATCTATGTACATGGACTCCAAGATCCCTCTGCACATCCACACTACCAAGAATCTTTCCATTGACCCAGTAATGTGTCTTCCTGCAAGGTTTGTGAAAGTTTGTAGCTCAGGTTGAGGTTTAGGGTTTAGGTTTGCTCGCTGAGCTGAAGGTTTGACATCCAGACGTTTCATTACCTGGCTAGGTAACATCATCAGTGGCGACCTCCAAGTGAAGCGAAGCTGTTGTCTCCTGCTTTCTATTTATATGTTTGTCCTGGATGGGGTTCCTGGGGTTTGTGGTGATGTTATTTCCTGTTCGTTTTCTGAGGGGTTGATAGATGGTATCGAGATCTATGTGTTTGTTCATGGCATTGTGGTTGGAATGCCAGGTCTCTAGGAATTCTCTGGCATGTCTTTGCTTAGCCTGTCCCAGGATAGATATATTGTCCCAGTCGTATTGGTGTTTTTTTCCCCTCCGTGTGTAGGGCTACGAGGGAGAGAGGGTTGTGTCTTTTTGTGGCTAGCTGGTGTTCGTGTATCCTAGTGGCTAACTTTCTTCCTGTTTGTCACACGTAGTGTTTGTGGCAGTCCTTGCAAGGAATTTTGTAGATGACGTTGGTTTTGTCCATGGGTTGTACTGGGTCTTTTAAGTTTGTTAGTTTTTGTTTGAGAGTGTTGGTGGGTTTGTGTGCTACTAGGATTCCGAGGGGTCTTAGTAGTCTGACTGTCACTTCTGAAACTTCTTTGATGTATGGTAAGGTGGTTAGGGTTTCTGGCTTGTCGTGGTTTGTTCTTGAGGAATCTGCGGACTGTATTTTTTGAGTATCCGTTCTTCTTGAATACGTTGTATAGGTGGTTCTCCTCTGTTTTCCGAAGTTCGCCTGTGCTGCAGTGTGAGGTGGCTCATTGGAATAGTGTTCTGATACAGCTTTGTTTGTATGTGTTGGGATGGTTGCTGGTTGCTGGTGTAGTTAAGTATTTGGTCAGTGCTCCCTCACTGACACCTCATTCACTTGCCCTGCCTTATTTCCCAAGAGTAGGTCATGTTTTAACCTTCTCTCGTAGGTACATCCACGTACTGAATCAAAAAATATCTTGTACACACTTAACAAATCCCTCTCCATCTAAACCCTTAACACTATTGGAAAGTTAAAATCCCCCACCATAACCACCCTATTATTCTTACAGATAACTGAGATCTCCTTACAAATTTGTTTCTCAATTTCCCTCTGACTATTAGGGGGTCTACAATACAATCCCAATAAGGTGATCATCCCTTTCTTATTTCTCAATTCCACCCAAATAACTTCACTGGAATGTTTCCGGGAATATCCTCCCAAAGTACAACTATAATGCTATCCCTTATCAAAAATGCCATTCCCCTCCTCTCTTGCCTTTTTTTCTGTCCTTCCTGTAGCATTTGTATCCTGGGACATTTAGCTGCCAGTCATGTCCATCCTTGAACCACATTTCTGTAATTGCTATGATACCCCAGTCCCATGTTCCTCACCATGCCCTGAGTTCATCTACCTTCCTTGTTAGGCCTCTTGCATTGAAATAAATGCAGTTTAATTAATCAGTCCAACCTTGTTCTCTGCTTTTTCCCTGCATGCCCTGACTGTTTGACTCGCCTTTGTTCTCAACTGTACCAGTCTCAGATTGAAATCTTTCCTCAACTAGAAGAATTCGACAAGGGGTTGTAGACAGGGCTTTAAAGTAAATGGGGAGGGGACAGTGTTTCAGTTATAGGGGAAATTAGAAAAACTGAATTAAAGGAGGCAGTAAGAGTGCAGAACTCAGGGGAGGTCAACAAAATCTCTAGCACAGACACAAATAGAATGGAGTGTTTGGAAAGAGCAATTAAACTTCAAGAACACTGGAAAAATGAACGACAATGAGGAGAGGGCCGGTTTATACAGGACTGAAGGTGTTATATCTGAATGCATGTAGTATAAGGTAAATGATTTTCTGGCACAGATAGAAATTGGCAAGTATGACATGGTGGGCATCACACAGACATGGCTGCCAAGGGACCAGAATTCGGAGCTGAATATTCAAGGATATACATCCTATTGAAACAATAGGTAGGTGAGCAGAGGGGTTGGGGTTACCTTATTAGTAATAAATGAAATTAAATCAATAGTAAGAAATGAAGTAGGGTCAGATGGTGTAGAATCTGTGTGGGTAGAATTGAGGAACGCAAAGGTGAAAAAAAACCATAGTTGGAGTTGCGTACAGGCCTCCAGACAGTAATCAGGAACTGAGGTGCAAGATACACCAGGAGATAAAAAAGATGTGTAGGAAAGACAGAGTTACAGTGATCATGGGGGTTTTCAATGTGCAGGTGGACTGGGGTAATCAGGTTGGTAGTGGATTGCAAGAAAACGAATTGGTGGAATGTTTATGAGGTGTCTACCTTTTTGGAGCAGCTTGTGGTGGAGCCCACTAGAGAACAGGCAATACTGGATTTAGTGTTGTGCAATGAGGCAGACTTGATAAGAGAGCTTAAGTTGAACAAAACCTGGGGAGGCAGTGACCATAATATGATTGAATTTGAGAGGGAGAAGATAGAATCAGGGGTAAAGGTATCACAACTGAATAAAGGCAATACAGAGGCATGAGGGAGAATTGACAGGGAGAGGAGCCTAGCAGGAAAGACAGTGCAATAACAATGACAGGAGTTTCAGGGAATAATTCAGGAGACACAGCAGAGATTCATCCCCAAGCAAACCTTCAAAGACCGCAATTTCCCCTCAGACGTGGTTGACGATACTCTCCACCGCACCTCCCCCACTTCCCGCTCCTCTGCCCTTGAACCCCGCCCCTCCAATCGCCACCAGGACAGAACCTCACTGGTCCTCACCTACCACCCCACCAACCTCCAGATACATCGTATCATCCTTCGTCATTTCCGCCACATCCAAACAGACCCCATCACCAAGGATATATTTTCCTCCCCTCCCCTATCAGCGTTCCGGAAAGACCACTCCCTCCACGACTCCCTCGTCAGGTCCACACCCCCCACCAACCCAACCTCGATGTCCCGATAGAAACGTTACATCAAAGACTTGTTTCCAACAGTGATCGCATCTTTTGTTTACAGTGATTAAACAGGCACCGTCTCCAAATGTCAGAGTGTGTGTGTGTGTGTGTGTGTGTGTGTGTGTGAGGTTGGGGACGGCGTTGGTAGGGGTTGGGGGAGTGGGTGGGTTTAGGCAGGGGAGTGCTTCTCGGGGTCGGGGGTGGTGCTGGACAGCGGTGTTGGGGTGGGGGGAGGTGTTGGACAGGGTTGGGAGTGGGGCTCAGGGTTGGGGAGGCGGGGTTTGGGGCGGGGCCTCACGCGGTTTGTGCTGCTGCAGTCTCCTGAATGAGGGGCAGACTTTAAAAACTCTGAGCCCCAGAGGAAAGGCATTTAATCAATTATCCGAACGAAACAGTGCCCGTCCATCATGTTCGGATAATCAAGGTTGCCCTCTAATATGGTGAAGGGCAGTGGGAAACCACAGAATTGGAAAGCCTACGAAGTACAACAAAGGGCAACAAAAAGAGGGGGAAGATTAAATATGAGAGTAAGCTAGCCAGTAATATAAAGGAAGACTGTAAGAGTTTCTTTAGATATATAAATGGCAAAAGAGAAGCAAAAGTGGACATTGGACCACTGGAGAGACACTGGAGAGATTGTAGTGGGGAACAAGGCAATGGCTGAGGAGCTGAATAATTACTTTGCATCAGTCTTCACAGTGGAAAACATGAATAATGTCCTAGAAATTCAAGAGAGTCGGGGGCAGAGCTGAGTATCATCAAGGAGAAGGTGCTAGAAAAACCGAATGACCTGAAGATGGATAAGTTACCTGGACGAGATGGACTACACCCCAGAGATAGAGGTGATTTTAAGGGAGATAGCTGAAAAGGTAGTGGAGATGGTAGTAGAGATCTTTCAGGAATCGCTGGAATCAAGGAGAGTCCCGAAGGATTGAAAAAATCGCTAATGTGACACCCCTGGTTAAAAAGAGAGTAAGGCAAAAATGGAAAATTACAGACCGATTAGCCTAAACACAGTCATGGGTAAGATTTTGGAGTCCATTGTGAAGGATGAGACTTCTGAATACTTGGAAGTGTGTGGTAAAATAGGGCAAAGTCAGCATGGTTTCATCAAGGGGAGGTCATGCCTGACAAATTTGCTAGAATTCTTTGAAGAAGTAACAAGCAAGTTAGACAAAGGAGAGCCAATGGATGTTATCTGCCTGGACTTCAAGTAGGCTTCTGACAAGGTGCTCCACAGGAGGCTACTGAGTAAGGTAAAGGCCCATGGCATCAGGGGCAACGTGCTAGTATGGATAGAAGCTTGGATATCTGGCATAGAGCAGACAGTGGAGATAAAGTGATCCTTCTCAGGATGGCAGCTGGTGATAATTGGTGTCCCACAAGGCTCTGTGCTGGGACCACAACTTTTCACTTTATGCATTATTGATCTCGATGAAGGAACTAAGGGCATTCGGGCTTAATTTGTAGATGATACAAAGATAGGTAGGCATTGAGGAGGCGGGGAGGCTGCAGAAAGATTTGGACAAGTTAGGAGAGTGGGCAAAGAAATGGCAGATGGAATACAACGTGGGAAAGTGTGAGGTCATGCACTTTGATAGGAAGAATAGAGGTATGGACTATTTTCTAAATGAGGAGAAAATTCACAAGTCTGAAGTACAAGGAAACTTGGGAGTTCTAATCCAGGATTCTCTCAAGGTAAACCTGCAGGTTGAGTCAGTAGTTAGAAAGGCAAATGCAATGATTGCATTTATTTTGAGAGGATTGGAATATAACAGCAGAGATGTACTTCTGAGGCTATATAAGGCTCTGGTCAGACCACATTTGGAGTACTGTACACGGTTTTGGGCCCCATATCTCAGGAAGATGTACTAGCCCTGCAGTGTGTTCAGAAGAGCTTCAAGAGAATGGTCCCAGGAATGAAAAGCTTAAATATGAGGAATGTTTGAGGACTCTAGGTCTAAACTCGATGGATGAGAAGTGATCTAATTGAAGCTTACAGAATACTGAATGGGAGAAAGTGAGGACTGCAGATGCTGGAACTCAAGAGTCGAGAGTGTAGTGCTGGAAAAGCACTACAGGTCAGGCAGCATCTGAGGAACAGGAGAATCGACGTTTCGTGCATAAGCCCTTCATCAGGAATGTCGATTCTCCTGCTCTTCAGATGCTGCCTGACCTGCTATGCTTTTCCAGCACTACACACACCCCCAGAACACTGAATGGCCTGGATAGAGTAGTTGTTGGGAACATGTTTGCTTTGGTAGGAGAGACTAGGACCCATGGGCACAATCTTAGAGTAAAGGAAGACCTTTTAAAACAGAGATAAGTAGGAGGTGTGGCATTTACCACCAGTATCAAACAGCATTAGAAATATACCTTTATGGCCTTCTGAAATACTGACTGTCCCTCTATTTTAGAGTGGCATTCCAACAACTGGACAATGTGATTCTGTCTTCTGCTCTATACCTTATTCATTGACAAACTTGACTTTGTGACTTTGTTATATCTCCCTCCCTTTTGTGTTTGTATTTACTTAGTAGATAAAAACTTCAAATGGAAAACTGGTCAACTGCTTCTCAGGAGTCTTTTTTAAGTCTGGGTTTGCTTTGAGGTTTATACCTTGTAATATTAAGGATATCTATTTGGGTAATTTTAATTAGACTTCACTTTTGAATCTCTTTTACTTTGGGCAAAGATTTAAATCCAGTGCTGCCTGAGGTGATAACATTTCTGTCTGACTGTTGAGAGGCCTCTGTGTAATGAGTTCGAAAAGTTTCTAATTGGTTTGGTTTGTAAGTGGCACAGGAAAGGGGACAAATAGTCAATGTCCAACAGGTGGTTTTAGTTAGCAAGCTCAATAGTAGATATGGGAAATAGGATGGAGGGGCATCTTGGAAAGATTTTTAAACAAACTTTGATCTAGCCATGACTAAGACATTGGAAAAAAACCCATCAATGATATAGCCTGGAAAGGGATTGAGGATCTGAAAAGTGACTACAGAGAGTTAGGTTGGAAGCTGAAGAGCAGGATGTGTAGAGTAGTGATCTCAGGTTTGCTACCGGTGCCACGAAATAGTGAGATGAGGAACAGTCAGTGAATGCAGCTTAACACGTGGCTACAAGGCTGGTGCAGGGAGGAGGGCTTCAGATACCTAGACCATTGGGATACCTTCTGGGGAAGGTTGGACCTGTACATTTTTTGCAGCAGAGAGCGGCGGGAGCTGGGCGG
>NC_057716.1:110125633-110167588 GCF_004010195.1 Chiloscyllium plagiosum
CCTGCCCCTGAGAAACCCATGTCTCTGTTATGGCCACAACATCATAGCACCAGGTACTGATCCATGCTGTAAGTTCATCACTTTTATTCCTGATACTCCTTGCGTTAAAGCACACTTTAACTGATCCCTTAGCTCCTTTCCAGGAAAATCCTTCCCACTAGCTGGTCTACCTCTTGCTATTGCCTCATCTGCATCAACTCTCACCTCCGGTATACAGCTCAGGTTCCCACCCTCCTGCCATAGTAGTTTAAACCCTCTCGAACTACTCGAGCAAACCTTCCACCCAGGACATTGGTCCCCTTTCAGTTCAGATGCAACCCGTCCTTCTTGTACAGGTCCCACCTTCCCCAGAAGGCATCCCAATTATCTACATCTCTGAAGCCCTCCCTCCTACACCAGCTGCGCAGGCACGTATTAAGCTGCGCCCTCTCCCTGTTTCTTGCCTCGCTATCTCGTGGCACTGGTAGTAAACTAGAGAACATTACTCTGTTCGTCCTGCTTTGCAGCTTCCATCCTAACTCCCTGAAATCACTTTTTATATCCTCGATCCTTTTCCTGGCTATATCATTAGTGCCAATATGTAACAAGATTTCTGGCTGTTCGCCCTCCCCTTTTAGAACCTTATACACCCGATCGGAGACGTCCCGGGCCCTTGCACCAGGGAAGCAACATACCTTCCGGGAATCCCGATCCTGACCACAAAATCTCATGTCGATTCCCCTAACTATCAAGTCCCTACCACGAGTACTTGTCTATTCTGCCGCATTCCCTTCTTTGCCACAGTGTCAGGCTCAGTTCCAGAGAACTGACTGCTATGGCTTTCCTCTGGTAGGTCATCCCCCCAGCAGTATCCAAAACGATATACTTATTGCTGAGGGGAATGTCCACAGGGGATCTCTGCACTGTCTGTCTGTCCCCTTTCCTCCCCCTAACTGTAACCCATCTATCCTTGCCCTGAGCCTTAGGAGTGACTAACTCCCGGTAACTCCTCTCAATTACCCCCTCAGCCTCCCGAATGATCCGTAGTTCACATGTCTGAGAGATGGGGCAGTGACAGGATGTATTGAATTTATCAGGAAGGTTTCTAATGTGATGAAACAAAGGGATCGGTTAAAGTGTGTCTGTTTTAATGCAAGGAGTGTCCGAAATAAGAGTGACGAACTTAGAGCATGGATCAGTAGCTTGGGGCTACAATGTTGTGGCCATAACGGAGACGTGGGTTTCACAGGAGCAGGAATGGTTGCTTGATGTTCCAGGGTTTAGAACATTTAAAAAGAATAGGGAGGGTGGAAAAAGAGGAGGGGGTGTAGCATTGCTAATCAGAGAGTGCATCACAGCTACAGAAACGAAGGTTGTTGAGGAAGGTTTGTCTACTGAGTCAGTATGGGTGGAAGTTACGAACAGCAAGGGAGCTGCCACCACATTGGGGTCTTCTACAGACCCCCTAATAGCAGTAGAGAGATTGAAGATCTCATAGGCGGGCAGATTCTGGAAAAACGCAGAAGTAGCAGGTTTGTTGTTATGGGTGATTTCAACTTTCCCAATATCAACTAGAACCTCCTAAGTGCAGGTGTTTCGGATGGAGCCGGTTTTGTCAGGTGTGTCCAAGAGGGTTTGCTTACTCAGTATGTAGACAGACCAATGAGGGAAGAGGCCATTTTGGATTTGGTGCTCGGCAACGAGCCAAAAGAGGTGTCAGATCTCGCAGTGGGAGAGCACTTTGGTGAAAGTGATCACAACTGCCTCACATTTAGCATAACCTTGGAGAGTGAAAGGAGGGAAGATATTTAATTGGGGAAAAGGACATAATGACGCTATCAGACAGGAGTTAGGAAGTACAGACTGGGAGCAATTGTTCCACAGAAAGGGCACAGCAGACATGTGGAGACTATTTAAGGTGCAGTTGTTGTGAGTGATAGACAAATTTGTTCCTCTGAGACAGGTAAAAAGGGGAAAAATTAAGGAACCTTGGATGATGAGAACAGAGGAGCTTCTCGTCAAAAGGAAGAAGGCAGCTTACATAAGGTGGAAGAAGCAAAGATCTAGCACAGCTTTACAGGATTACAGGCTTGCTAGAAAGGAGCTCAGAAATGGACTGAGGAGAGGCAGGAGGGGGCACAAAAAAGGCTTGGCAAAACGTATTAGGGAAAACCCAAAGGCAATTTACTCATACGTGAAGAATAAGAGAATGATCAGGGAGAAGATAGGGCCGATCAGAGATGGGGAACTTGTGCGTGGAGTCTGAGCAGATAAGGAAATCTCTAAATGAGCCTGTTGCTTCAGTTTTACCAAGGAAAGGGAGCTTGTTGTGAATGAAAACTTTGAGGAACTGGGATACAGGCTTGATAAGATCAAGATTGATGAGGTTGATGCGCTGGAAAGTTTGGAAAACATTAAGATTGATAAGTCCTAGGGCCAGACCAGATTTATCCTAGGCTGCTCCGGGAAGTGAGAAAGGAGGTTGCTAAGCTGCTGGTGAGGATATTTGCCTCCTCATTCTCCATGGTGGTCGTACTGGAGGATTGGAAGGAGGCAAATATTGTTCCTCTTTTCAAGAAGGATAAAAGGGAAATCCCTGGCAATTACAGACCAGTCAGTCTTACATCTGTGGTCAGCAAAGTTTTGGAAAGAATTCTGAAGGACAGTATTTATGACTATTTGGAAAACTATAGCATGATTAAAGGCAGTCAGCACGGCTTTGTGAGGGGCAGGTCATGCCTCACAAATCTTACTGAGTTTTTTGAGGAGGTGTCAAGGCAGGCCGACAAAGGTCGAGCAGTGAATGTGGTGTATATGGATTTCAGCAAGGCATTTGATAAGATTCTCCATGGTAGGCTCATTCATAAAGTCAGGAGGTATGGGATATCGGAAGATTTGACTATCTGGCTGGCTGACAGAAGGCAGAGAGTAGTTGTAGATGGAAAGTATTCTGCCTGGAGGTCAGTGTTGAGTGAGGTCCCATAGGGCTCTGTTCTTTGTAGTTTTATAAATGACTTGGATGAGGAGGTTGAGGGGTGGGTTAGTAAATTTGCAAATGACACAAAGGTTGGAGTTGTCGTCGATAGTATAGAGAGCTACTGCGAATGCTGAATATAGGATTAAAGACAGGATTCTTGGCAGTGTGGATGAACAGAGGGATCTGGTTGTGCAAGTACACAGATCCCTCAAAGTTGCCACCCAAGTGGATAGGGTTGTTAAGAAAGCATATGGTGTTTTGGCTTTCATTAACAGGGAGATCGAGCTTAAGAGCCGCTAGGTTTTGCTGCAGCTCTACAAGTCCCTGGCGAGACCACACTTGGAATATTGTGTCCAGTTCTGGTCGCCCTACTATAGGAAAGATACAGTGGCTTTGGAGAGGGTACAAAGAAGGTTTACCAGGATGTTGCCTGGACTGGATGGCTTGCCTTATGAAGAAAGGTTAAATAAGCTCAGACTTTTCTCTCTGGAGAGAAGGAAGAAGAGAGGAGACCTGATCGAGGTGTGCAAGATAATGAGTGGAACAGATAGAGTCAATAGGCAGAGACTTTTCCCCAGGGCAGGATTGACTGGTACAAGAAGTCATAGTTTAAAAATATTAGGAGGAAGGTATAAAGGAGACGTCAGAGGTAGGTTCTTTACGCAGAGAGTTGTGAATGCATGGAATACGTTACCAGCTTTGGTGGTGGAAGCAGAGTCATCGGGGACATTTAAGCGACTGCTGGACATGCGCATGGATAGCAGTGAGTTGAAGGGTGCATAGGTTAAGTTATTATATTTTGCGTTAGGATTAAACCTCGGCACAACATCGTGGGCCAAAGGGCCTGTTCTGTGCTGTACTTTTCTATGTTCTACATTCTTCAGCCGGAGAGTGATGAATGTATGGAATTCATTACCACAGAAGGTTGTGGAAGCCAGGTCATTGAGCAGAAGACTGAGATAGATAAGTTCTTGATTATCCTGGGGATCAAGGGTTACGGGCAGAAAGCAGGAGAATGGGGCTGAGAAACTTATCAGCCGTGATAGAATGGCAGAGCAGATCGATGGGCCAAATGGCCTGATTTCTGCTCCTATGTCTTATGGAATGAATAAAAGGTTGCTACATAAGATGAACGTGCACAGCATTATGGTTAACATATTAGCATGGATGGAAGATTAGTTAACTATCAGAAAGCAAAGATTGGGGATAATTAGGGGCTTTCTGATTGGTGATCAGTGATTAGTGACGTGCCTCAGCATTAGTGTTGGGACCAAAATTGTTTACAATTTATATGGATGATTTGGATTTGGGGACCACCTGTATTGCGCAAAGTTCGCAGAAGACACTAAGATGAGTGGTACAACCAAGTGTGCAGAGGACTCTGAAAGTCTGCAAAGGGATACAAGTAGGTGAAGTGAGCAGGCAAAGGTCTGGCAGATGGAGTACAATGTTGGTAACTTTTGTTGGAATAACAACAAAGTGGACTATTATTCAAATGGTGAAAAATTGCAGCATGCTGCTGTGCAGAGGGACCTGGGCGTTCTTGTGCATAAATCACAAAATATTGGTTTGTAGGTGCAACAGATAATTAAGACGGCCAAATGGAATATTGTCTTTCATTGCTGGAGGGATGGAGTTTAAAAATAGGGAGGATGTGCAGAAGCTGTATAGGTTGCTGTTGAGGGCAGATCTGGAGTACAGTATACACTTTTGGTCCTTGCTTGAGAAAAGATGTATTGACACTGGAAGGGACGCAGAGGAAGTTCACTAGGTTGATTCCGGAGTTGAAACTTTATTGCTGGAACAGCACAGCAGGTCAGGCAGCATCCAGGGAACAGGAGATTCGACGTTCCGGGCACAGGCCCTTCTTCAGGAATCCTGAAGAAGGGCCTGTGCCCGAAACGTCGAATCTCCTGTTCCCTGGATGCTGCCTGACCTGCTGTGCTGTTCCAGCAATAAAGTTTCAACTTTGATCTCCAGCATCTGCAGACCTCACTTTCTCCTCGATGATTCCGGAGTTGAGAGGGTTAGCTTATGAGGAGGGATTGAGTAGACTGGGACTATACTCATTGGAATATAGAAGGATAAGAGGGATCTTATAGAAAGATATAAAGCTATGAAGGGCTTGGATAAAATAGAAGCAGGAAGAATGTTTCTACTGGTGGATGAAATTAGAATTATGGGGCACAGCCTCAAAATAAGGGGGAGCAGATTTAAGACTGAATTCAGGAACTTCTTCACTCAAAGGGTTATGAATTTGTGGAATTCCCTGCCAAGTGAACTTGGTTGAATGTTTTTAAGGCAAAGATAGATTTTTGAACAGGAAAGGAATTAAGGATTATGCTGAGCGGGTGGGTAAGTGGAACTGAATCCATGAAAATATCAGCCATGATCGTATTGAATGGTGGAGCATGCTCGAGGGGCCAGATGGCCCACTCCTCCTCCTATTTCTTATGGTCTTTTTGGCAAGTGCAATGTATAGGTTTTCTGTGTGCCTGAAGGGTTTTAATGATTAATTTGCAAGTATTGTTGTAGAGGGTGATTTCTTGTAAAACACACTGTCAACGAAAGACTACACCCTGGACAGCAATGGGTTTTTGTTTGCACAAGGAGAGTTTAGCAACAAACAATGGAAATCAGGGCAAACTCTCTGCTAGTTCGAGTCATACCTGGCACGTATGGTTATGATTGTTCAAGGTCAGTCATTTCAGATCCTGGATATCACTTTAGCATTTCCTTTGGGTGATGTCCTAGGCCTAACCATCTTCAGCTGCTTCATTAATGATCTTCCTTCCATCATCAGGTTAAAAGTGGGGAGGTTCGCTGATTGCATAATTTTCAGCACTTTTCGCAAATCCTCAGATACTAAAGTAGTCTGTGTTCAAATGCAACAAGGTCTGGAAAATATCTAGGCTTGGGCTGACAGGTGGCAGGTAACATTCGCGCCACACAAATGTCAGGTAATGACCACTTCCAAAAAGAGACAATCTAACCACTGCACCTTGACATTCAATGATGTTACCATCATTGAATCTATCACTATCAACATTCTGGGATTACTACTGACCTAAAACTCAACTGGACTCGCCAAATAAATACAATTGCTCCAAGAACAGGTCAGAAACCACAAATATTGTAGCAAGAAACTCACTTCCTGATTTCCCAAAGCCTGTCCAATATCTACAAGGCACAAGTCAGGAGTTTGATGAAATACTTCCCATTAGCCTGTATAAGCAGAGCTCCAACAACACTTAAGAAACTTGATGGCATCCAAAACCAATAGCCTGCTTAATTGGCACCACATACATGAGTACCCACTCCCTCCATCACTGATACTCCGGAGCAGAGTGTGCTATGTACTAAATGCCGTACAGAAATTCAGGAACGATCCTTGGATGGCACCTTCCAATTCCATGACCACTTTGATAAAATTCCCCATGGTAGGCTATTGTACAAAATACACAGGCATTGGATTGTGGGTGATTTGGCGGTTTGGATCAGAAATTGGCTAGCTGAAAGAAGACAGAGGGTGGTGGTTGATGGGAAATATTTATCCTAGAGTTCAGTTACAAGTGGGGTACCGCAAGGATCTGTTTAGGTCCACTGTTGTCAGTTTTATAAATGATTTGGATGAGGGCATAGAAGGATGGGTTAGTAAATTTGCAGATGACACTAAGGTTGGTAGAGTTGTGGATAGTGATGAAGAATGTTGTAGGTTACAGAGAAACATAGAAAAGCTGTAGAGCTGGGCTGAGAGGTGGCAAATGGAGTTTAATGCAGAAAAGTGTGAAGTGATTCACTTTCGAAGGAGTAACAGGAATGCAGAGTACTGGGCTAATGGTAGGATTCTTGGTAGTATAGATGAGCAGAGAGATCTTAGTGTCCAGGTACATGGATACTTGAAAGTTGCCACCTAGGTTGATAGGATTGTTAAGAAGGCATATGGTGTGTTAGCTTTTATTGTCAGAGGGATTGAGTTTCAGAACCACGAGATCATGTTGCAGCTGTACAAAACTCTGGTGAGGCCACATTTGGAATATTGCATACAGTTCAGGTCACCACATTATAGGAAGGATGTGGAAGCTTTGGAAAGCATCCAGAGAAAATTTACTAGGGTATTGCCTGGTATGAGGGAAGGTCTTACGAGGAAAGCCTGAGAGACTTGAGACTGTTTTCATTAGGGAGAAGAACGTTGAGAGGCGACTTAATTGAGACATATAAGATAATCAGAGGGTTAGATAACATGGACAGTGAGAGTTTTTTTCCTTGGATGGCAATGACTAGCATGAGGAAACATAGCTTTAAACTGAGGGGTGATAGATAGGATAGATGTCAGAGGTAGTTTCTTTATTCAGAGAGTATTAGGGGTGTGGAATGCACTGACTGCAACTATAGTAGTAGACTCTCCAACTTTAAGGGCATTTAAATGGTCATTAGATAGGCATATGGACAAGAATCGAATAGTGTAGGTTAGATGGGCTTCAGATTGAGGGCTGAAGGGCCTGTACTGCGCTGTAATGTTCTATGTTCCATCTAGAAGGATAAGGGCAACAGATACAGGGGAACACCACCCCCTGTAAGTTCTCCTCCAAGCCACTCACTGTCTTGCCTTGGAAATATATCACCATTCCCTTACTGTTGCTGGGTTAAAAGCTTGGAAATCTCCCTCCAATGGACATTGGGGTCTATTAACTGCATATGGATTTCAGCGGTTCAAGAGGCAACTCACCACTAGATTCTCAAGGGAAACTAGGAATGGACAATAAATCCTGGGCATCCCCGACGCTCACGTTCCATGAGTGAATAAATAAAAATAAAACAATGTGAACAATGTACTGCACTAAGCTTTCAGTTTGAAGATTCTGGAACTTTCTTGAGGGTCTTAGAGTCAAAGACATGTTGCATGGAAAGATGCCATTTGTCCCACCAAGTCTATCATAATGAACAAATACCAAATCACATTAATGTCATTTGGCTGTGGGTGATCCATAGCCCACTATTATCTGGCATTTCAAGTGCTCATTCAAATGCTTCTTAAAGGCTATTAAAATATCTGACTTCACCACCCTCCTAGACAGAGCAATCCATATTTCTACGACCCTTTGGGTGAAAACATTTTCAGATCCCCTCTAACCACTTGCTCCTCATCTTAAATTTATGTTCAATAAGGTTCCACATGGTGGACTGGTTCATAAGGTTAGATCACATGGAATCCAGGGAGAGCTAGCCAACTGGATACAAAATTGGCTTGAAGGTAGGAGATAGAAGGTGGTGGTAGGGGACTGCTTTTCAGACTGGAGGCCTGAGACCAGTGGTGTGCCACGAAGATCAGTGCTGGGTCCACTGCTCTTTGTCATTTACATAAATGATCTGGGTGTGAATATGGGAGGTATGATTAGTAAGTTTGCAGAATACACCAAAATAGCTGGGGTAATGGACAGTGAAGAAAACAATCTCATTACACTGGAACATACGAACAGGAGTAGGTCACTCAGCCTGTTGAGTCTGTACACCATTCATTATGATCATGGCTAATCAAACACTTCAATGTCTTTTACTCATTTCATGTCAGGATTTATGCACCATTATCTCGCTAAAACATCTAATACCTCTCCTTTATTAATCTTAGCATGCTGCAGAACCTTGACATCCCAACTAAAATCTCCAGGTAAAATATTTTGCTCCTTTGTGAATACAGATGAGAAATAGCCACTGAAGACTATACCCAAGTCCTTTTGCTCCAGATTGCCCTTTAGTCTCTAATAGGCCCCACTCACCCTGGTAATACTCTTGCTCTTATTATACTTATAAAATACTTTTGGATTTTCTTTAGCCCTATCTGCCAAAGACATTTCATGGCCCCTCTTTGCCCAACTAACTTCTTTTTTTAAGAAAGCCCTGCACTCTCTTACATTTGAAGGGCCTCCCGTGTACTAATGCTTTGTACTTAGCATATGCTTTGTTTTCTTTACCAAACTCTTGTTCTCCCTTGACAAGCAGTGTTCCCTTGACTTGATGCCTTACCCTTCACTCTTTGAGAAACATGCTGGCCCCAAATTCTCTCTGTACTACTTTTAAAAAAACTCCCACTTTCCAAACTTACATTTGCCTACAAGTAGCTGCTCCAAGTCTATGTTTGCCAGATCCTGTCTAATGATATTGAAACTGGCCTTCCAATTTAGATTTTTAACTTCCATATTATCCTTATCCCTTTCCATAATGACCCAGAAACCTACATAGTTATGGTCACTATCCTAAAAATACTTACCCAATGAAATTTCAACCATTTGACTGGCTTCATTTCTGAGGATTAGATTAGATTAGATTACTTACAGTGTGGAAACAGGCCCTTTGGCCCAACAAGTCCACACCGACCCGCCGAAGCACAAGCCACCTAATTACCCTACATTTACCCCTTACCTAACACTACGGGCAATTTAGCATGGCCAATTCACCTGACCTGCACATCTTTGGAGTGTGGGAGGAAACCGGAGCACCCGGAGGAAACCCACGTAGACACGGGGAGAATGTGCAAACTCCACACAATCAGTCTCCTGAGTCGGGAATTGAACCCGGGTCTCTGGCGCTGTGAGGCAGCAGTGCTAACCACTGTGCCACCGTGCCGCCCTACAAGGTTTGGCACTGTCCCATTTCTAGTAGGGTTATCTACAGACTGGCATAAACAGCTTTCCTGGTGTACTTTAAAAATTTCAACTTGTCTAATCCTGAGGCAATCCCAGTTAATGTTAGCAAAGTTTAAATCCCCTGCTGCTATAACCCTAGTCCTCTCACACCTTTCTGTGATTTGCCTTCAAAGCTGCTCCTCTATCTTCCTCTTTTGAGAAGTCTGTAGAATAATCCCAACAAAGTAATTTCCCTTTTTTAATATCCAAGTTCTACCTAATGACTCCATTAGAAGAGCTTCCTTAAATAACCTCCCATATTATTGCAGTGATGGTGTTTTTAAATATTAGATTAGATTCCCTAGTGTGGAAACAGGCTCTTTATCCCAACAAGTCCACACCAACCTTTTGAAGAGTAACCCATCCAGACCCATCTCCCTCTGACTAATGCAGCTAGCATTATGGGCAATTTAGCATGGCCAATTCATCTGACCTGCACATCTTTAGACTGTGGGAAGAAACCGGAGCACCCGAAGGAAACACGCAGACACAGGGAGAACGTGCAAACTCCACACAGAGTCACCTGAGGCTGGAATCGAACCTGGGACCCTGGTGCTGTAGGGCGGAAGTGCTAACCACTGAGCTACTGCATCAACTTTCTGCTCCTCAGATGCTGCCTGACATGCTGTACTTTTCCAGCACCATTCTAATCTTGACTCTTATCATGTCAATGTCTACTTCGCCTGCTGGACTATTCTAAATATTCCTTCTACATCTGATTGGATCTTGCTCCTAACTTTACACCGACTCTATGCACCATTCCTCTGCCAAATTAGTTTAAGAGGAAAACATTGGATTCTGGGTAATTCAAGATGGAGGATGGGAAAAATTTCTGGCTGTATCAACTGCTCCTTTTTTGAGGTGTTTTAGGTGTTGGAGGTGATTTCCTCGAATTCCAAGAGCAGCAATTACTGTTTTATATGCTGTTGCATTGTTTTGGAACTTTGGAGAAATAAAAAAAGTCAAAACAACAGCACTTTTAAAAGCGAGAAGAACAGACAAGGAAGCACATGGTGAGGTCAGTGCAGGAGAGAGAGCGAGAGAAAGAAACCCACATTGCTAACTGACAGAGTTAGCAGCTACTGCCTTTGCTGTTGAATTTATGTATCACTGGACATCGGAGAGCGTCTGGGAAAATTAAAAAGCAGTGAAATTCTCAATTAATCTTGGAGGAACCTGTTCAGGAAAGGTCACAACACAGAAGCAGATAAGTGGATATTTTAAGCGCGGCCTTAAAATAAGTCTGCAGTAGTGAGAAGAGAGTGAGCGTTCTTTCTTGATTATATTTTTTATTGAGATATGTCTCCTGATTAAACTTAAAATATAAGTCAAAAGTTTTGTAGAGGAATAAGACAGTGCTATTTTCTGGATCTGTAGACTGAAAGAAGCAAAAATGGTCCTTAGTAGAGTGATATGCTCTTCTTGTCAGATGTGGGAGTTTAGGGAGAGTTGACGGGTTACTGAGGATTATATCTGCAATAAATGCCGTTGGTTGTGAATCCTATCAGATCGAATGGATCGGTTGGAGAGGCAGTTAGAGACAATGAGGAATTTACAAGAGCAAGGTGATGTGATGGATGGGAGTTATAGGAAGGGAGGAAAGTCTCAGATACAATCACATAGATGGGTTAACTCCAGGAAAGGTAAGAGAGGTAGGCAGCTAGTGCAGGAGTCTTTTGTGGCTATCCCCATTTCAAACAAAATATGCTGTTTTGGAAAATGTAGGGACACTCAAGTTTCTGGCATTGAGACCGGCTCTAATGTAATGAGAGGTACGTCGGGTTCCAAATGATTGAGTGTGTTAGGGGACTCTCTAGTCCAAGATACAGACAGACGTTTCTCTGGCCAGCAGCGAAAAATCAGAAGTGTGTTGCTTCTCTGATGCCAGGATCAAGGATGTCTCAGAGAGGGTACAGAATGTTCTCAAGGGGGAGAGGGACCAGCAAAAGGTCATTGTACACATTGGAACCAATGACATAGGAAGGGAAAAAGTTGAGATTCTGAAGCGAGATTACACAAAGATAGGCAGGAATTTAAAAAGAACGTCCTCAACAGTAACAATATCTCGATTATTTCTGGTGCTACGAGCAAGTGAGGGCAGGAATAGGAGGATAGAGCAGATGAATGCATGGCTGAGAGTCTGGTGTATGGGAGAAGGATTCACATTTTTGGATCATTGGAAGCTGTTTTGGGGTAGAAGTGACCTATACGAGTAGGAAGGGTTTCACCTAAATTGGAAGGGGACTAATATACTGGCAGGGAGATTTACTAGAGCTGCTCGGGAGGATTTAAACTAGTAAGGTGTGGGGGTGAGGGTAGGGGATAGATGGTGGTGATAGGTGGGACCCAGGGAGATAGTAAGGAAAGATTTCAATCTGAGACTGGTACAGTTGAGAACAGTCAAGGCAGGCAAGGACAAAGCAGGGAACAAGATAAATTAAACTGCATTTATTTCAATGCAAGAGGCCTAACAAGGAAGGCAGATGAACTCAGGGCATGGTTAGGAACATGGGACTGGGATATCATAGCAGTTACAGAAACTTGGCTTAGGGATGGACAGGACTGACAACTTAATGTTCCATGGTACAAATGCTACAGGAAGGATAGAAAGGGAGGCAAGAGAGGAGGGGGAGTGGCATTTTTGATAAGGGATAGCGTTACAGCTGTACTTTGTGAGGATATTCCTGGAAATACATCCAGGGAAGTTATTTGGGTGGAACTGAGAAATAAGAAAGAGATGATCACCTTATTGGGATTGTATTATAAACCCCCAATAGTCAGAGGAAAATTGTGAAACAAATTTGTAAGGAGATCTCAGCTATCTGTAAGAATAATAGGGTGGTTATGGTAGGGGATTTTAACTTTCCAAACATCGATTGGGACTGCCATAATGTTAAGGGTTTAGATGGAGAGGGGTTTGTTAAGTGTGTACAAGAATATTTTTTGATTCAGTATGTGAAGGTAGAGAAGGTGCAAAACTTGGCCTACTCTTGGGAATTAAGGCAGGGCAGGTGACTGATGTGTCAGTGGGGGAGCACTTTGGAGTCAGCAACCATAATTCTATTAGTCTTAAAATAGTGATGGAAAGGATAGACCAAATCTAAAAGTTGAAGTTCTAAATTGGAGAAAGGCCAATTTTGATGGTATTAGGCAAGAACTTTCAAAAGCTGATTGGGCGCAGATGTTCACAGGTAAAGGTAAAGATGGAAAATGGAAGCCTTCAGAAATGAGATAACAAGAGTCCGGAGAAAGTATATTCCTGTTAGGGTGAAAGGAAAGGCTGGTAGATATAGAGAATGCTGGATGACTAAAGAAATTGAGGGTTTGGTTAAGAAAAAGAAGGAAGCATATGTCAGGTATAGACAGGATAGATCGAGTGAATTCTGAGAAGATTATAAAGGCAGTAGAGTATACTTAAGAGAGAAACCAGGAGGGCAAAACGGGGACATGAGATAGCTTTGGCAAATAGAATTAAGGAGAATCCAAACGGTTTTTACAAATGCATTAAGGACAAAAGGGTAACCAGGGAGAGGATAGGACCCCTCAAAGATCAGCAAGTCAGTCTTTGTGTGGAGCCACAGAAAATGGGGGAGATAGTAAACTAGTATTTTGCATCAGTATTTACTGTGGAAAAGGACATGGAAGACATAGAATGTAGGGAAATAGATGGTGACATCTTGAAAAATGTCCATATTACAGAGGAGGAAGTGCTGAATGTCTTGAAACGCATAAAACTGGATAAATCCCCAGGACCTGATCAGGTGTACCCTAGAACACTGTGGGAAGCTACAGAGGAGATACTGAGGTATTTGGATCATCGATAGTCACAGATGAGGTGCCAGAAGACTGGAGGTTGGCTAACGTGGTGCCACTGTTTAAGAAAGGCAGTAAAGACAAGCCAGAGAACCATAGACCAGTGAGCCTGACGTCGGTGGTGGGCAAATTGTTGGAGGGAATCCTGAAGGACAGGATGTACATGTATTTGGAAAGGCAAGGACTGATTAGGGATAGTCAACATGGCTTTATGCGTGGGAAATCAAGGCTCACAAAGTTGATTAAGTTTTTTGAAGTAACAAAGAAGATGAATGAGGGCAGATGTGACTTCAGTCAGACGTTTGACAAGGTTCCCTATGGGAGGCTGTTGAGCAAGGTTAGATCTCATGGAATACAGGGAGAACCATTTGGATACAGAACTGGCTGAAAAGTAGAAGACAGAGGTGGTGGTGGAGGGTTGTTTTTCAGACTGGAGGCCTATGACCAGTGGAGTGCCACAAGATTCAGTGCTGGGTCCACTACTTTTCATTATTTATATAAATGATTTGGATGTGAGCATAAGAGGTATAGTTAGGAAGTTTGCAGATAACACCAAAATTGGAGGTGTAGTGGGCAGCAAAGAAGGTTACCTTAGATTACAACAGGATCTTGGTCAGATGGACCAATGGGCTGAGAAGTGGCAGATGGAGTTTAAATGTGAGGTGCTGCATTTTGGGAAAGCAAATCTTAGCAGAATTTATACACTTAATGGTAAGGTCCTCGGGAGTGTTGCTGAACAAAGAGACTTTGGAGTACAGGTTCATAGCTCCTTCAAAGTCAAGTCACAGGTAGATAGGATAGTGAAGAAAGCTTTTGGTATGCTTTCCTTTATTGGTCAGAGTATTGAGTACAGGAGTTGGGAGGTCATGTTGTGGCTGTATAGGACATTGGTTTGGCCACTGTTGGAATATTCTGTGCAATTCTGGTCTCCTTCCTATCGGAAAGATGCTGTGAAACTTGAAAGGGTTCAGGAAAGATTTACAAGGATGTTGTAGGATTGAAGGATTTGAGCTATAGGGAGAGGTTGAATAGGCTAGGCCTGTTTTCCCTGGAGCTTCGGAGGCTGAGGGATGACCTTATAGAGGTTTATGAAATCATGAGGTGCATGGATAGGATAAATAGACAAAGTCTTTTCTTTGGGTGGGGGAATCCAGAACTAGAGGGCATAGGTTTAGGGTGAGAGGGGAAAGATATAAAAGAGACCTAAGAGGCAACTTTCTCACTCAGAGGGTGGCACATGTATGGAATGAGCTGCCAGAGGAAGTGGTGGAAACTAGTACAATTGCAACATTTAAAAGGCATCTGGATGGGTATATGAATAGGAAGGGTTTGGAGGCATATGTGTCAGGTGCTGGCAGGTGGGATTAGATTGGGTTGGGAGATCTGGTCGGCATGGATGAGTTGGACCGAAGGGTCTGTTTCCGTGCTGTACATCTCTATGACTCTGTGACCTCTTCAACTGCACAACCAAACCTCCCAGCAAGAATTTTGGGCTCATTCTGGCTTGGGTGCAACTTGTATAGAACCCATGTCCCCCTGAAACTGTTCCAATGATCCAAAAATCTAAAGGTCTCGCTCCTACACCTCTTTAACTACTCACTCATCTGATTTATGTTCCTATGCCTATATAGTGTTGTGCACAGTACTGGAAGTAATTGGATATTATAAACTTAGTAGGTCTTCTCTTTAATCAATTCACTACTCTCTTAATTCCTATTGTAGAAGCTCATTTCTTTTTCTACCATTGGCATTGTCATGTATGATGACTGCTGGCAGTTTCCCCTTACCAAAACTGCACAGTATTTCACATGTGGTCTAATCAAACTCCTGTACAACTCCTGCAGTCCAATCTTCATGCATTAAAGGCCAATATTTCATCACCCTTCCTGGTGGTTTGTTGTACCTGCATGTTCACTTTCAACGACTTATCGACAAAAATGGCTAGGTCCGCTGCACAAAAAAACAAAGAAAATTACAGCACAGGAACAGGCCCTTTGGCCCTCCAAGCCTGCACCAATCCAGATCTTCTATCTAAACCTGCCACTAATTTCTATGGATCTGTATCTCTCTGCTCCCTGCCCATTCATTTATCTGTCTAGTTACATCTTAAATGATGCTATCATGCCCACTGCTACTACCTCCACTGGCAACACATCCCAGGTATCCATTACCCTCTATGTAAAGAACCTTCTTTGCATATCTCCCTTAATCTTTTCCCCTCTCACCTTGAACTCGTGACTCCTAGTAAATGAGACCCCCACTCTGGGAAAAAGCTTCCTTCTATCCACCCCGATTATACTTCTTATGATTTCGTAGACCTAAATCAGATCCCCCCCTTATCCTACGTCTTTCTAATGAAAATAATCCTAATCGACTCATCCTCTCTTCATAGCTGGTGCCCTCCATACCATGCAATATCCTTGTGAACTTCCTCTGCACCCCCTCCAAAGCATCCATATCTTTCTGGTAATGTGGTGACCAGAACTGTATGCTGTACTCCAAATATGGCCGAATCAATACAACTGTAACATGACCTGCCAACACTTGTACTCAATACCCCGTGTAATGAAGGAAAGCATGCCGTGTGGGCTTCTTGACCACTCAATTAACCTGTGTTGCCACCTTCAGGGAACAATGGACCTGAATACCTAGATCTCTTGGTACATCAATTTTCCCCAGCACTTTTCCATTTACTGTATAGTTCGCTCTGGAATTTGATCTCCCAAAATGTATCACCTCACATTAGCCCGGATCTGCCATTTCTCCGCCCAACTCTCCAATCTATCTATATTTTGCTGCACTCTCTGACAATCCCTTCACTATCTGCTACTCCACCAATTTTAGTATCATCTACAAACTTGTTCATCAGACCACTTATACCTTCCTCCAGATCATTTATGTATATCACAAACAACAGTGGTTCCAACATGGATCCCTGTGGAACACCACTGGTCACAGTTCTCCACTTTGAGAAACTCCCTTCCACTACTACTCTCTGTCTCCTGCTGCTCAACCAGTTCTCTATCCATCTAGCTAGTACACCCTGGACCCCATCCTACTTCACTTTTTCCTTCAGCCGACCATGAGGAAGCTTATCAAACTTCTTTACATGTTTGCTTCAGCTAAGAACTGTGCAGAACTGCCCAAACTGAAACTAAAAAAACTTTATTTTTCTCAAGCTATAAATGCTTCCCCTAAGCTCCCCACCCCAAAATTAAACTCCAGAACTTTCTAATGCATCCCACTTTGTGTTATGCTTGCTCCTAAACTCTCCTAAAGTGAACAAAAAAAAATTACTTTCCAGGAAGTTTTTTTTCTTACACTTTATTTGAAAAGAAATCACCATGGCAATTAGACTAGGCTGTCTGAAACATAGGCTGAATGAGTGAACTGGAATTTTGATTCAATTTGCAGTTCAGTGCAGAGTGGTAGTGGGGTACTTTAACTAGTGTATACTGCAAAAAATAAGTGACCAAGAACAAGAGATGTGTGGGAGAGCACAAATGGCACAGATCAGAAGCCAGCATGCAGTGAGACTAGCAGCACAATGGCCTCATGGACATAACGTGATATGAATGGAAAGATAGGAGCTGATTGGTGCATTAGTTCTATTTCTCATTTTTTTTGCCCTACAATTATCTAACAGTTATAAGGTTCTTGAAAGCTGTGTGAGTGAGAGTGAGAACTTTAGAGATAATCAGCAAACTAACAACAGCCATTCAAGTGGGGGAGAAAATAGGGATATAGGAATATACCTAATAGCAGTAGAGAGACTGAAGATCTCATAGGCAGGCAGATTCTGGAAAACTGCAAAAGTAGCAGGATTGTTGTTACGGGTGAGTTCAACTTTCCCAATATCAACTGGAACCTCCTCAGTGCAGATGGTTTGGATGGAGCAGTTTTTGTCAGGTGTGTTCAGGAGGGTTTCTTTACTCAGTATGTAGACAGACCAACGAGGGTAGAGGCCATTTTGGATTTGGTGCTCAGCAACGAGCCAGGACAGGTGTCAGATCTCGCCTTGGAGAGTGAAAGGAGCAGTTACTGAGGGAAGATATTTAATTGGGGAAAAGGACATTATGACGCTATCAGACAGGAGTTGGGAAGCACAGACTGGGAGCAATTGTTCCACAGAAAGGGCACAGCAGACATGGAGATTATTTAAGGAGCAGTTGTTGCGAGTGATGTACAAATTTGTTCCTCTGAGACAGGTAAGAAGGGGTAAGATTAAGCAACCTTGGATGACGAGAACAGAGGAACTTCTCATCAAAAGGAAGAAGGCAGCTTATGTAAAGTTGAGGAAGCAAGGATCTAGCACAGCTTTAGAGGATTACAGGCTTGCTAGAAAGGAGCTCAGAAATGGACTGAGGACAGCCAGGAGGGGGCACGCAAAAGGCTTGGCAAAACGTATTAGGGAGAACCCAAAGGCATTTTACTCATATGTAAGGAATAAGAGAATGATCAGGGAGAAGGTAGGACCAATCAGTGACAGTGGAGGGAACTTATGCATGGAGTCTGAGCAGATAGGGGAAGCCGTAAATGAGTTTTTTGCTTCGGTTTTCACCAAGGAAAGGGAACTTGTTGTAAATGAAAACTTAGAGGAGCTGGGATACAATCTTGACCAGATCAAGATTGATGAAGTTGACGTGCTAGAAATTTTGGAAAACATTAGGATTGATAAGTCCTCAGGGCCAGAGCAGATTTATCCTAGGCTGCTCCGGGAAGCGAGAAACGAGGTTGCTAAGCTGCTGGCGATGATATTTGCCTCCTCACTCTCCACGGTGGTCGTACCGGAGGATTGGAAGGACGCAAATATTGTTCCTATTTTCAAGAAGGGTAATAGGGTATTCCCTGGCAATTACACACCAATCAGTCTTATGTCTGTGGTCAGCAAAGTTGTGAAAAGAATTCTGAGGGATGGAATTTATAACTATTTGGCAAAGCATAGTTTGATTAAAGGCAGTCAGCATGGCTTTGTGAGGACAGGAGAAAGTGAGGTCTGCAGATTCAGCTCTGATCTCCAGCACCTGTTCCCTGGATGCTGCCTGACCTGCTGCGCTTTTCCAGCAACACATTTTCAGCTCTGATCTCCAGCCTCTGACCTATCACCCTCACCTTGACCTCTTTCCACCTATCACATTTCCGACGCCCCTCCCCCAAGTCCCTCCTCCCTACCTTTTATCTTAGCCTGCTGGACAAACTTTCCTCATTCCTGAAGAAGGGCCTGTGCCCGAAACGTCGAATCTCCTGTTCCCTGGATGCTGCCTGACCTGCTGTGCTGTTCCAGCAATAAAGTTTCAACTTTGATCTCCAGCATCTGCAGACCTCACTTTCTCCTATTTGATAGGGTTCCCCATGGTAGGCTCATTCATAAAGTCAGGAAGTATGGGATACAGGGAGATTTAGCTATCTGGATTCAGAATTGGCTGGCTGACAGAAGGCAGAGAGTGGTTGTAGATGGAAAGTATTCTGCCGGTTAGACAGTGTTGAGTGGGGTTCTGCAGGGCTCTGTTCTTGGGCCTCTGCTCTTTGTAGTCTTTATAAATGATTTGGATGAGGAGGTTGAGGGGTGGGTTAGTAAATTTGCAGATGACACAAAGGTTGGAAGTGTCGTCGATAGTATAGAGGGCTACTGCAGGCTGCAGCGCGACATAGACAGGATGCAGAGCTGGGCTGAGAAATCGCAGATGGAGTTCAAACTGGATAAATGTGAAGTGTTGCATTTTGGAAGCTCGAACTCAAATGCTGAATATAGGATTAAAGACAGGATTCTTGGCAGTGTGAAGAACAGAGGGATCTGGGTGTGCAAGTACATGGATCCCTCAAAGTTGCCACCCAAGTGGATAGGGTTGTTAAGAAAGCATATGGTGTTTTGGCATTTATTAACAGGGGTATCGAGTTTAAGAACCACGAGGTTTTGCTGCCGCTCTACAAGTCCCTGGTGAGACCACACTTGCAATATTGTGTCCAGTTCTGGTCACCCTACTATAGGAAAGATACAGAGGCTTTGGAGAGGGTGCAAAGAAGGTTTACCAGGATGCTGCCTGGACTGGATGGCTTGCCTTATGAAGAAAGGTTGAATAATCTCAGACTTTTCTCTCTGGAGAGGAGGAGGAAGAGAGGAGACTTGATTGAGGTGTACAAAATAATGACAGGAATAGACAGAGTCAATAGCCAGACACTTTTCCCCAGGGCAGAAGTCATAGTTTGAAGATATTAGGAGGAAGGTATAAAGGAGACATCAGAGGTAGGTTCTTTACGCAGAGAGTTGTGAATGCGTGGAATACATTGCCAGTTGAGGTGGTGGGAGCAAAGTTATTGGGGACATTTAAGCAACTGCTGGACATGCACATGGATAGCAATGAGTTGAGGGGTGCGTAGGTTAAGTTTCTATATTTTATGTTAGGATTAAGTCTTAGCACAATATCGTGGGCCTAATGGCCTGTTCTGTGCTGTACATTTCTCCGTTCTATACAGTATTGATAGGGAGCAGTATATTTAGGGGTATAGATTTGTTCTTTGCAGTCATAAGTGAGATTCCTTTGGGCTGTGATGTTGTGCAGTGCTAGGTTTAAGGACATTTCCTTGGGGCTGCAAAAGAAACTGAAGTGGGAGAGGAAGGATTCAGTTATTGTCATCTGCATTGGTACTAATAGAACAAAGAACATTACAGTGCAGTACAGGCCTTCCATGTTGCGTCGACCTGTGGAACCAATCTGAAGCATATCTATCCTACACTATTCTACTTCCATCCATTTGTTTATCCAATAACCATTTAAATGCCCTTAAAGTTGGCGAGTCTACTACTGTTGCAGGCAGTGCATTCCACGTCCCTACCACTGTCTGAGGAAAGAAAGTACCTCTGACATCTGTCCTATATCTGTCACCTCTCAATTTAAAGCTGTGTCCCCTCGTGCTAAACATTTCCACCCAAGGAAAAACACTCTCACTGTCCACCCTATCTCACCCTCTGATTATCTTATACAGCTCAATTAAGTCACCTCTCAATCTTCTTCTCTCTAACGAAAAAAACCTCAAGTCCCTTAACTTTTCTTCATAACACCTTTCCTCCATACCAGGCAACATCCTAGTAAGTCTCCTCTGAAACCTTTCCAAAGCTTTCATATCCTTCCTATAATGCGGTGACCAGAACTGTATGCTATACTCCAAGTGCGGCCACACCAGAGTTTTGTACAGCTGCAGCATGACATTGATGGGACTATAAAGGAGGCTTTCCTAAAAATACAAACAATTAAGAGATAAATTAAAAAGTTGACCTCCAAGGTAATAATCTCTGAACTACTACCTGAGCAATGGGCTAAGTAGCAGAGGTACTGCTGCCTCACAGCGCCAGAGACCCGGGTTCAATTCCCGCCTCAAGCGACTGACTGCGTGGAGTTTGCACATTCTCCCCGTGTCTGTGTGGGTTTCCTCCAGGTGCTCCGGTTTCCTCCCACAATCCAAAAATGCGCAGGTTAGGTGAATTGGCCATGCTAAATTGCCCGTAGTGTTAGGTTAAGGGGTAAATGTAGGGGAATGGGTCTGGGTGGGTTGTACTTCGGCGGGTCGGTGTGGACTTGTTGGGCCGAAGGGCCTGTTTCCACACTGTAAGTAATCTAATCTAGTCTAAATAAACTCAAAAAGATAAATGCATGATGTTGGTGGAGTGGGTTTCAGTTCATGGGACCCTGGAACCAGTATTAGGATAGAATACTGGGATATGTTTTAGTAGGATGAGCTTCAATTGAATGGAAGTGGTACCAGTATCCTGGTGAATTAAATAATTAGGGCTGTAGAGAGGATTACAAGTTAATTAGAGGTGAGATGTTTTGGGAAGGGGGAAAAGGTAGGCTTACAAAGGATATGGCAGAACTACAAGGCAGCTATTTGGATAATACCAAAGTGAAACATGAAGTGACAGAGTCTACAAATGTAGAAAAACAGCAGTAAATAGGATCACAGGGAGGAAAAAACAATAAAATGTTAAAATTAATGGCACTTTACTTGTGTGCACACAGTACTCCGAAAAAAAAACGACTGGATTAATATCATAAGACCTTATGGCCACTACAGAGACATGATTACAAGGAGATCAATGTTGGGAGGTAATTATTCAGGCGTATGTGATTTTTCAAGGACAAGCACAAAAGAAAGGATGCAGGGTTAGCTTTGTTAGTACAGGATGAATTATGTATGAAAGCAGGAAATGATCTTGGATGGGAAGATGTACAATCTGTGAGTAGAGACCAAGAAATAATAATGGGAAGACGACACTAGTAGGAGTGTTCCCTAACAGCATTGATATAGTAACGCAGAGTTCTCTGGACGAGCTCTGCAGAAAAACCATCTCATGCCTTTAGAAAGTCAGCTCATTTTCCCTTTCCAGTTGCTGCGAGCAATGAAGTTTAATTGATATGTCGAGGACTTTTATTCGTTGGAAACAGTTACCATGTGCCTCTTGTGAACAAGTGAAAATATCTGGAGAAAGAAGATCAAGAAGCAGCATTCTGGTTGTCACAATAATCATCGCAACAAACCCTGTGAAGTGACTACTGAACTGCGTTCCCAGTCTTTCCTTTAACACGCCATGTTTTCTCCCTGTCTATGTTTGTGTACAGGGGATTTTATACTAGTGGAGTTATTTGTCAATGGTTCATAATCGTTTATCTGTTGTCAGAATCTACTTATTTGCAAACAATAGTCATTGCATGGACCAATGAGTCTTACATCAGTTGTGGGTACGTTGTTGGAGGGGATTCTGAGAGATGGGATACACATGCATTTGGAGAGGCAAGGACTGATTTGAGATAGTCAGCATGGCGTTGTGTGTGGGAAATAGTTCTCACAAACTTGATTGAGTTTTTAGAGGACATAACCAAAAAAAATATATGAAGGCAGTGCAGCAGACATTCCTGAAGAAGGGCATGTGCCCGAAACGTCGAATCTTCTGTTCCCTAGATGCTGCCTGACCTGCTGTGCTGTTCCAGCAATAAAGTTTCAGCTTTGATCTCCAGCGTCTGCAGACCTCACTTTCTCCTCGAAGATTTCAACCTACTGCGAATCCTCTTACAAGGATGCCTTCCTTGAAGAAGCTCTCTGCCTCTCTCTATAAAGATTTCAGTGAGTCCCTCTCTCACTGCACACCCCAGGTCATCTCCTCTGCACAGAAGCTCTTCAGCCACATTCTGAAGCAGACTCGTTACCACAGCCATATCTCCTTTCTCAGCACCTGCCTACGGAACCGACTGATCCCCCATGGACTCCAGATCACCTTCCGACCAACACAATTTGGACCCAACCAGGACTACCAGTACCTGCAACAAATCCGCAGCCTCCAGCAACGGACCTCCCTCCGGATCCTCCACTCCACGCTTGCAGCCATGCGCCGGTACCTACACTCCCTGCAGCTTGACCTACCCCAGCTCAGGACAACTCTCTCACAGACCTGTAAAGGACCTCTACTGTTCTTCATTTACAGAAGAATCCATAGACTGAACAAACAGTTCTTTCTAGCCATATCAGAAATTAAAGGCAGCATTCCTGAAGAAGGGCATGTGCCCGAAACGTCGAATCTTCTGTTCCCTAGATGCTGCCTGACCTGCTGTGCTGTTCCAGCAATAAAGTTTCAGCTTTGATCTCCAGCGTCTGCAGACCTCACTTTCTCCTCCAGTGCAGCAGACATTATCTACATGGACTTTCACAGGATTCCACATGGTATACTAATTAGTTAGAGACCTAGGGATGCAGGTGCATAATTCCTTTAAAGTAGAGGTGTAGGTAGACAAGATAGTGGATGAGTTTGGCACGCTTGCAATCTTGGTCATATACTGAGTATAGGTGTTGGGATGTCATGGTGCGGCACATTGGTGAGTCCCCAGCATTCAATTCTGCTTGATCCTCTATAGGAAGGATGTTGCTAAATGTGAAAGGGTCAGAAAAGATTAAAAAAATCTTGAGCTATATGCTGAATAGGCTGGGGCCTTTTCTCCCTGGAATGTCAGAGACGGAGGGGTGATCTTATGGAATTTTATAAAATCATGAGGGGCATGGATAGGGTGAATAGCCAAAATCTTTTTCCTAGGGTGGGGGAATCCAAAACTAGAGGACATAGATTTCAGGTGATTGGGGTGGGGGAATATTTAAAAAGGACCTGAGGGGTAATTTTTTCATGCAGAGGGTGGACTGTGTATGGAACGAGCTACCAGGGGAATTGGTGGAGTCGAGTACAATTTTAACATTTAAAATGCATCCAGATGGGTATATGAATAGGAAGGGTTTAGAACCTGTATGATTAATAAGTTAGCAGATAACACCAAAATTGATGGTATAGTTGACAGCAAAGAAGGTTTTTTAAGATTACAAGGGATCGTGATTGATTGGGCCAATGGGCTGTGAAGTGTCAGATGGAATTTAATTTGGATAAATGCGAGGTATTACATTTTGGTAAAAAGAACAAGGGCAGCTTGTTCACAGTTAACGGTAGGGCCCTGGCTGCTGGTGTCGAAGAGACCTCTGGGTTCAGGTACATAATTCTTTGAAAGTTGCATCGGAGGTAGACAGGATGGCTAAGAAAGCATTTAGCACACTTGCCTTCATTGCTCAGACCACCGAGTATGAGTTGGGACATCATGTTGAAGTTATACAGGGTGAGGCCACTTTTGGAATATTGTGTACAGTTCTGGTCACTCTGCTATCGAGAAGATATTATTAAAGTGGAGAGGTTTCAGAAAAAAATTACCAGGATGTTGCTGGAACTGGAGGATTTGAGTTGTAAGAAGTGGCTGGATAGACTGGGACCTTTTTCACTGGAACATAGGAGGTTGAGGGATGACCTGACAGAGGTTTATAAAATCATGAGGGGCATAGATAAGGTGAATACCAAAGGTCATTTCCCTAGGGTGGGGGAGTTCAAAGCATGTTTTTAAGGTTAGAGGAGATAGATTTAAAAGGGACCTGAGGAGCAAAATTTTCACACAGAGGGTGGTTCGTATGTTGAGTGAACTGCCAGAGGAAGTTGCAGGTACAGTTACAAGACATTTGGACAGGTACAATATTAGGAAAGATTTAGAGGGATATAGGCCAAATTCAGGCAAGTGGGACTGGTTTAATCTGGGAAATTTGATCGATGTGGATGAGTTGGACAACAGGGTCTACTTCCATGCTGTATCACTCTACAATTGCTCTGGGAAAATGTCCAATAATGAAGAGTGTTGCAGAAAAAGAGATCAAGGATTGGTAGCAACATAGAAACTGGGAGCAGAAGTAGGCCATTCAGTGTTTCAAGCCTGCTCCACTATTCAATATAATCAATATAACCCTTGATCTCAATACCATAATCCTGCCTTTTCCCCAGACCCCTTGATGCCTTTAATATCTAAAAATTTAGCAATCACTTTCTTGGACATATTCAGTGATTTGGCCTCCACAGCTTTCTGTGGTCACAAATTCCAGAGGTTCATAATCTTTTGTACAACACAACACAAAGTTAGGCAGCACTGTAGACAGTGTGGATGATAGTATAAAATTACGAAGAGATATTGATAGACTAAGTGAATCGGCAAAAATATGGCAGATGGATTTCAATATAAGAAGTATGAGGTTGTCCATTTTGGACCAATAAAGAATAAATAAGTGTACTTTCTAGATAGTATGAAGTTAAATATAGTGGATGTCTAAAAGAGACTTGGGCATAATGTTT
Source organism: Chiloscyllium plagiosum (assembly GCF_004010195.1). Classification (NCBI taxonomy): domain Eukaryota; kingdom Metazoa; phylum Chordata; class Chondrichthyes; order Orectolobiformes; family Hemiscylliidae; genus Chiloscyllium; species Chiloscyllium plagiosum. The sequence continues at coordinate 110,150,781 of NC_057716.1, forward strand.
AACATGCCATGAACAAGTGCACAAAATAATCAAAAGCTAATGGAATGCTGGCCTTTATACCTAGAGGACTTAAGAATAAGGACACAGAGTTATGCTACAGCCATACAAAACCCTGATTATACCGCGCTTGGACTACTATAGGCAGATCTGGGCCTGTATTCGCTAGAGTTGATAAGAATGAGAAAGGATCTGATTGAAACATAAATTTCTAACAATTCTGGAGAGACTACATCCAGAGAGCATGTTTTCTCTGTTTGGGGAGTCCAGAACTAGGAGTCACAGTCTTAGGATGCTGGGTAGGCCATTACGGTTTGTATGAGGAAACATTTCACCATTCAAAGGATCATAGAAGCAGGAGTAGGCCGTTCAACCCCTCAAGCCTGTTCCACCATTTAATGAAATCATGGCTACTCTGTGGCCTAACTCTATATACCTGCCTTTGGCCTATATTCCTTAATACTTTGCATTAACAAAAATTTATATATCCTGAAGAAGGGCTTATGCCCGAAACGTCGATTCTCCTGTTCCCTGGATGCTGCCTGACCTGCTGCGCTTTTCCAGCAACACATTTTCAGCTCTGATCTCCAGCATCTGCAGACCTCACTTTCTCCTATCACTGATATTAGCCTTGTGTACCTGAGCTTCACTCCCTCTATGGGAAGAATATCCTTTGATAGTTACGGAGAACAAAACTGCATGTAGCTGCATGAAAGAAAGAATTTGTTTTAAAATAAAATAGGTTGATGCAAGCAGTATTACAAAAAGAAATACTAATTTGAAAGGACAATCAGTAGTCCTCAAACAGAGCTGCCATGTGTTATGGTACAATAATCAATATTATTGATAATTTTTCCAAGATGGTGAAATTCAAAGTTTTGTAAAGATTGAATAATAATGCAACATATAGTACATTATCATTTTGTATATATTATGAACTGTGGATGTAGGTTTGCTCGCTGAGCTGGAAGGTTCATTTCTGGACGTTTTGTCACCCCTACTAGGTAACACCTTCAGTGGGCCTCAGGCGAAGTACTGCTGATAAGTCCTGCTTTCTATTTATATGCTTGGGTTTCTTTGGGTTGGTGATGTCATTTCCTGTGGTAAAGTCACTTCCTGTTCTTTTTCTCAGGGGGTGTAGATGGGTTCTAACTCAATTTGTTTGTTGATAAGAGTTCCGGTTGGAATGCCATGCTTCTAGGAATTCTCTTGTGTGTCTTGCCTTAGGATGGATGTGTTGCCCAGTCGAAATGATGTCCTTCCTCATCCATATGTAAGGATACTAGTGAGAGAGGGTCATGTCTTTTTGTGGCTAGTTGGTGTTCATGTATTCTGGTGGCTAGTTTTCTGCCTGTTTGACCAACATAGTGTTTGTTGCAGTCCCTGCACAGTACTGTGTAAATGACATTAGTTTTGTTTGATGTCTGTATAGGGTCTTTCAAGTTCATTAGCTGCTGTTTTAGTGTGTTGGTGGGTTTGTGGGCTACCATGATACCAAGGGGTCTGAGTAGTCTGGCAGTCATTTCCGTGATGTCTTTGATGTAGGAGAGAGTGGCTTGGGTTTCTGAAAGTGTTTTGTCTGCTTGTTTGGGTTTGTTGCTGAGAAATTGGCAGATTGTGTTCATTGGGTACCCATTCTTTTTGAATACATGGTATAGGTGATTTTCCTCTGTTCTGCGTAGTTCCTCTGTGCTGCAGTGTGTGTTGGTTATTTGAAATTATGTTCTGATGCAGCTTTGTTTGTGGATGTTGGGATGAATGTTGGTGGAATTAGATAGCCATGGCTGACAAAGAAAGTCAGGAAATGTATCACAGATAAAGAGAGAGCCTATAAAGTGGCCAATAGTACTGGGAAATCAGAAGATTGAGAAGACTACAAAAACAAAAAGAGGATAACAAAGAAAGAAATAAGAAGGAGAGGATCAAATATAAAGGTAGGCTAGCCAGTAATATTAGAAATAATAGTAAAGGTTTATTTCAATACATAAGAAACAAACAAGAGACAAAAGTTTCAGGTAGATAATTAGTGAATTATCTGAAATTCATAAGAAGTAGCAAATCCCTATCTGCTACTTTTTGTAAGTTTTTAGCAAATTTCTTTTCCAGCCATTACCTCTTCTTTGTCACCTCACATTGGACACAGTGTGTTAAAATGCCATTTTACACTTATGTCATGATGTCACAGATGCATTAGGACAAGAATGCAGTTATGAGTTAGATCATGGCAGCAAGAATTGATAGGGTTACTCTTTCTCCAAAATAGGGAATATGTACTCTGCTTTATTAGTCACAAGAGTAGACAAGCAGGAGCCCGATGAGAAGAATGTGCTGGAAATTAAGCCTACTATTCTACAAGTAGTTATAAATTATGAAAACAATCAATTTAATCGCTAGTATTATTAATTTGCATGACTATGACCATTACCTCAGATAATTAGTGCCTTCATAGAATTTATGACTTATTTGATAAATGTATTATCAGTTGTATCCAGATCCAGTATATAATGTCACCACATTCTGGTTCCATCTTGGATTACAGAATAAATTACTGAATAAATTGTATAAATATAAAACACTGAATAAATTAATATTAAATTGATATTACTAAAACTGAAACAGCTTCAAATGTTTATCTTTCCCTCTCCGTAGACTTCATCCTCTCTGCCCCTTCAATCTCCGCCATGTGGCAATGTCTCCAGGGTCCCAGAAACATGGTCCTTTTGTGCCACCACCAAGCTGGAGCGATGACACTATGTGGGTCGCACACCTCCTCCAACGCTGGACACTGACTGACAGGTCCTGGCTCCAAGTCAACTGATGGGGTCCTGGCTTGTCTTCTGATACAACCACCCTCGATGGAGTGGTGATGGAGACACATGAGGCCCCAGCCTCCCGCAGGAGGACATCAACAACAGGCCCCAGGATAACCAAGCCAAAGAAAAAAGTGATCAAGCTGGAAAGACAACGATAATGGCATGTGGATAAGGCAGAACAGCTGAGGCCCATGGTCCGAGGAGTCAAACACAGTCAACCCTGCTGTCGCCATTTTGAATTATATGGTAACAGGAAAATAAAGATAGCTTACTGTAAGTGTTCTAGAACCACCCTCCTAAACATAACTGTATTCCTCTGACCTCAATGAATGTATTAACATTGTTGCCATGAATTTAAGTTTAAAAGCAATTATCTGATTATGTGCATGTATGTGTCGTGCTTCACCTAGACGTGTTGGCCACAAATGCAGACTTATTACAAAGTTTAATAAAAACCAAAAGAACCGCGGATGCTGCAAATCAGAATCAGAAACAAAAACAGAAGTTGACGGAAAAGCTCAGCAGGTCTGGCAGCATCTGGGGAGAGAAATCAGAGTCAACGTTTCGGGTCCAATGATTCTTCTTCAGAGCTCCTCAGAATGCTTTTCCAGTAACCTCTGTTTTTGTTATTACAAAGCTTGCAGACTAAAGGAGTCAACCAATAAATCCTATACTCACAGCAGTCACATTTCCCTCAGCCAGTGTAACAATATTGAAATCCTCATCAGTCCGTCCTCTCTTTGACGCCAGTTCTTCTGTATCGCTAAAGGAATTTAAAACACATTAATTAGACTTTGCTGTGCCTTAAACCTTATGCATATTTAAAAGCAAAACATTGCGGATTCTGCAAAGTTGAAAAGTCAAACACAACTTAATCAGTAAGTGAATCAAGGGTTACAGAGAAAAGACAAGAAATTAGACTTGATCAACAGATCAGCCATCATCTCACTGAACGGTGGAGCAGACTCAATGGACTGAATGGCTTACTTCTGCTCATATGTCTACACAGTACATGGAACCAGGTGATTGCAAAGCAGGAAGAACAGAAGTGCTGAACATATTTTACATGGAGAAAGACTGTAAAAAACTGCTGCACAAATTTTGTAGTAATTGGAGTTTAGAATAATGGGAGATGAACTTATCAGAACATGCACAATCCTAAGGGAGTTTGGCAGGATAGATATGGAAAGATTGTTTTACCTTGGGAGAGTTCACAAGACATAATTTCAGAGTAAGGAGTAGCACATTTAAGACAGGGATGAGGAGGGTTTTTTTCCCCACTGAGGGTGGTGAATCTGAGAATACTTTACCACAGAGGGCTGTCAAGGTTGGATTGTTGAGTATAATCAAGGCTAACATAGACATTAAGGGAATCAAGGGTTATGGGGAAAAAGCAGGAAAACTGAGATGAGGATTACCAGATCAGCCATGATCTCATTGAATGGCAAAGAGGACCTCGTGGGCTGAATGGCCTACTTCTGCTTCTAAATATTATGGTCTAAACTTTGAATTATGGTCTAAATAAGCACAAACTGTGTTAGATGAAGTTCATTGTGGGGAATTGAAAAGTTGGCTGTGTGCATGAAACCTCATTTAACTTTGTTATAGTAGCCTTTTCCAAACATAAACCAATTCTCTAACTAATGAAAACAAAGGAAAGATTACATGAATCACTGAGATCATGATTTCCATTGAATTGATATCTAAGATTTATTGGATCTATATCATTTTATTATCAATGCGGTATTCAAGAGAATAGGATGTTTGGTCTCAGAAGGAATAATAACTAACGTTCAAATGGAGGTGGGCAATTGACAATGGTCATCCTAATGTAATGAATAGCTACCTATGGTCATTAGCCAAAAGGCTTCAGACAATTGATTGACACAGCATAAGCTACCACCTCACAAAAAACTGTATTTAGTAGCAAAGAGCAGCATTCATCAGACAGCTCTTCTTGGCAGCAATTGTTGTCAGGGATGGAAGATGGAGAGGAGAAGTTTTAGAATACTCATGGACAAAGACGAGAGTGGTCCTAAAGGAAGAATGCTAAACTGGGGGAAGGCAAGCCATAGCAAAATTCAGTAGGAGCTGAGAAATGTGGACGGGGGAGCAGCTGTTTGAGAGTAAATCCACATTTGATATGTGGGAGGCTTTTAAAAAGAGGTTGATAAGAATGCAGGACAGATATGTCCCTGTGAAAATGAGGGATAGAAATGGCAAGATTAGGGAACTATGGATGACAGATGAAATTGTGAGACTAGCTATGAGGAGAAAGGATGTATACATTTAGGTTTAGGTGACTGAAAACAGACGAAGCTCTGGAAGAATATCGGGAAAATAGGACCAATCTGAAACGAGGAATTAAAAGGGGTCATGAAATATCTTCAGCAAATAGGGTTAAGGAAAATCCCAAAGCCTTTTATTTGTATATAAGGAGCAACAGGCTAACTAGAGGAAGGGTTAGCCCACTCAAGCACAAAGGAGAAAAGTTATGCCTCGAGTCAGAGAAAATGGGTGAGATCCTTAATGAGTACTTTGTGTCGGTATTCACCGAGGAGAGAGACATGACGGATGTTTAGGTTAGGGATAGATGTTTGATTACTCTAGATAAAGTCAGAAAAACGAGGGAGGAAGTGTTGGGTGCTCTAAAAGGCATTAAGGTGGACAAGTCCCCAAGTCCGGATGGGATCTATCCCAGGTTACTGAGGGAAGCGAGAAAGGAAATAGCTGGAGTCTTAACAGATATCTTTGCAGCATTCTTGAATATGGATGAGGTCCCGGAGAACTGGAGAATTGCTAATGTTGTCCCTTTGTTTAAAAAGGGTAGCAGGGATAACTCAGGTAATTATAGACTGATGGGCCTGACGTCAGTGGTAGGGAAGCTGCAGGAGAAGATATTGAGGGAGAGGATCAATTCCCATGGGGAAGAAAATAAATCAGGAGATAGAAAAAGCATGTAGGAAAGGCAGTATTACAAAAATTGTGGGGGACTTCAAAATGCACGTGACTGGGAAAGTCAGATTGGTATAGGGGTATCACATTGGCAATTTTCTATCCAAGGATTTTTGAAAAATGACAACCAATGCATCCATTATCTCTGCAGTTACTTCTTTTAGGATCCTCAGATACAAATCATCAAGGGCAGGGGACTTATCTGCCTTTCACCCTATTAGTTTATCTAATAACATTAAGCATTGACAACAATTGTCAAACATCCACTGTGTCTGACAATTTTAACAGTTTTTAAAAGTATCAAAAATACTGTGGACATTGCTTATGTTGTTATGGCTGCCCTGCTTTGGAAGGATATTATTAAGGTTGTTGACTTGCTAATTGTGGGAGATTTGTTAGATCTGAAGCAGTCAACTTGTCACATATTAAAATTTTGTAACCTATATAATCACGCAACTCTCTGTATCTCGTCAGTGACTTGTGACCATTCGGTCGACTTGTCTCTCCCCATGATAGATAGATAGATAACCTACAGTATGGAAATAGGCCCTTCAAGTCAGATTCATTCCCCTGAATGATGCACCTGACACTGTGGGCAATTTAGCATGGCCAATTCACCTGACCTACACATCTTTGGATTGTGGAAGGAAACCGGAGCATCTGGAGGAAACCCACGCAGATATGGGGAGAATGTGCAAACTCCACACAGACAGTCTGCCGAGGTGGAAGTCGAACCCGGGTCCCTGGCGCTGAGAGGCAGCAGTGCTAATCACTGAGCCACCATGCCGCCCACGGATGAGCTCACAAATAGACAGTCAATAATTCGAGATTTGTGTGACACGATTCATTGTTCCTCTAAATTAGACTGCTTCAAGCAAGTCACCCACCGCATAATTTGTCCCTCCCTCAACACTCACAGAGCTGCTAAGTTTGTTCACAGACGTTTTGTCACTGTTCTAGATAACATCATCAATGCGCCTCTGGTGAAGTGTTGATGTTCTGTCCTGCTTGGTATTTGTCTGTTTGGGTCTGCTGGGGTTGGTGGTGTCATTTCTGATTTTGTTGCTGGTTCTGTTTCTTAGTGTGTGGTATAAGGGGTCCAACTTGACATGTTTGTTAATGGAGTTCTGGGTTAAGTGCCAGGCTTCCAGGAATTCCCCTGCATGTCTGTTTTGCTTGTCCTAGAATGGATACATTGTCCCAATTGAATTGGTGTCCTTCATAGTCCATAAGACCATTAAACTTAGGAGCAGAGATTATGCCATTCTGCCCATCGAGTCTGCTCTGCCATTCAATCATGGCTGATAAGTTTCTCAACCCCATTCTCCTGCTTCCTCCCCATAACCTTTGGTTCACAAGAGCCTATCTATCTCAGTCTGAAATATACTTAATTCCATAAATTCACCACTCTCTGGCTGAAGATGTGTATAGATACCAGTGATAGCTGGTCATGTCTCTTGGTGGTAAAAACAATGACTGCAGATGCTGGAAACCAGATTCTGCATTAGTGGTGCTGGAAGAGCACAGCAGTTCAGGCAGCATCCAAGGAGCAGCGAAATCGACGTTTCGGGCAAAAGTCCTTCATCAGGAATGTCTCTTGGTGGCTAGTTGGTGTTTGTGTATTCTGATCGCTAATTTCCTTCCTGATTGTCCTTTGTCGTGCTTTTGGCAGTCTTTACATGGTATTTTGTATATAAGGATACCAATTCAACTGGGACAACGTATCTACCCTAGGACAAGCATGCACGGGAATTCCTGGAAGCTTGGCACTCACGCCAGAACTCCATTAACAAACATGTTGAGTTGGACCCAATGTACCAACCATGAAAAAACAGAACCAGTAACAAAACCAGAAAAGACATCACCAACCTCAGCAGACCCAAATACTTAAATAGCAAGCGGGACAGAACATCAGCGCTTCCCCGGAGCACACTGATAATGTTACCTAGAATGGCGATGAAATGTCTGCTTGCTGAGCTGTTTAGTTTGTTCGCAAAGTCAACAACCTCATCGACAACCTGAGCTATATTTTGAAGATATTACTAAACTGGAAAGAGTGCAAAAGAGATTTACAAGGATGTTACCAGGACTGGAAGGCTTGAGTTATAAGGAGATGCTGGATAGGTTGAGATTTCTTTCCCTGGAGCATAGGAGATTGCGGAGGTGGCCTTAAAGAGATTTATAAGATCATTTGACGGGGCGGGGAATAAGGTGATTAACAAAGATCATTTCCCTAGGATAGTTAAGTTCAAAACTGGAGGGCATAGGTTTAAGGTGAGAGGGAAGAGATTTAAAAGGGACCCAAGGAGCAACTTTTTCATACAGAGGGCGGTTTGTATGTGGAATTAACTGTCAGAAGAAGTGGTAGATGCAAGTACCATTACAACATTTAAAAGACATATGACTTCATAACATCGTGCTCAACCCAAAACAACTAAATCACACCCATCGCACCTAAATTCTAGACAATATTTCATGTAAAATTTTGGCTAAATCATACTTGTCTTTGAAAATCTGCTGTGCAATCTTTTGTTCCTTCTTTTTGCCTGAGTCTTGCAGAGTGAAAAGCTTCTTTAATTGCTCCATAGATGGTATGTAGGAAGCATTCAGTTCCTGGGGCCTGTCCAACATTGTCTTCAAATGAGGGTCTATGGGAGGCAGTGGTTTATCAGGTTGAAATGCTTTGAAATGAAGACACTGTAAGAAATGATAAAAAATGACTTTAAATTCCATTGATTATCCAAAAATAAATTGGAAACCTTTTAGTTTTCACAACATCAATTGGTTAATCTAAGTAAAAATATAATTTAGATTATAAAAACAAATTGTTGATGAAACTTATCAGGACTAGCAGCATGTGTAGAGCAGAACTGGACTCAAAATGTTAACTCTTGTTTTCTTCCCACAGATACTGCCAGACCCGCTGAGTTTCACCAGCAATTGCTGTTTTTGTTTAAGATCTCCAAAAGCTCTTTGTTTTATTATAATTCAGATAAGCCTGCTCCAACCACCTCATGTGAACAGCAGTAATTCTTTCAAATTTTCTTTGCTGTGTGCGGCTTATTTAATCCAATAAATAGAATTATGGACGAGGCCAGATCCCCTCAAAACATTTCAAGAAAGTAACCCAGATTCCAACTTTGCTAGCTGTTTTAAGGAGATGTAATGTGGATATCCAGGTGTGATGCAGCTGGCCCATCCACTTAGTTTTAAACAAAACAGAATTTATTTGCAAGATTACCGAATGAAACACAAACAAAAGAAAACGGAATACAGAATAACAACCTATCCGAAAAGCCAATAGACTGTCACAACTTAATGTTGTTCAAATACTTACAACAATCCCTATAAACATCCCTTGATAAAAGCGGAAAATCAAACACAGGTTCTTCCAGGAGAGATGTCAGAAAGAGGCAAGTCTAATTCTAGAGCGAATTATACAATGAACAGAAGAGCCTTTGGAAAGGTTGATGAGCAGAGAGATCTGGGAGTGCAGGTCCATTGTACCCTGAAGGTTGCTGCACAGGTAAATTGAGTGGTCAAGAAGGCATATAGTATGTTTGCCTTCATTGGATGGGGTATTGAGTATAAGAAGTGGCAGGTCATGTTAAAATTGTACAAGACATTGGTTTGGCTTATTTAGAATACTGTGTATAGTTCTGGTCGCCACATTACCAAACGGATGTGGATGCTTTGGAGTGGGTGCAGAGAAGGTTTACGAGAATGTTGTCTGGTGTGGAAGGTGCTGGCTATGAAGAGAGGTTGAGTAGGTTAGGTTTGTTTTCATTAGAAAAATGGAAATTGAGGAGGGACCTGATTGAGATTTACAAAATCATGAAGGGTATAGGCAGGGTAGATAGAGGTAAGCTTTTTCCCGGGGTGAAGAATTTAATAACGAGAGGTCACGCTTTCAAGGTGAAAGGTGAAAAGTTTAAGGGGGATACACGTGGCAAGTACTTTACACAGTGAGTGGTGGGTGTCTGGAACGCATTGCAAGCAGAGATAGTAGAGGCAGGCATGGTAGATTAATTTAAGATGCATCTGGACAGATGCATGAGTAGGTGGGGAGCAGAGGGATACAGATGCTTAGGAATTGGGCGACAGGTTTAGACAGTAGATTTGGATCGACTCAGGCTTGGAGGGCCGAAGGGCCTGGTCCTGGGCTGTAAATTTTCTTTGTTCTTGTTCTTATGATCAGCACAGACCTGCTTCTTCCATGTGGCTGTTTCTTGGACCATCAGCCTCAAAACTGACTAGCAGCTCTGAACCCAAACCAAACCAGACCAGAGAAAAGCTGAGATGGGAGAATGGGTCACTTCCCTTTCACTGTACAATTTTTCAAAACTTAAAAACTTCCTCAAGGAGATCAACCCCAGATCTTTCAAAGCCTGCATTTTTACAATTTCCTGAAAAAAAAGCAACCTAACCTTGTTGAAGGAGCAGCATGATCACAATAGCACCTTTAAAGAGGTTAAGCACATAGAGTATATTAAAGCTTATGAGCATTCTGCATGGTACCTCTGAAATTGCTGGGTGGATATGTGATTGTGGAGTTGAGAGCTGTAATTGATGAGTGATCCTCAAAATAGACCTGACCGCAGAACAACTTGGTTGCAAAGAATTCTGTAAGAACCACATTTTTTATTATTCGCTCAAAGACATGGGGATGATTGGCTGAAAGAATTCTAGGATTTTGACCCAGTGACAGTGAAGGAACAGCAATATATTTCTAAGTCAGAATGGTGAGTGGCTTGGAGGGGAGCTTGCAGGTGATGTTGTTGTCATACACCTGCTGCCCTTGTCCTTCGGAATGGAAATTGTTAAGGTTTTGGAAGGTGCGGTCTAAGGATATTTGGTGAATTTTTGTAATATGTATGGCTGCTATTGAGTGTCAGTGATAGAAGGAATGGATATTTGTGGATGAAGTGACAATCAAGTGTCTGATTTATCGTGTACAAAAATTTAATTGAACCACATTTGGAATATCGCATGCAATTCTGGTCACCACACTACCAGAAGGATGTAGATGCTTTGAAGAGGACGCAGAGAAGGTTTATCAGAATGTTGCCTGGTCCGGATGGTTTAGTAATGAGGAGAGGTTAGATAAACTCAGATTGTTTTCAGTGGAAAGACAGAGGCTAAGGGATGACCTATAGAAGTCTACATAACTATGAGAAGAATAATAGGCTGGATAGTCAGAGGCTTTTTCTCAGGATGGAAAGTTCAACTGTGACAGGGCATGTGGTCAAGATAAGAGGGGAAAAGTTTACAGGAGAAGTATGGGGAAAATCTTTTATACAAAAGATGGTGGGGTGCTTGGACTGCACTGCCAGTGGAGGTGGTGGAAGCAGGCACGTTAGTAACGTTTAAGGCGCATCTTGACAGACACATGAATGAGACCAAACAGAGGGATAGAAATCATGCATGGGCAATAAGTAGCTCTTTTCATATTTTTTCATTCATTCACAGAACAAGGGCATCACTGGTTAGGCCAGCATTTGTTGTTCATTCCTAGTTATCTGCCAGACTATATTCTCTTATATACAAATCACACAATATGATTAAGAACTTATTTACCTGAAACAACCGCTGAAAATGCGGATTGGGAATTTTACTGACTTTGAAGAGATCCTCTATTTCTTCACCATCATCCACCACCAAACTCATAGAGTCAATCAGAGCATCCACGGCTGATAACTGTTCTTCTGTTAGGCAAAAGAGCCAGTGGAGCAATAAGGATACATTTCATTTTACCTAAGAATGCACTATTTAAAATGACAGTGAGAGCAGATTCAATGATCCTTTGAAATTAGACAAATACTTGCAGGAATAAAGTTTACAGGGCGACAAGGTAATAGCATGGGAACTGAACGAATTGGTTAGCTCATTCAAGGAGAAGTAATAGGTGAAATAGTCCTCTCTGTGCTGTATTATTTTACTGCTCACTTTACAACAAATCCACTTTCAGCAAGAATCCAGTCCAATTACACAAACAATACCAAAGTTAATTTAATTATTTAGCAAATATAAATCCCAGAACCAAGTGACTGCCTCCTCATTTGCTAAGTTTAACTTGATTACTCTGCCACTTAATATGTAAAATGGACACTCTATGACACTCAAAGACAGAAGTGGGAAGTTGAGTGTGGACCCTGTAGAGATCGGAGAGGTGCTAAATGAACATTTCTCATCGGTGTTCACTCAGGAAAAGGAGAATATTGTAAAGGAGAAGAATGAGGTACAAGATATTAGACTAGAAAGGATCGAGGTTTGTTATGCACAGATGTTATCAATTCTAGAAGGAGTGAAAGTAGACAAGTCCCCTGGGTCAGATGGGATTTATCCAAGGATTCTCTGGGAAGCTGGGGGGGAGATAGCACAGCCTTTGGCTTTGATATTTGAGTCATCATTGTCTACAGGTTTAGTACCTGAGGACTGGAGGATTGCAAATGCTGTGCCCTTGTTCAAGAAGGGCAGCAGAGATGACCCAGGTAATTATAGACCAGTGAGCCTTACTTCTGTTGTAGGAAAGGTTTTGGAAAGGATTATTAGAGATAAGATTTATAATCATCTAGCAAGCAACAATTTGATTTCAGATAGTCAACATGGTTTTGTCAAGGGCAGGTCATGTCTCACAAACCTCATTGAGTTTTTTGAGAAGGTGACCAAGCATGTAGATGAGGATAGGGCAGTTAACGTGGTATACATGGACTTCAGTAAAGCCTTTGATAAGGTTCCACATGGTAGGCTGTTGGAGAAAATGCAGAGGCATGGGATTGAGGGTGATTTAGCAGCTTGGATTAGAAACTGGCTTTCTGGAAGAAGGCAGCGAGTGGTGGTTGATGGAAAATATTCAGTCTGGAGTCCAGTTACTAGTGGTGTGCCACAAGGATCTGTTTTGGGACCACTGCTGTTTGTCATTTTTATAAATGACTTAGACGCAGGCATAGGTGGATGGATTAGTAAATTTGCAGACGACACTAAAGTCTGTGGAGTAGTGGACAGTTTGGAAGAATGTTACAGGTTGCAGGGGAACTTGGATAAACTGCAGAATTGGGCTGAGAGGTGGCAAATGGAGTTCAATGCAGCTAAATGTGAGGTGATACACTTTGGGAAGAATAACAGGATGGCAGAGTACTAGGTCAATGGAAAGATTCTTGGTAATGTGGATGTGCAGAGGGATCTTAGAGTCCATGTGCATAGATCCCTGGAAGTTGCCACCCACGTGGATAGTGCTGTTAAGAAGGTATACGGAGATTTACCAGGATGTTGCCTGGTCTGGAAGGAAGGTCTTATGAGGAAAGGCTGAGAGACTTGGGTCTGTTCTCATTGAAAAGAAGAAGGCTAAGGGGGGATTTGATAGAGACATACAAGATGATCAGAGGATTAGATAGGGTAGACAGAGAAAGACGTTTTCCTAGATGATGACATCAGCTTGTACGAGAGGGCATAACTACAAATTGAGGGGTGATAGATTTAAGACAGATGTCAGAGGCAAGTTCTTTACGCTAAGAGTGGTAATGGAGTGGAATGCCCTACCTGCTAAGGTAGTCAACTCAGCCACATTAGGGAGATTTAAACAATCCTTCGATAAGCACATATATGATTTTGGGATAGTGTAGGGGGACAAGCTGAGAACAGCTCACAGGTCGGCGCAACATCGAGAGCTGAAGGTCCTGTTCTGCATTGTAATATTCTATGTTCTATGGTAATGTGCTGTGCCATTTGTTTGTATGAAAATACGTAGTACATAAGAGTCTGCCATTAGTGATGGCTATAAGCTCTTTTTGGAGTTTGAATAATATATAGTGATTGATGGTTTGATCACACAGCCATTACGCAGGATTGGTTTGATAAACCTTACTTCAGCATCAAGTTCACCTTCCTTTTAGTCCTGATTGGTGTCCAATCAATCTCAGACAGTATTGGGAGGGGGTTGGTGTCTCAAAGGACTATTTCAGACAGCAATAGGGAAAGGCAATGGCCTAGTGGTATTATCACTAGACTATTAATTCAGAGACCCAGACAATGTTCTGGGGACCTGGATTCAAATCCGACTATGGCAGATGGTGGAATTTGAATTCAAAAAAATCCTGGAATTAAGAGTGTGATGATGATCATTAATGATGACACCATTGTTGACTGTCAGAAAAACCCATCTGGCACACTAATGTCCTTTAGGGAAGGAAATCTGCAATCCTTACTCGCTCAGGCTACATGTGACTTCAGACCCCCAGCAATGTGGTTAACATTTAACTGCCCTCTGGGCAATTAAGGATAGGAAATAAATGCTAGCCTAGCCTGTGAAACCCTCATTGAGTGTGCTGCGGCTTTGGAGTCATATGTAGGCCAGGCCAGGAGAGGATGGCAGATTTCCTTCCCTGAAGGCTGTAAGTGAACCAGATGGGTTTGACAGTGGTTTCATTGTGTTCAGTAGCTTTTTCTTAATTCCAGATTTTTTTAAATTGCATACAAACTCTATCTGCCATGCAGGATTTGAACCTGGATCCATTAGCTGAGTTTCTGGATTAATAGTCTAGTGATAATACCACGAGGCCATCATCTCTTTCGTTTCTTATACAATTTCTCTTATAATTTACCCCTTTACTCCTCTATGGTGTCTCTTTTTAGCAAGGAGAAGTCATGCCCCTTAGGCGTGGAAAGAGTTTCTGATCCTTTTCAATTCTCTTTAAACACATTCTTCCGATCTCTGTCTTTTGAGCCATTAACACAGCCTTGTTTACCGTGTATAGTCTCATCTCATTGAAATAATCCTTAACAATATTTAAAATGTCAGCAGCTGTATTGTGTTTCTCCCATCCAATCACTATTATTTAATATTAAATACTTCCTTGTTGGATCTGGGTCATAGTGCTGCAGAAAAATATCCTGGACATACTCTGCAATTTAGTGAGATTTCACTGACTCATTTTATATCAGGACTTAGTTGTAGTTCATATAAAACATTTCCCATGTCAGTTCAACTCCTCTGTCCAAGCAGGACCACTTGAACTTGATCAGCTTTGCTGGCAGTTTTACATTATTTATAAATTTTGACTTTTTTTTTACTGTAACTGCTTCCAACCCCAGGAAAAGCTGAAACTGATGCTGTTTGTTTCTGTCCATAATTTCCACAAACCTGAAGCTGTTCCTCTCTTACTGTTCTTCAGAGAAATGAAAGTAAATTGTCGGAGATCCTCCATGAATGGAAGTTGGATGTAAACCAAACACTGAAGGGAAGAGAGTAAAACTGTGGATATCAGTAAAACACTCTGCTTTCTCGTATAATGAACTTTCTAAAATTTCAACAGTAATTCAGCACTGTTAATGCAAAGAAATCTGCAAATTCTGGATACCCACACAAACTCGGATTCAAATTCCTTCCCAATATCTGAATACGTCTGTTTAAAATTTTAGAGATGCTGATGGCTTTGGTATATTTATATTTTGACTTCTAATATTTTTCAAAAGTGCTCCAGCCTAATTTCAGTGTTTTGACTCTTTCCATTTACTCAAAAGTCTGGAACATTGTCTTCATATCTGCCATTCAATCCCACCTTGTTACCTCATATTTATCTTTAATCATAGGAAAAGCCACTCCAACTTGTGGGTTTGATCTCCGGTCATAAATGTAACGGACTATCGCCATCATATCCAGCTCTTGCAATGCATGGATCAATGCAGATAGTGCCACAGCAGCATGCTATGAAGAGAGATAAGAATAGGATTGTTTCCTTGTTATTAATATAAAGGAACCACATACATTTCAGATCCTCAAGCAAAAGGAATATTTGAAATACTTGTTCTAATCTGTAAACACACCTGAAGTGAGTCAAACTAATATCACAGAACAACTTTTTTTTTGCTTTAATTCTTGTCCCTTTCTTTAAACCACTTGACTGGATACTCATAGGATCACAGAATCCCTACAGCATGGAAGCAGTCCATTCAGCCCATCAAGCCCACACTGACCCTCCAAACAGCATCCCATCCAGACCTACCCTAGACCTGTAACCTTATATTTCCTATGGCTAATCCATCGAGCTGACACATCCCTGGATACTACGAGCAGTTTTGCATGGCCAATCCACCTAACTTAACCTGCATTTTAACCCCTGATGCATAACAAACAACATATACCAAAGGTTCAGACATCATCAATGTCCAGAAAGCAGAAGCCATAAAAAAACTGCTCAAGCATGAATGGATCCACCAATTGGGAAGTCAGAAATGAGTTCAAAACTGTCTACCTGCTCCACAACACAGTATTAAGATGTAAGCAGGTAATAGTCACTTTTATCATTGGTGTAATACAAAGGAATGGTGGAGCAGACTCAATAAGCTACAATGAGCGCCAATCTACCATTATAATTAAGCCAGGGGATCAGCCTAGGGTCAATAAAGAATATAGAAAGAGATGCTGGTAGCAGCACTAAAACGGAGCTGAGAACCTTGTGAAGCTATAGTAGAGGATTACTTGGATGCTAGAAGCATAAACAGCGAGCAATACAGGCAGGGCTATTTCACAACCGAGCTCTGAAGTCCTGCCACAGTAGGCAATTAATCAACCCTCTGGAGCAGAAGGCTCCATAAATATTGCCATCCTCATTGACAACAGGGCAGCACAGCACAGTGCAAAAGATAAAGTTGAAGCATTTGCAAATACAATTTGCACGGTGAAGGGAAAGGCTGGTAGATATAGGGAATGCTGGATGACTAAAAAAATTGAGGATTTTGTTAAGAAAAGGAAGGAAGCATATATCAGGTATAGACAGGATAGATCGAGTGAATCCTTAGAAGAGTATAAAGGAAGTAGAAGTATACTTAAGAGGGAAATCAGGAGGGCAAAAAGGGGACATGAGATAGCTTTGGCAAATAGAATTAAGGAGAATCGAAAGGGTTTTTACAAATACATTAAGGACAAAAGGGTAACTAGGGAGAGAATACGGCCCTGGAAATGTGTTGCTGAAAAAGCGCAGCAGGTCAGGCAGCATCCAGGGAACAGGAGAATCGACGTTTCGGGCATAAGCCCTTCTTCAGGAA
>NC_057716.1:110168304-110176241 GCF_004010195.1 Chiloscyllium plagiosum
AGGTAGCTGTGTGAGTCGGTCGGTTTGTAGTAGATGTCCGTGTTGGTTCGGTCGCCTGAGATAGAAATAGAAAGGTCGAGGAAGGGGAGGGAGGAATCTGAGACTGTCCAGATGAATTTGAGGTTGGGGTGGAAGGTGTTGGTGAAGTGGATGAACTGTTCAACCTCCTCGTGGGAGCACAAGGCGCCGATACAGTCATCGATGTAGCGGAGGAAAAGGTGGGGGATGGGGCCAGTGTAGTTGCGGAAGATGGATTGTTCCACATATCCTACGAAGAGGCAGGCATAGCTGGGGCCCATGCGGGTGCCCATGGCTACTCCTTTCGTTTGGAGGAAGTGGGAGGATTGGAAAGAGAAGTTGTTCAGGGTGAGGACCAGAGAATACGGCCCCTCAATGATCAGCAAGGCGGTCTTTGTGTGGAGCCGCAGAAAATGGGGGAGATACTAAATGAGTATTTTGCATCAGTATTTACAGTGGAAAAGGATATGGAAGATATAGACTGTAGGGAAATAGATGGTGACATCTTGCAAAATGTCTAGGTTACAGAGGAGGAAGTGCTGGATGTCTTGAAACGGGTAAGGTGGATAAATCCCCAGGACCTGATCAGGGGTACCCGAGAACTCTGTGGGAATCTAGAGAAGTGATTGCTGGGCCTCTTACTGAGATACTTGTATCATCAATAGTTACAGGTGAGGAGCCCGAAGACTGGAGGTTGGCAAACATGGTGCCACTGTTTAAGAAAGGCGGTAAGGGACTCGGCAAGATGGCGGTGATTCTGTAGAACTGCTGTGGACAGCTTTGCCTAACAGCCAAGGCATACCAGTGTTTTTTGCCATCCCTGGCC
The DNA here is from genome assembly GCF_004010195.1 of Chiloscyllium plagiosum. Classification (NCBI taxonomy): domain Eukaryota; kingdom Metazoa; phylum Chordata; class Chondrichthyes; order Orectolobiformes; family Hemiscylliidae; genus Chiloscyllium; species Chiloscyllium plagiosum. Next base: position 110,169,149 of record NC_057716.1, read on the forward strand.
AACTTATGTAGTGAAAATATTAGTTTAAAACTTTACGGAGCACATATTTGTTAATATGTGGGAGTGGGAAGAATGCCAAAGGGAAAAGGAGCAAGCAAACAGCAGTAGGGAGGACACTCCCCTGCAGCACCTACAACACCAGAGACTGCAGCAGCAGCAGCAGCCTCTCCCGAACCCCCCGGGGACCTGACAGACTCACAGGAATTTGCTGCGGTGATGGAGAGACTTATCTTGAAAGTTGCGGCTGCAATTGAGGAAATCCGTGGGGAGATTCGTGCCCAGGTCCAACCTATCGCATCCATGCTGCAGATCCAGGGCCTCGGGGAGAGGCTGGAGGAGGTGGAGGGTCGAACTAAGGCCTCGGAAGCTACAATGGAGTCCTCATCCAGTCGGATGCAGGTGCTGGAGCGAGAGGTGCGGGCCTTGCAAAACCATATTGACAACCTCAAAAATTGAGGTCGGAGGATAAATCTCAGAATTGTCGGGCTCCCTGAAGGTGAGCAGCCACTCAGTTTCTTTGAAAACTGGCTGCCAAAGTTTTTGGGCCTTCACATGGAGTCCAGCAGGCTTCAGATTGAAAGGGCATATCGGGTTACAGTGCACAGGTCAGGGCCGGTGCGGCATCCCCGCCCGGTCCTAGTGCACTTCCACTCATATAAGGACAAGCAAAAAGTCATAGGAAGCTTCCAGATCCCTAGGAAAAGATCTGCAGGTGCTGCTGTACAAGTTGTCAAAAATCATGTTTTTCCAGGATTTTTCAGCAGCTGTAATCCAAAAGAGGAAGTCCTTCAATGAAGTTAAAAAGAGGCTGAGGAACCTGGGCATCCAGTACTCCATGAGATACCCCGCAGTACTTCGTTTCAGCCACGAGGACTCAGTTTATACATTTGACTTGGTGGATAAGGCTAAAAACTTTGTGGGTACTTTAAAATAGACGGATTGGCCTGAAGAATATGATTAATGTTTGTTCTCTTTTCTATTTTTCCCCATGTTTTCCCTTCCTTTTTAAATTCCTTTCTTTCTCCCTAATAATTTCTTTTTTGGAAATGGGGGGAAAGACTTTGGAATAAGTTGTTCCTATTTTTTTTAATAACTGGATTTTCTGATGGGAAATTTTGTGGATGTTCTTTGTTGTCTATCTCCCATTTTTTTGTTTGTTCTGCTTCTCTTTTAGTCACAAGTAATGGTGTCATGAAGCCAGAGATGGGTGGTGTGTCTTTTGATTTAAGGATCATCTCCTTGTTTTTTTTCTGGCCTAAGGCTGGGGCACAATCCAGGTTTGAAGGAGCTGTGAAAGAGGGGATGGGTAGGGTGAGTGCCCCCTATGGGCAGGGGGAAGAGTCTTCCATTCAAGGTTTTATAGTTGGTTTTCTTTGTTGTTTTTTGGTAGTAATAGTTGTTTATAGTTATGATAGAGTAGTTTTTGTATACATAGTTTTTCAGTTCTATGGGTCTTTATTTACTTATGTTCGGCGTTTTGTAAGCAGGGTTCTCCCTCCGAGGGGTTCATGGCTGTCTGAAAGGGGATATGGCTAAGTGTCTTATTAAATGGTGCACCTGGAACATTAAGGGAAGTCATTTGCCTATTAAAAGGAAAAAAGCGCTTTCTAGCCTTAAGAGAGAAGGGTTGATAAAGCTTTGTTGCAGGAAACCCATCTTGATAATAGGGAACACCTGAAATTACAACAGGGGGGATATGACCGGGTATTCTCTTCATCCTTTACTATTAAAAGTAGGGGAGTGGTGGTATTTATCCAGAAAAATCTTTCATTCACATTATTAGAGCAGGTGAAAGATGAGCAGGGACAGTTTGTGATACTTAAAGCCCTGATACATGGGGAGGAATATGGCATTTTAAACGTCTACTGTCCTCCAGCGCATCCCCTCAAATTTTTGATTAGTGCTGTCTCTAAGTTGAGTGCTTTTAGAACATGGCACATTATTACAGGGAGATATTTTAATTGTCTTTTGGATCCGACAGGATGCCTTGTGGGCCCCAACTATTTCTTTGCAGGCCAAGCAGGTGGTTGACTTATGTAAGGAGTTGGGGCTGGTGGATATTTGGAGATATCTTCACCCTATCGGCAGGGACTTCACCTTTTTTTCAAACCCACAGAAATGTCACACAAGGATTGACCTCTTTCTGGCTCCCTCGGCCCTTCTGGATTCAATTATGAGTTGTAAAATTGGGAATAAAGCTATCTCAGATCATGCAGCAGTATATTTGGAAGTTAAGGCCAAGAGTGAAGGGCTAGGTTTGTGGCACTGGCATTTGGACCCCTTTCTCCTTAAGGATTCCAAATTTGTGGAATACGTTTTGAAGGAGTTTCAGGAATTCTTGACTATCAACTCAGGCACGGCTAGTAGTCCGTCCATGCTATGGGAGACAGCTAAGGCCTTTGCTAGGGGTTTAGCTATTTCCAATTCAGCAAGCCGGAAAAGACAGAAGGAGGAACAGCAGCGTCTACTTGAGACGCGGTTGAAAGCCGGGGAGGCAGCACATTTTGCACGGCCTTCGGTGACTAAGCTACAGCGGATCATGGCCCTTTGGGCTGCCTTGAATTCAATACTGACACAAAACGCAAAGAAAGAACTTGCTTTTGCTAGACAGAGGCTGTTCGAATATGGGATAGGCCAGGGAAGTATTTAGCATACCTGACTAGGAAATAGCATGCTCCCCAATCCATTACTGCAATCAGAGTCAGCGCCGGGATCCTTACATACGATGCTAAAAAGATTAATGAGGCTTTTTGGAGCTTTTACTCTGAATTGTATCGGTCTGAAGGTTGCGAAGACAGAAGTGCTAAAATGGAGACCTTTTTTAAGAACCTTGACCTCCCAGCGGTAACCTTGGAACAGGCCTCTCTCCTTAATGCCCCCTTGACAGTTCAGGAAATACAGGAGGCAGCTAGGGAACTTCAGAGTGGGAAAGCACCTGGCCCTGATGGTCTCCCGGGTGAGTTTTAAAAGGAGTTTATAGGGACTCTGTCAAGGCCGATGTTGGCGATGTACAATCACTCCTATATGCATGAATGCCTACTACCATCTTTGAGAGAAGCTAATATTTCCTTAATTCTTAAGAAGAGGAAGTTCCTGAGGATTTTGCCTCATACAGACCCATCTCTCTATTAAATTCAGACTTCAAGATTCTGTCCAAGATCCTGGTGCTGAGATTGGAAAGGGTATTGCCCCATATTATTAAAGAGGACCAGACAGGCTTTATAAAGGGCATTATAACATTAGAAGGTTGCTGAGTGTGGTCCAAGTTTGTCAGCAATGATCGATTCAGGGATTGGTGATTTCCTTAGATGCAGAGAAAGCATTTGACCAGGTGGAATGGCCACATCTTTTTTATGTCTTAGAACAGTTTGGGTTGGGTGGAGTCTTTACTAGGTGGGTGGAGGTTTTATATCGCCAACCTCTGGCCGCGGTCATCACTAACGGGGTGAAGTCTGGGAATTTTATGATTGGTAGGGGTAGTTGGCTAGGCTACCCCCCCTCACCATTGTTGTTTACGTTGGTGATAGAGCCGCTGGCAGAGGCCATTCGTCAGAACGTCCACATTATCGCTCCAGAAGTGGGATCGAGGGCACACAAGATTACACTGTATGCGGATGATGTCCTTCTGTTTTTATCCAATCCGATCACCTGCGTACCCCATTTGACACAATGTATCAATTCATTTGGGGCTATTTCAGGATTTAAGATTAACTTTGCAAAATCGGAGGCTATGCCTTTGGGGAACCTTAAGGATGTGCCAGAAGTTGAAGGTGGCTCTAAATTCTCTTTTAAGTGGTTCCAGAACCTAGGCATTTTTATTACCCCCAAGTTTGATCTGTAATTTTGGACTAACTTTGCTCATTTGCTCGACAATATTAGGCGAGATCTCCAGAGGTGGGAGGCTCTTCCAATTTCATGGCTGGGCCGAATATCTCTCATTAAAATGAATGTTCTTCCTCGTTTGCTTTATCCCATGTGTATGCTCCCTATAATGTTTCCCAGGTCAACGCTGCAGAAGCTTATTGGGTGGTTTGGTTCCTTTGTATGGCATCGTGGACGGTCCCTCATCAAACTTACGAAATTACAGTTGCCTCAAGGAGGGGGAGGAGTTGATATCCCAGACATCAGAAGGTATCAATTGAGTTTCCTGCTGTCCTTTGTCTGCAATTGGGTAGGTAACAATCCAAATTCAATATGGCTGGATATTCAGGCCTCCCAGGCAAAGTGCCCTCTTATTAACCTGTTGTTCATGGATAAGATGAGGACAGTTATGAACCACTGCTGCAACCCCATTTTCATTAGTACAGTCAAGGCATGGAGGGCGATGCGCCAGAGTGAGGGTTGTTTATCCAAGACTACGCCACTTACACCTATAGTTGGCATGTCAGGGTTCCGACCAGGGATGATGGACTCGGGGTTCAAACTATGGGCAGCGAGAGGAGTTTCTAGTTTGGGAGACTTGTTTGAGGGGGAGGTTATGATGTCTTTTGAGCTACTGAGCCGCAAATACGGATTGCCCAGCAGAGACCTTTCCTTTTTTTCAGGTTAGGGATTTCATCCAGAAGAAGACTACGCTTCTCACTAAGCCCTATAAGCCCGATGTGGAGAGGTTGTTGCTATGTTCCACAAGCACCCTTTCGGTTAGTGCCCTCTATCGCCTGCTGGGTGGCAGGGCCTGGCAGGATATTAATCGGTTATGTGAGGTCTGGGAGCAAGAGCTGGGAGTGGAGATCTCTTCTGAAACATGGGAGAACATTTGGGAGAATACTCGAAAAATCTTAATCTGTAACAGGACATGCGCTACGCAGTTAAATGTTCTGCACAGGGGTCATCTGGCACCAGACCGTCTGACGAAGTTTTAAAAAAGGGGCATCTTCAGTGTGCCCCATCCATTGCTTCTGGACATGCCACAGGCTCCGTGTTTATTGGAGCACTGTGGCAGGGGAGATAGGAAGGGTATTGAAGACGGAAGTCAAAGGAGACCCGATATCTCTCCTCTTAGGTCTACAGAATTTACCATCTTTAGACGGGCATGGGAAGAAACGATTTAATATTCTTGCATACTATGCACGGAAGAATATTCTGATGAATTGGGAGTCTAAGAACCTGCCAGGTTTGCTGGGATGGCAGAAATTAATTATGGAGCACATTCCCTTGGACTTTTTCACAAACATGGTGCACGACACAACAGATAATTTTTATAAGACATGGCAGCCCTACTTGAGTTGGTTGGATATAGATTTATCAGTTATCTTAACTAGGGCGTTTGTTTAACTAGGATGATTAGATTTATCAAGCCATGGGCCCTGGAGGGGGTCTCCCGAGTTAATACGAGTATGTATGCAATGCTCCCGTTCCTTTGTTTGGGAGCCTTGCGCTGAGCATAGCTGTCCTGTATTTTATGTTTTTTTTGTTTTCTTTTGTTTTTCTTTCTTTTTTTGGTGTTGCTTTGCACAGTGTTAGGGTTTGCTTTGTATTATAGAGTAGGTTAGTAGTTAGTAGATAGTAGCTGTATTGTAATTTGTGTTTTTTTTCTTTTTATTATACTGATATTTGTGATTGTTTTTTCAATAATTTTATATGTTTGTAAAGTTAAAAAAAATTACTAACAAATATATTTACAAAAAAAAAAGGGCAGTAAGGACAAGTCTGGGAACTATAGACCCGTGAGCCTGACCTCGGTGGTGGACAAGTTGTTGGAGGGAATCCTGAGGGACAGGATGTACATGGATTTGGAAAGGCAAGGACTGATTAGGGATAGTCAACATGGCTTTGTGCGTGGGAAATCATGTCTCACAAACTTGATTGAGTTTTTTGAAGAAGGAACAAAGAGGAATTGATGAGGGCAGAGCAGTAGATGTGATCTATATGGACTTCAGTAAGGTGTTCGAACAAGGTTCCCCATGGGAGACTGATTAGCAAGGCCATATCGCATGGAATACAGGGAGAACTAGCCATTTGGTACAGAACTGGCTCAAAGGTAGAAGACAGAGGTGGTGGTGGAGGGTTGTTTTTCAGACTGGAGGCCTGCTAGGTCCTTTACTTTTTGTCATTTACATAAATGATTTGGATACAAGCATAAGAGGTACAGTTAGTAAGTTTGCAGATGACACCAAAATCGGAGGTGTAGTGGACAGCAAAGGTTATCTCAGATTACAACAGGATCTTGACCAGATGGGCCAATGGGCTGAGAAGTGGCAGATGGAGTTTAATTCAGATAAATGCGAGGTGCTGCATTTTGGGAAAGCAAATCTTAGCAGGACTTATACACTTAATGGTAAGGTCCTAGGGAGTGTTGCTGAATAAAGAGACCTCGGAGTGCAGGTTCATAGCTCCTTGAAAGTGGAGTCGCAGGGAGATAGGATAGTGAAGGCAGCGTTTGGTAGGATTTCCTTTATTGGTCAGAGTATTGAGTACAGGAGTTGGGAGGTCATGTTGCGGCTGTACAGAACATTGGTTAGGCCACTGTTGGACTGTTGCGTGCAATTCTGGTCTCCTTCCTATCGAAAAGATGTTGTGAAACTTGAAAGTGTTCAGAAAAGATTTACAAGGATGTTGCCAGGGTTGAAGGATTTGAGCTATAGGGAGATGCTGAACAGGCTGGGTTGTTATTCCTTGAGCGTCGGAGGCTGAGAGGTGACCTTATAGAGGTTTACAAAATTATGAGGGGCATGGACATGGTAAATAGGCAAAGTCTTTTCCCCGGGGTCAGGGAGTCCAGAACTAGAGGGCATAGGTTTAGGTTGAGAGGGGAAAGGTATAAAAGAGACCTAAGGGGCAACCTTTTCACACAGAGGGTGGTACATGTATGGAATGAGCTGTGAGAGGAAGTGGTGGAGGCTGGTACAATTGCAACATTTAAGAGACATTTGGATGGATATATGAATAGGATGGGTTTGGAGGGATATGGATTAGTGGTGCTGGAAAAGTAATTCTTCCGTCACTTCCGCCTCCGAGCTTACTTTCACAATCAGGATTCCCGCCCACCTTCCGAGGACCCCTTCACCTACCTCCAACACACTGCATCCACCTGGACACCCCGCGCTGGCCTATTACCTGCCCTCGACCTCTTCATTTCTAACTGCCACTGGGA
>NC_057716.1:110179216-110180789 GCF_004010195.1 Chiloscyllium plagiosum
TTTTTTGTCGGTTCCTCAGTGTGTTGTTTATCCTATTGGTGAGCTGTGGGGTGGGGTCAAACTCCCTCTTTTGGTAGGTGTTGGTATCTGCAAGTAGTTGTTGTGCTTTTTGGATGTACTCTGCTTTGTCCAAGATAACCGTCATTCTGCCTTTGTCTGCTGGTAGTATGATTATGTTCTTATCTTTTCTTAGTGATTTTAGTGCTTCCCTCTCCTTGGTGTTGAGGTTGTGTGTTTGCCTTTTCCTTGTTATCAGGGATACGATACTTTGTCTCACTGTTTGTTGTGTCTCTTCTGTCAGTCCATTGTTCCTGAGTGTGCATTCTAGTGCTGCTAGGAAGTCTGCTGTCTTGGCGTCCCTGTGGTTGTAGTTGAGCCCCTTGGCCAGTATTGTTCTTTCCGTGTCTGTGAGCTGTCTGTGGGAGCGGTTTTTAACCCAGGTGCATGTTGGAGTGTCCTCTTTGTTGTGTGTTAGTTTGGTCATTTTTTCTTTTAGTGCCGTTTTTTTGTGGTGTGTAATCCTGTTCTGTCCTATGGTGACAGCCTGTTCTATGGTCCGGGTCCATTCCTGACCATGGTCTCATTCGACATAACGGCACTGTTCACCTCTATTGACAAAGCCCTAGCCAGAGAAACAATAACAGACAACAGGACGTTGAACCCATCAACAAAGACGGCATACTTAAACTACTGGACTTGTGCAATAGTTCACATTCAACATTCACACACTTCACATTCAACAACCAGATATACGAACAAATCAACGGAACACCCATGGGCTCACCGATCTCGGGACTCATAGCAGAAGCAGTAATGCAAAGGTTAGAACCACAAATTCAACCCAAACTCTGGGTCAGATACGTTGATGACACCTTTGTAATAATTAAAAACGTGGAAATAGAGAACATCAACTCCACACTCACAGGAATCCGATTCATGAGAGAGGAAGAAAAGGACAACCAACTCCCATTCCTAGACGTGAGGGTACAGAGAACACCAAACGGAGAATTCATCACTAAGGTACACAGGAAAGCCACACACACAGACCAAGTCCTGAACTATGAAAGCAACCACCCCAATACACACAAACGAAATTGCATCAAGACACTATTCAAAAGGGCCACAACACACTGCAGCACACCAGAACTGAAAAAAGAGGAAGAGGAACCTATACAAGGTATTCGCCAAAAACAGATATCCTCGCAATTTCATCAACAGATGCCTAACGGATAGACCACAGAACGATGACATGCCACAACCCAAAGGACTAGCCACACTACCATACATCAAAACATCTCTGAACTGACAGCCAGACTACTGCGACCACTAGACTTATAACAGCACACAAACCAACAGCCACACTCAGACAACAACTCACCAGAACGAAGGACACAATACACAGTATGAGCAAAACTAATGTAGTGTACAAAAACCCACGCAAGGACTGCATCAAACACTATATAGGACAAACAGGAAGACAGCTAACGATCCGCATCCACGAACATCAACTAGCCACGAAACGACACAACCAGCTATCCCTAGTTGCCACACACGCAGATGACAAGCAACATGA
>NC_057716.1:110181440-110192620 GCF_004010195.1 Chiloscyllium plagiosum
ATGCTACTTTCTCCCCACCCCCACCCTCCTCTCACTTATCTCTCCACGCTTCAGGCTCTCTGCCTTTATTCCTGATGAAGGGCAATTGCCCGAAACGTCAATTTCGCTGCTCCTTGGAGGCTGCCTGAACTGCTGTGCTCTTCCAGCACCACTAATCCAGAATCTGGTTTCCAGCATCTGCAGTCATTGTTTTTACCTTGGAGGGATATGGGCCGGGTGCTGGCAGGTGGGACTAGATTGGGTTGGGATATCTGGTCGGCATGGAAGGGTTGAACCGAAGGGTCTGTTTCCATGCTGTACATCTCTATGACAATTCAGATAAAACTGCTAAGTGGCTAATCTATCTCAGCCTCCTCTGAAGGTCCCCAGCATCATTGAAGACAGCCCTCAGCCAAGTCGATTCACTCCACATGATATCAAGAGAAAACTGAAGCTACTGCATTCGGCAAAGGCTACAGAACCTGACAACAGCCTGGCAATGGCAAAGATGCCTTGTGCTCCATAATGTGTAGCAGCTCTAGCTCAGCTGTTCCAATACAGCTACAACACTAGCATCTACCCGGTAATATGGAAAATTGCCCTGGCATGTCCTGTACAGAAAAAGCAGAACAAATTTAGCACAGTTAATCACTGCTCCATCAATTTATCCACAGTCATCAGTACAGTGATGGAAGGGCTTACTTGGTTACCTGCACTCTCATGTATTTTCATCTGTCCTATAGTGAAACACAGAGAATGGTGTACATTATCCAGGCTTGGGCTGACAAGTGACGCTTGCACTTTAAAAGTGCCCAGCAGTGACCATTTCCAATAACTTGGAGGTGTCAGTGTTTGACTGGGATGGACAAAGTTAAAAATCACACAATACCAGGTTATAGTCCAACAGTTTATTTGGAAACACAAGCTTTCGGAGCACTGCTTCTTCCTCAAGTGGTTGTGGTCAATGGAAATCTGTTCTGTGCTGTATTGTTCTATGTTCTACTTTAAAGTTAGAAGGTCAGAGAGAGAAAGACTTTGTTTCCACACAGCTCACTGCTGAACTCCCAGCTAGTTCTGGACTGAACTAAGCTGCTCAGCTAGAGAGTTGACCGCTCCCCTTTCATTATACAGGTCACTTCTAAAACATGACCACTTTGGCCTGAAGTCTGATCTGTTTACATATAAATAGAAAGGCCTCTCAATACCCTTTAATCTCTGTACCAAACCAGTCTAATCGGCACTGAGAGTGGTTTATTATACCTCTGAAAAACTCTAAGGACATATTATCCTTGAGAAAAGGAACAGCTTTTAGAAAAAAGAAACCAGCGTTGTGACACCTATCATGAACTGTACAAGTCCTGCCCTCGTTTGTCTTACCAAAATGCAACATCACGCATTTATCTAAATTAAACTCCATCTGCCATTCCTCTCCCTACTGGTCTAGTTGATCAAGATCCCAATATACCTTGAGATAACCTCTTTAAGTGTCCACTAAACCACCAACTTTAGTTGTCAAAGTCAGAAGTTGCATGACACCAGATTATAGTGACTTCACCTAACAACATTCCAAAAGTTTGTAATTTCAAATAAATCTGTTGGACTATAACCTGGTGTAATGTGACTTCTGACTTTGTTCACCCCAGTCCAACACAGACATCTCCACATCAATTTTATTGTATCTGCAAACTTACTAACCATGCCTCCTATATTCTCACCCAAATCGCTTATCTAAATGATAAATAACAGTGGACCCAACACCGATCCTTGCAGCATACCACTGGTCACAGGCCTCCAGTATGAACAACAACCCTCTGCCATTACTCTCTGTCTCTGTCAAGTCAATTTTGTATCCAATTGGCTAGCTCTCCCTGGACCCCATGTGATCGAACCTTACTAACCAGTCTACCCTGCAGAACCTTGTTGAAGGCTTTGCTAAAGTCCATGTAGACAATGTCTATCGCTCTACCTTGATCTATCTTCTTGGTCACCTCTACAAAAAATTCAATCAAGTTTGAGAGGCACAATTTCCTATGCACAAAGCCATGCTGACTATCCGGAATCAGTCTTTGCCTTTCTAAATGCATGTATATTCTGTATCTCAGAATCCATTCAACAACTTACCCACCACTGACATCAGGCTCAACAGTGTGTAGTTCCCTCACTTTTCCATTCAGCCTTTCTTAAATAATGGCACAACATTAGCCATCCTACAGTCTTATAGCATCTCACCTGTGGTTGTAGAAGATACAAATATCTCTGCTGGGGACCCTGCAATTTCTTCCCTAACTTCCCACAATATCCAGAGATACACTTACATCGAAAATAGAACAAGATAGCACAGTACAGGCTCTTTGGCCCTCAATATTGTGCCAACCTTTTATCCTACTCTAAGATCAAACTAACCTACATTCCATTCATTTTACTATCATCCATGTGCCATCCACTTGGTCAGGTCTCAGGGATTTATCTATATGCATAGAACATATAGAACATAGAACATAGAACATTACAGCGCAGTATAGGCCCTTTGGTCCCCGACGTTGTGCTGACCTTTGGAACCAATCTGAAGCCCATCTATCCTACACTATTCCATTTTGATCCCTTAAAGTTGGCGAGTCTACTACTCTTGCAGGCAGTGTGTTTCACACCCCTACTACTCTCCGAGTAAAGAAACTACCTCTGACATCTGTCCTATATCTATCACCCCTCAATTTAAACTTATGTCCTCTCGTGCTAGCAATCATCACCATTTGATGGTAAAAGCTCTCACTGTCCGCCCTCTCATTATCTTGTATGTTTCAATTAAGTCACCTCTCAATGAAAACAGACCTCTCCTCCATATCAGGCAACATCCTCTTTGAACCGTCTTCCAAAGCTTCTTATAATGTGGTGACCAGAACTGTACGCAATACTTCAAGTGTGGCCGCACCAGAGTTGGCTGCAGCATGGCTTCGTGGCTCCGAAACTCAATCCCTCTCCCAGTAAAAGCTAACACACCGTATGCCTTCTTAACAACCCTATCAGCCTGGGTGGCAACTTTCAGGGATCTATGTACATGGACACGGAGGATCTCTCTGCTCATCTACACTACCAAGAATCTTACCATTAGCCCAGTATTCTTTATTCCTGTTGCTCCTTCCAAAGTGAATCACCTCACACTTTTCTGCACTAAACTCCATTTGCCATCTCTCAGCCCAGCTCTGCAGCTTATCTATGTCCCTTTGTAACATGCAACATCCTTCAGCTGTATCCACAACTTTACCGACTTTAGTGTCATCCACAAATTTACTAACCCATCCTTCTTACACCCTCATCCAGGTCATTTATAAAAATGACAAACACCAGTGGACCCAAAACAGATCCTTGTGGTACACCACTGCAACTGAACTCCAGGATGAACATATCCCACCAACCACCACCCTCTATCTTCTTTCAGCCAGCCTATTTTGGATCCAAACCGCTAAATCACCCTCAATCCCATGCCTCCGTATTTGTGCAATAGCCTACTGTGAGGAACCTTATCAAACGCCTTACTGAAATCCATATACACATCAACCACTTAACACTCATCCATCTGTTTGGTCACTATCTCAAATTACTCAATGAGGGCTTGTGAGGCACGACTTGCCCTTCATAAAACTGTGTTGGCTATCCCTAATCAACTTACTCCTCTTCAGATGATTATAAACTATATCTCTTATAACCTTTCCCAACACTTTACCCACAACCGAAGTAAGGTTCACTGGTCTATAATTACCAGGGTTGTCTCTATTCCCCTTCTTGAACAAGGGGACAACATTAGCTATCCTCCAGCCTTCTGGCACTATTCCTGTCGACAATGATGACATAAGAATCAAACCCAAAGGCTCTGCAATCTCCTGCCAGCTTTCCAGAGAATGCTAGGTTAAATCCCACTCGGCCCAGGGGACTTATGTATTTTCACACTTTCCAAAATTATGCACCTTAAGACCTCCAGCACCTCCTCTTCTGTAATATGGACTCTTTTCAAGACATTATTATTTATTTCCCCGAGCTCCTTAGCTTTCATGTCCTTTCCCAAAGTGCAGCACAGTGGCTCAGTGGTTAGCTCTGCTGCCTCATTGCACCAGGGGTCCCAGGTTTTATTCTAGCCATGGTGACTGTCTGTTTAGAGTTTGCAATGTACTTCCTGCGGCTGCATGGGTTTCAAGCGGGCAATCTGGCTTCCTTCCCCAGTCCAAAGATGTGCAGGTGAGGTGGACCAGCCCTGGTGAATTTTCAATATTGCCTCAGAATGCGTAGTCTATGTGCATTAAACATGGAAAACTTTGGGTGTTACAGGAATACGTTGAGGAGCTTAGTCTGTGTCAGATCCTCTTTGGAGGGTTGGTGCAGACTCAATGGGCCAAATGACCTCTTTCCATACTGTAGGGATTCTCTCAACTATATAAATACAGTAGCTACAATGGCAGATCAGAGGGGTGACATCTTGCAGCTAGCAACTCACCTCCAACTCCTCAAATCTTGTCCACCATTTACAGGTTAGAAGTTAGGAGTGTGATGGATTACGCCCACCACTTTCAATGGTCTGTGCACATAGAATACACAGCCAGGTCACTCTGCTTCTGCACCCCTTTGGAATTATACCCCTTATTTTATATTGTTTACTATTTTTGTCTTTCCAAAACGTATCACCTCACACTTCTCTGTATCGAAATTCATCTGCCACCTCTCCAGCCAATCTATGTTCTTTTGAAGTTCTACACTGTCTTCTTCGCACTCTACCATGTCTTCATCAGATCGATTCAGGGGATGCCACTGGCTATGTCAGTATTTACTGCCCATCCCTAAGTCCCCAGAGGTACACTCAAGACTCAACCACATTACCATGGGTCTGGAGTTGGTGAAGAGGTGAGGTATGCATACTATCTTTGCTACAGGACATTAATGAACCAGAAGAACTTTTACAACAATTGACGGTAGTTCCATCGCTAAAAGCCCACCCCAGACTAGATTTTTATTCAAGAATTCCCATGGTGGAATTCAAATCCATTGACTCAGGTGTTAACCTGGGATTCTGGATTACTAGTCCAATGACATTACTGCTGTATCAACACCTCAGATTCATACAGCAGAGAAATAGACCCTGCGGTCCAACTCATCCATGTTGTCTAGCCATCCCAATCCGACCTTGTCCCGTTTGCCAGCATTTAGTCCATATCCCTCTGAACCCTTCCTATTCATGGAATATTGTGAGCAGTTTTGGGCCTGGTATCTAAGCAATGACATGCTGGCCTTGGAGGAAGCCCAAAGAAGGTTTACTAGAACAATCCCAGAAATGAAGGGCTTTTCATATGAGAAATGGTTGGGGACTCTAGATCTCTACTTGATGGAATTTAGAAGGATGAATGGGGAGAAGGATTGAAACTTACTAAAAACTGACAGGCCTAGATAGAGTGGATATGGAGATGTTTCTTTTAATAGTAGAAACGATGATCTGAGTGCACAGCCTCAGAGTGAATCATAGAATCCCTACAGTGTGGAAACAGCCAATTTGGCCCATCAAGTCCACTCCGATCCTCTGAAGAGTAACCCAGACTCATCCTCCTATCCTATTTCTCTATATTTCCCCTGACTAATGCACCTAACCTTCACATCCCTGAACAGTGTGGGCAATTTAGCATGGCCAATTCACCTAATCTGCAGATCTTTGGACTGTGGGAGAAAACCAGAGGAAATCCACGCAGACCCGGGGAGAATACACAAAGAATCAAACCCGGGACCCTGGTGCTGTGAGCCACTGTGTCTCTTAAGCAAGATGAATGAAAAAATCAGAGTATTACTCAAAAAGAGAATGACTAGAATTTCGAGATGCAGAGGGATCTAGTTTTCTTGTGCAAGAATCACAAAAAGTTAGTGTATAGATACAGCTGGTAATTAAGAATGCTAATTGAACGCCATCCTTTATTTTGAGAGGAATTAACTTAAAAATAAAGAGGTTGTGCTTCATTTATACAGAGTATTCATGAGACCACTTGTTGAATACTGTCTACAGTTTACAGACCTGTCTACAGACCTATCTGCAAGTCTCCTTATTTAAGGAAGAAAAGATTGGAGGTGGAACAGTACCTGGGGAATCAGTGGGTTGTTTTCAGAAGATACACTGGACAGGCTGGGCTTGTTTGCACTGGAGCTTAGGAGAATTAGTGGTGAATTGGTTGAAGTATATGAGCTATTAAATGAAGTCTCTTGTGTTGAGCTGATAATATCCCTACCTCTGAACCAAGAAACCCAGGTTCAAGTCCCACCTGCTCTAGAAGTCTGTAATAACATCTCCAAACAAGTTGTTTAAAAAGTAAGATCTTGAATACTCTGAGGAGATGGATGTGAACAAGTGAAGGGATGACTCTTTAGAATTGAAATGAAGAGGAATTTCTTCAATCACAGGGTGGTTAACCTGTGTAATTCATTGCCGCAGAGAGCTGTGGAGTGATTTAAGACAGATATAGATTGGTTATGATCGGTAAGGGGATCAAGTGTAAAGGGGAGAAGGTAGGAGAATGAGGTTAAAAACATATCAGCCATAACTGAAAAGTGGAGTCGACTCAATGGGCCGAATGGCCAAATTCTGCTCCTCTATTTTATTGTCTTATTTCTGGGGTGCAGTCAGTATAAAGAACTGAAACTTCATAGAGAGAGGCTCAGTAATGAACATGGCAAAAGTTATCCATGGTAACTCTTTGCCACATCTTCCCTAACATTATTATCATCATTCTGATGTCACAGTCATCCACACAAAATTCACAGAACATAGAACAGTACAGCACAGGACAGACTCTTTGGTCCTCAATATGTGCCAACTTCTAATCCTACTCTAAGATCAAACTAACCTACATACCCTTCAATTTACTATCATCCACGTGCCTATCCAAGAGTCACTTAAATGTCCCTAATGTATCTGAATTGGCGACCATCACCGGCAGTGAATTTCTACCTATGCACCACTCTCTGTGTAAAGAACTGACCTCTGACATCTCCCCTAAACATTCCGCAAATCACCCTAAAGTTATACCCCCTTGTGACAGCCATTTCTGCCCTGGGAAAAAGTTTCTGACTATTGACTCTATCTATGTCTCTCTTCATTTGTACACCTCTATCAAGTCACCTCTCATCTTTCTTCACTCCAATGAGAAAAGCCTCAGCTCCCTCAAACTTTCTTCATAAGACATGCCCTTTAGTCCAGGCAGCATCCTGGTAAATCTCCTCTGCATCCTCTCTAAAGCTTCCACATACTTCCTATAATGAGGCGAACTGAATGAACACAATATTCCAAATGTGGTCTAACCAGGGCTCTATAGAGCTGCAGCTTAACCTCACAGCTCTTAAAATCAATCTCCTTGCTAATGAAAGCCAACACACCATACGACTTCTTGACAACCCTGTCAACTTTGAGGGATCTATCGACCTGGACCCCAAGATCCCTCTGTTCTTCCACACTGACAAGAATCCTGCCATTAACCCTGCATTTTGTATTTAAATTCGACCTTCCAAAATGAAACACTTCACACTTTTCCAGGTTGGATTCATCTGCCACTTATCAGCCCAATTTTTATCTAATCAATGTCCCATTGCAACTCATAACAGCCCTCCACACTATCCACTATCCCAACAACCTTTGTGTCATCAGCAAACTTACTAAACCACCACTCCACTTCCACAGAGGTCCCAGAACAAATCACTGCGGAATACCACTGGTCACTGAACTGCAGGCTGAATACTTACCATCTACAACCACCCTCTGTCTTCAATGGGCTATCCAATTCTGTATCCAGATAGCCAAATTTCCCTGTATCCCATGCCTCCTTACTTTCTGAATAAGCCTATCATGGAAAACCTTATCACATGCCTTGCTAAAATTATCAAATGTCTTGCTAAGATTCAACCCCTCTTTAGCCAACATATTGCTATCATTCTTGGCCCAAATGTCTCTATTGTATACAATTATTGACTGACAGCCATCAAGCCACATGCCAATGCTTCCTGTTTCAGTTGCTAGGACATAGCTGACAGATTTTCAAGTTCACTCAGCCTCAAAACAGCTGCCCTTCAAACACGCCTCAGCAATTTTGTAATATCCTATGGGACCCAGCCACAAAGAATTTCAACATTTTAACCTTTTCCTTACACATGAGCAATAAATTTTCCATTGTTATGAAGCTGAAGACATGTACTGTATCTTTAAGACAGAGTGAATGTTGTTCTGAACTGAGAGATTACAAGGACCTGGGTAAATGACTAGATGGCAGTGACTAGATGGAAAATTGAAAAAAAGTAACATGTGGCTGTAAAATGGATACCTGCGTTTTGGTTGCTGTTTTGACAACAATTCAAATTTAACCAATCAGTTTAAATTATGCCCCTGGATACTAAAACCCGATCGAGCTTGAATTTATAGTTTTGCCAACATCAAACCTCTCTATCAAAGGTACCTTTTCATATGAAACATACTCACAGTAAAAAGAAAGAAGGCAACCCAGGGAATTCAGCACCCAGGGAGTGCCACCCTGCAGGCAATCTGCCTCTATTCCTGATGAAGAGCTTTTGCCCGAAACGTCGATTTTCCTGCTCCTCGGATGCTGCCTGAACTGCTGTGCTTTTCCAGCATCACTCTAATCTTTTATCAAGTTGGAGGCAGGTAATAAGCAGTTAAGAGAAATGTGGGGCTTAGATTTGTGAATAGTTGTTGTTTAATGTTCACTTTTAGGGTTAAAAATAAAATGATGCAATTTTCTTTAAATAGTGGAATTTGGAAATTCTCTGTCACTCATATTTTAACAGATTACAAGGTGAGGTGAGCTCTTCAGGATGTTCGGTTTAGTTAACAGGAGTTCACCGCCATGTCATAACACCATGGAGTATCAGATACAGCAAAATGGATACACTGAAGGTTACAGGAAGGATGGCATCTGGAAAACATATTTATATTTAACTGTTGGTTAAAATAAAACTGACAAACAAGCCTCACCTCATCATCCTTTGCAGCAAACACCTGCAGCACCTGCCGTCCGACATAATAATGCTGCAGAACCTGTAATTCACAGAAAAAGTAATATCAACTTGAATTTATATAACTTATATTTATAAAGCACCTTTAAAGGTTAGGGTGTACATGTCCCAAGGTGCTTCATAACAGCATTATAAAAGTATGGCACCAAGCCACATACATAGATATTAACGTTGATGGCCAAAATCCTCTTCAGGACTGGTAAATAATCCAAATGCCTTGACCAGTATTCAAAGTACATAGGTGGAGTAAACAAACTCACCCCAATAGTCTCTAAAACCACTGGAAAATTAAATCACGAGGGTCAAAAAAAATCAGAGAAAAGTCAACCCCATGATTAGAATGGGCAGAATTCATGAGGAACTACTACTCTGATCACAGACTGGTTCACAATGACCTATCAGCAGATAGAGGTAAAAGCCTAGACCCACTGATGGGATTGGTGAAAAGCCTTTCTCCACCAAAGGTAGGTGTGATGTGGTCATCTGCCACCAGGAATTGAAGTCTGAAGTTGGGTAACATCTATCAGGCTGGTGTTGTGGTGGAGAACAGTGTCTGAAAGGAGTAACAGGAGCAAAGAATAGGCTGTACAGAGTGGGGGAGGGCAAGGCCACAAGATCAGAAGAAAAGGAGGAGAAGAGGAAGCTGCAAGAGGAGGGAGAGTGATGGAAGGTTGCAAGTGGGATGGTGGAGGCTGCAAGTGCAGCAAAGGGGGGGCTGGCTGAAAAAAGTAACAAGAGCGTGAAGTATGTTCTGTACACAAAAAGGAGGATAAATACGCCCGATTAGTCTATTTTTGATCATTGGTAAAGTGGTAGAAGGTGTCATCAACAATGCTATCAAGCAGCACTTGCTTGACAATAACTTGCTCAGTGATACCCAGTTTGGGTTCTGCCAGGGCTACTCAGCTCCTGACTTCACTAAAGCCTAGATTCAAACATGGACAAAAAAGCTGAATTCCAGAGGTGAGATGAGAGTGACTGCCCTTGAAATCAAGGTTGCATTCGACTGATTGTGGCATTGAGGAGCCTGAGCAAAACTGGAATCAATGGGTAGCAGGAGGTAAAATCTTCATTGGTCAGAGTCTTACCTGGCACACAGAAAGATAGTTTGTGACAATTGGAAGTCAGACATTTCAGCTCCAGGACATCTCAGCAAGAGTTCCTCAGGGAGTTTCTTGGCACAACCCAACCTTCATCAATGACCTACTCTCTATCATGAGATCAAAAGTGGCAATACTTGCCAATGATTGCACAATGCTACCTGTTTTAGGATTCTAGCATGCAAGCCATCAGGCCTCGGGAACGTGTCTGCCTTTAGCCCCATTAGTTTGTCTAGTACTATTTTTTTAGTGATAGTGATACTACTTCATTCCACCCCAGTACCCTTTAGTATTAATGGAAGGTTTGAAATATCTTTCACTATAAAGACAGATACAAAATATCTGTTTTTGCCCGTTGGTATTTCTTGTTCCCCACAACTGTTCCCCCAGATTCATTTTCTAAGGGGATTTTCTAAGGGCGATTGAGAGTTATAGGGTAGCCAGGAAGGACCTGAAGAGAGAGCTAAGAGCAGCAAGGAGGGGACATGAAAGGTCCTTAGTCGGTAGGATTAGGGAAAACCCTAAGACTTTCTATAGGTATGTTAGGAATAAAAGAATGACTAGGGTAGGAATAGGTCCAGTCAAGGATAGTAGTGGGAAGTTGCGTGTGGAGGCGGAAGAGATTGGGGAGACACTGAATGAATACTTTCCTTCAGTATTTACTCAGGAACAGGGCATTGTCGTCGATGCGAATACTGAGTCACAAATAAGTAGAATGGATGGCTTTGAGGTATGTAGAGAAGAGGTGTTGGAAATTCTGGAAAAGGTGAAAATAGATAAGTCCCCTGGGCCTGATGGCATTTATCCTAGGATTCTCTGGGAAGCAAGGGAGGAGATTGCAGAGCCATTGGCCTTGATTTTTATGTCCTCTTTGTCTACAGGAGTAGTCCCAGAAGACAGGAGGATAGCAAATGTGGTTCCCTTGTTCAAAAAGGGGAGTAGGGATAACCCTAGCAACTATAGGCCGGTGAGTCTCACTTCTGTCGTGGGCAAAGTCTTAGAGAGAATTGTAAGGGATAGGATTTATGAACATCTGGATAGGAATAATATGATCAA
>NC_057716.1:110194014-110199999 GCF_004010195.1 Chiloscyllium plagiosum
TTTGTCCTAAATGGTCTACCCCGTATTTTTAAGCTGTGTCCTCTGGTTCGGCACTCACCCATCAGTGGAAATATGTTTCCTACTGCCAGAGTGTCCAATCCTTTCATAATCTTATACGTCTCAATCAGATCCCCTCTCAATCTTCGAAACTCAAGGGTATACAAGCCCAGTCGCTTCAGTCTTGCAGTGTAAGGTAATCCTGCCATTCCAGGAATTGACCTCATGAACCTACGCTGCACTCCCTCAATAGCCAGAACATCTTTCCTCAAATTTGGAGACCAAAACTGCACACAGTACTCCAGGTGTGGTCTCACCAGGGCCCTGAACAGCTGCAGAAGCACCTCTTTGCTTCTATACTCAATTCCTCTTGTTATGAAGGCCAGCATGCTATTAGCCTTCTTCACAACCTGCTGTACTTGCATGCTTGCCTTCATTGACTGGTGTACAAGAACACCCAGATCTCTCACATATTTAAAGAAGTTTCTGTCAGTTTTTATGTTCTGTGCTGGTTTGCCCTCATAGTTTACTTGCTCCGTCCTTAATATCTTTTTAGTTTTCCTTTGCTGGATTCTGAATTTATCCCAGTCTTTGGGCTATTACCGACTTTCTTGAGTTGCTGGTCCTGTCTCACAGAATCATAGTGTCCGCATTACTCATGTTTCTGCCGAGAGAACTGTCAATAGCCTCTTCCATCATTTTCCTGATGATCATGATTAGAATAAACTAAACCAAAGAAGTGCCAATGCTGGAAATCTGAAACAAAAGCAAAATTGCTGGAGAAATTCAACAAATCTGGCTGCATCTGTGGATAGAAAGCTGAGTTAACATTTTGCTTCCAGTTAGGAGAATCTAATTGAGGTAAACAAAGTTGCGAGAGGCATAGAGGGGTAGATCATGAGAATCTTTAACCCATGACAGACGTGTCTAGGACCAGAGGGCAGAAGTTGAAGGAGAGGAATAAGTGGCTTAGAAGAGATCTGAAGAAAAATGTTTTCACCCAGAGGTTGGTAGAAATTTGGAATGTGCTGCCTGACACAGTGGAGGAGGAGGCAGGTACTCTTGCAACATTTAAGAAGCATCTTAAAATGCCTGGGTAGATTATGGACCAAATGGAGGTAAATGGGATTAATACAGTTTGTTGGTGTGCATACATTTGGTGGACCATGGGCCTGTTTGTATGCTGTATGATTCCATGACTAAGGTTTCAGTGAGCTACCTTGTTGAAAGTCTCAACAGCGTTGATTAGATTTTTCAAATCAAATGTACCATGCAGAATTTGAACATTCTGAGGAACAGAGAACATTCTTTTTTTATCAACATTTACCTGTGCAGATTTAGTAAATCCAAGAACACTGAAGCATTTCCCATCAGTTTTATACTTCATCTGTTCCTGATCTACTTGTGAAAATGGGATAATATCACTACCATAGCGAAAACCTGAAGAATAAAATCAGAGTGCTTTTAGTAAACAAAACATTCCAAAGCACTTAACAATTGATGTTTCAAACAAAAATTACTTAAAGCTAAAATCATAGAAGACAAAATCATAGATACGTTACAACAGAAACAGCCATTTGGTCCATGACATCTGTCATTACGTGGTGCTTACCTACACCCATTCCTCCACCATTTTCCTGTAGTCTTGCTTCTTTTTCCAGGCACCCAATAATTTTGAACTGCTCAGCTCCAGATTCTCCAATTTATCCGTATAACTGATATTCTTCACCACTGAAATAACTCATATGAATCTTTTCTGCATCCTCTCCAATCCCTTCACATTTTACCGAAACTACAGTGCCCGAATTGAATGCAATACTCCAACTGAGATGAAACCAGTACAGAGGAACCTCGATTAAATAGGCACCATCTACAAATTACTAACCTCTCGCCCTCTCTCTCTTCCCACTTTCCCTATCTGACCGACATTGTTGGAGTAAAAAGTTTTGGCTGTGGCTGTGTGTGTGTGTGTATGTGTGTGTGTATGTGCGCGCGCGCGCATTTGGAGACTTAGCCCACAAAGGCAGCAGCAGCAACAGATGCAGTCTTGTTGTTGGTGTACTGTCTGGCTGCCCCGTTGGACGGGGTTGGGGGCGGGTGGGGGTCAGTGTTTGACGGTGTTGGGGGTGGTGCCAGGAGACGGGGTCTCACGCGCTGCTGCAGTCTCCTGAACGGGGAGCAGACATTAAAAACTCCGAGCCCCTGAGGAAAGGCATTTAATCGACTAACCAAATAATTGATTATCCGAACGAAATAGTGCCCACCTATCTCGTTCGGATAATCAAGGTTCCCCTGTACTTTGTACAGGTTTGTCATAACTTTCTCACTTCTGCACTGGATGCCTCTATTCATAAAGCCGAGGGGACACAGTAAGTTTTATTAACAACTTTCTCCAATGATTTATGTACATATATAATCCCCAATCTCTCTGTTCCTGCACAATGTTTATTGTATATCGTTTCACCCTATTCTTCTACCAAAAAGGTAGAAAAGGTTTTAGCAAGTCACCTTTCTATATAAGTTTCATCTGCCACTTGTGCATCAATTCCACCTTGTCTATGTACTTTTGAAGTTTATTAGTGTCTTCTCTAAGATGAATTAGGCAGAAAAAGACTTTCAGAGATTTACAAAGGTTATATTGTACATCTGTAGATTAAAATCAACTAGGAGAAAGTGAGGACTGCAGATGCTGGAGATCAGAGCTGTAAAATGTGTTGCTGGAAAAGCGCAGCAGGTCAGGCAGCATCCAAGGAGCAGGCGAATCGATGTTTCTTATGCCCGAAACGTCGATTCTCCTGTTCTTTGGATGCTGCCTGACCTGCTGCGCTTTTCCAGCAACACATTTTTCAGATCTGTAGTTTAACACAAACATCAGCTTCCACCTTTCTCTTCTTTATCCTTTCAGTGTCCAGAAGCGAAGACCCACTGGGAATGAACCTGGATCTTTTATTTATACGAAATAAACCCACCAGCAATTTAACAGTTTTTCCAATTAATTAAATAAAAAATATTGCCCAGCAGGACATTGTAAGATTCCAGCCCTATTATTTGCTTTTTAAAAAAAATCTATTCTTTCAATTATTGCATGAACTATTACTGATGTTTAATCAGCTCAGTTTGACATACTATAACACCGCTGGAGCATTTGGGACTTGAATCTAGGCTTTGTGGCCCAGAGGTATTAACTCAACCACTGTGCCACAGCAACTGAAGAACCCAGCTTTTGTTTCCCCCTCTGTACAGTAACATTTGTATGTGAACTCAGCTCTTTGTAAAAAAAAATCCACCTGTCCAGACTTGAGATAAAATAAAAAATATTGCAGATGTTGGAATTCTGAAACAAACACAGAAAATGCTGTAGAAACTCAGCAGGTCTAACATCCTATGTGAGACAGAAACAGAGTTAATGTTTTGAGTCCAGTATGACTCTTCAATTCCATGCCTTAACACTGTACTAGACTCAAAACATTAACTACATTTCTCTCTCCACAGATGCTTCCAGACATCCACAGTTCCTCCAGCATTTTGTGTTTGTTCAGAACTGGGGGTAGTGGGACTTGAACCTGATTATTTTGGTTCAGAGAAAGGGACACTACCACTGCACCACAATACCCAACTTTTACTTTAAAAATATTTTTTCTTCAACCTACTCAGATATGTTACTACACACCACTGCTTTTCATCATTTATATAAATGATTTGGATGTGAACATAGGAGGGGCAGTTAGTAAGTTTGCAGATGACACCAACATTGGAAGTGTAGTGGACAGCGAATAAGATTACCTCAGATTACAATGGGATCTTAATCAGATGGACCAATGGACTGAGGAGTGGCAGATGGAGTTCAATTCTGATAATTGTGAGGTGCTGCATCTTGGAAAGGCAAATAAGGGCAGGACTTATACACTTAATGGGAAGGTCTTAAGAAGTGTTGCTGAACAATGAGACCTTAGACTGCAGGTTCACAGTTCCTTGAAAGTGGAGTCACAGGTAGACAGGATAATGAAGAAAGCATTTTGTATGCTTTCCTTTATTGGTCAGAGCATTTGAGTATAGGAGTTGGGAGGTCATGTTGCACAGGACATTGGTTAGGCCACTTTTGCAATATTGTGTGCAATTCTGGTCTCCTTCCTATCAGGAGGATGTTGTGAAACTTGAAAGGGTTCAAAAACGTTTACAAGGATGTTGCCAGAGTTGGAGAATTTGAGCTATAGGGAAAGGCTGAACAGGCTGGGGCTGTTTTGCCTGGAGCATCAGAAGCTGAGGGATGACCGTATCGAGGTTCCTAAAATCATGAAGGGCATGGATAGGATAAATAGACAAGGTGTTTTCCTTGTAGTGGGAGAGTCCAGAATTAGAGGGGATAGGTTTAGGGTGAGAGGGGAAAAATCTAAAAGGATTATGGGCGGCACGGTGGCACAGTGGTTAGCACTGTTGCCTCACAACGCCAGAGATCCGGGTTCAATTCCCACCTCAGGCAACTGACTGTGTGGAGTTTGCACATTCTCCCCGTGTCTGCGTGGGTTTCCTCCGGGTGCTTTGGTTTCCTCCCACAATCCAAAAATGTGCAGGTTAGGTGAATTGGCCATGCTAAATTGCCCGTAGTTTTAGGTGAAGGGGTAAATGTAGGGGAATGGGTCTGGGTGGGTTGTGCTTCGGCAGGTCGGTGTGGACTTGTTGGGCTGAAGGGCCTGTTTCCCCACTGTAAGTAATCTAATCTAATCTAATCTAAAAAAAAATAAGGGGCCACAACGCAGAGTGGCTGAGCAGAGGCTCATAGCCAAATTCAGTACCCAGGAGGATGGCCTCAACCGGGTCCTTGGTTTCATGTCACACTATAGGTGACCCCAGTACACTGTACACTCTCATACACACAAGCACATTTACACGCACTGTTATAGACTCTCACACACCCACGCAGATCCTCTTCCATACAAGCGCTCTCTCTCAGACACACACGTACACCCCCCATATTCACACCCACGCACACATCTTCTGACAGGCTTATGCTCCATCACACTCAAGCTCACACTCTACCAAGCATGCACATATACAAACACACTCTTTCACATACAACCAGATCACACGCACACTCTCTTTTTCTCGTTCACATGAACACACATACACATATAAGTCTATGGGGTGAATGTGCATTTGCAGAATTCTATTTGCAGATACATTCTATTTTTGCTCATAAAGCACACAACCTGCAGGTAGTCAATCCATGTAACATTTTTAAAATTCCTACTTTGGAAACTGAACCAGTTTGAAGACTGGGATACAGACAGACTCTAATCTCACACCTTTAATACATCATCTGAGCTGCAATGTCACTTTTTTATTTATAAAACCTTAAGTTATGTCAAGAATGTGACTTAAAAGAAGTTCTGGAATTTACATATCAGTGAACTGAAACCTACGACCCATTCTAAAAGATGAAACACTCAACAGCAATCTAAGTTTGTTCAATACAGAGGAAACTCGATTATCCGAATACCAATTATCTGAAAATTGGATTACCCGAAGGAGATTTCAAGGTCCCAATAGAAACATTACATCAAAGACGTGTTTCTAACACTGATCGCGACATTTGTTTACAGTGATTAAACAGGTATCGTCTCCAAATGACTGACCTCGCGCCCTCTCTCTCTCCCTCCATACTTCCCCTGGAATTCTACAGAGGGGTATACCCTGATTTCCACCTCCTTCCCCAGATAATCTGACCAACATTGTCCTGTACAGGGCAGAGGTGGAAGCTGTCAAAAAATTGCAATAAAAAGTTGTGTGTGTGTGTGCGCGCGTGTGCTCGCACATTACTTGGAGACTACCCACAAAGGCAGCTGCAGCAATCTTGTTGTTGGTGTACAGTCCAGCTGTCCCAGAGAGGTATTGGACAAGGGTGTGGCAGGCAGGGGGCGGTGTTGGTTGGGGTTTGGGGCGGGGCAGGAGGGAGGTGTTGGACGGGGTTGGGGCTGGGGCAGGCGGGGG
>NC_057716.1:110200033-110201577 GCF_004010195.1 Chiloscyllium plagiosum
GCGGTGTTGGATGGGGTGGGTGGGGCAGTGGGCGGTGTTGCGGGAGGAGTCTCACACGCGGTGTGTGCTGCTAGTCTCCTGAACGGGGAGCAGACTTTAAAACCACCGAGCCCCAGAGGAAAGACATTTAATCGATTAACCGAATAATCAATTATCCGAACGAAATAGTGCCCGACCATCTCGTTCGGATAATTGAGGTTCCCCTGTAATCATTTTCATTGCATGACACTGTGATCCTTTGCTATAAATTCTGTGTCTTCTGATCCTGCCCCACTAGTTACCTGATGAAGCAGCAGCACTCTGAAAGCTAGTACTTTCAAATAAACCTGTTTGACGATAACCTGGTGTTGGAGACAGTGAGGTCTATAGATGCTGGAGATCAGAGTTGAGAGTATGTTGCTGGAAAAGTACAGCAGGTCAGGCAGCATCCAAGAAGCAGGAAAAATTACATTTTGGGCCGCAGCCCTTCTTCAGGAATGAGGCTGGGAGCGTCGGGGGGTGGAGAGATAAATGGGAGGGTTGTGGGGCTGGGGAGTAAGTAGCTGAGGATGCAATAGGTGGATGGAGATGTGGGTAAAGATGATCGGTCGGAGATGAGGGTAGAGCAGATAGGCACTTAAGAGAACATCTCCGGGACACCTACACCAATCAACCCCAACGCCCCGTGGCCGAACATTTCAACACCCCTTCCCACTTTGCCGAGGACATGGAGGTCCAGGGCCACCTCCATCGCCACTCCCTCACCAGCCGATGCCTGGAAGAAGAACGCCTTATCTTCCACCTTGGAACCCTTCAACCCCAGGGCATCAATATGGATTTCACCAGAGTCCTCATTTCCCCTCCCCCCCCTTACCCCAGTTCCAACCTTCCAGCTCAGCACTGACCTCATGACCTGTCCCATCTGTCAATCTTCCTTCCCAGCTATCCGTTCCACCCTCCTCTCCGACCTATCACATGTTTATAAAAGGTTACTTTCAGAGGGATGGCAGTGAAGGCAGTGCAATGTTCCTCTTGCAACATGTTTGAGGTGAGGGATGCCATGGACATCCCTGCTGATTACACTTGCAGGAAGTGCACCTATCTCCAGCTCCTCCAAGACCGTGTTAGGGAACTGGAGCTGGAGTTGGATGAACTTAGGATCATTCGGGAGACAGAGGGGGTCATAGATCGGAGCTTTAGGGAAGTAGTAACTCCAAAGATGGCAGATAGATGGGTGACAATGAGGGGGACTGGAAGAAGCAGCCAGTGCAGGGACCCCCTGTGGCCGTTCCCCTCAAGAACAAGTATACCGTTTTGGATACTTGTGGGGGGGGGGGACTTACGAGGGGTAAGTAACGGGGCTCAGGCCTCTGGCACGGAGCCTGTCCCCGTTACTCAGAAGGGAAGGGTGGAGAAGAGCAGAGCAATAGTAATTGGGGACTCGATAGTTCGGGGCACAGATAGGCGGTTCTGTGGGGGCGAGAGAGACTCACGTTTGGTATGTTGCCTCCCAGGTGCAAGCGTACGTGATGTCTCTGATCGTGTTTTCCGGGTCCTGGAGGGGG
>NC_057716.1:110204937-110228542 GCF_004010195.1 Chiloscyllium plagiosum
GGGTCGACAGTGAGAATCTTTTCCCACGTATGGAGTTAGCTATTACAAGGGGGGCATAGCTTTAAATTAAGGGGGCTAGGTATAGGACAGATGTTAGGGGTAGGTTCTTTACTCAGCGAGTCGTGAGTTCATGGAATGCCCTGCCAGTAGCAGTGGTGGACTCTCCCTCATTATGGGCATTTAAGCGGGCATTGGATAGGCATATGGAGGATAGTAGGCTAGTGTAGGTTAGGTGGGCTTGGATCGGCGCAACATCGAGGGCCGAAGGGTCTGTACTGCGCTGTATTCTTCTATGTTCTATCACCTTTATTTGCACCTCCATCCACCTATTGCACTCCCCAGCCCCAACCCCCTCCCATTTATCTCTCCACATCCAAGACTCCCAGCCTCATTCCTGAAGAAGGGCTCCAGCCCAAAATGTCAATTTTCCTGCAACTCGGTTGATGCCTGATCTGCTGTCCTTTTCCAGCAACACACACTCAACTATAACCTGGCGTTGTGTGATTTTTAACTTTGTCCACCTCAGTCCAACAACAGTACTTCCATATTACAGGAGACATATTCAAGATGTATAAAATTATGAGGAGCATAGACAGGGCAGACAGGAAGAAATGTTTTCCTTTGATGGCTGGATCAATCCCCAGCAGACAGATTTAAGGTAAGAGGCAGAAGGTTCAGAGGAGATTATGAGGGTGGTGAAAATCTGGAACTCACTACCTAGAAGGATGTGGAGAGGGAGAACCCCTCATAATATTTTAAAAGTATTTAGATATGCACTTGCGATGCTAAGGCATACAAGGCAATGGGCCAAGTGCTGAAAAATGGGATTAGAATAGTTAGGTGGGTGATTTTGACTGGAATGAATACATTGGGGGTAAAGAGCCTGTATGTGTGATGAGCCTACAAAGATATAGATGGATTGTTCAGAAGGGCAGGCCAGTGGCAGATGGAATTTAACCCTGATAAGTGTGACATGATGCACTTTGGCAGAAGGGATAAGACAAGGGTGCACTCAATGAATGGAAGGTCTAGAAAGCTAGGAAGAACAGAGGGACCTTGTGGTACTCGTCCACAGATACCTGAAGACAGCTGGACAGGCTAACAGAGTAATTAAGGAGGTGCACAGGACTTCAGCAGAGGGACAGATTATAAGAGCAAGGAAGTTATGTTGGATTTGTACAGAACTCTGGTTAGGCCAAAGATGGAGTATTATGTGCAGTTCTGGTATTACAGGAAGGATGTGTGGGTTAGATGCATTAGTTAGGGGTAAAATGTGGAGTAATAGGGTAGGGGAATGTATCAGGAGGGTTACTGTTCAGAGGGTCGGTGTGGACTTGTTGGGCCAAATGGCCTGTTTCCACACTGAACAAAACTGGTGAGGGGTCAGAGGAGATTCACTAGGATGTTGTTTGAAATGGAGCAGTTTAGAATCATAGAATCCCTACAGTGTGGAAACAGGCCATTTGGCCCAACAAGTCCACACCGACCCTCCGAACAGAAACCCTCCCAGATACATTCCTCCACCCTATTACTCCACATTTTACCCGTAACTAATGCACCTAACCCACACATCCCTGAACATCATGGGCAATTTTGAATGGTCAATTCACCTAGCCCGCATTATGCGAGGAAACTGGAGCATCCAGAGGAAACCCACACAGACACAGGAAGGAATGTGCAAACTCCACCCAGACAGCCACCCGAGGCTAGAATCGAACCCGGATCCCTGGTGCTGTGAGGCAGTATACTAACCACTGAGCCACCATGCCATCCCAATTTAGCAAGAAGGGAGGCTGAATAAGTTCAGGTTGTTTTCTTTGGAGCAGAAAAGATTGAGAGAAGACTTGATTGAAGTCACACAGCGAGTTCCAGATTCCCACCACTCTCTGGGAGAAGGATTTTCCTCATATCACCTCTAAAAAGGTTTTGCTCACATGAGATTATGAGGCAGATACACACAGTGTTTTTCTTTTACTTACTCACAGGATGTGGGCATCACTGGCTAGGCCTGCATTTGATTGCCCATGGGAACTTAAGGTCAACCACATTGATGTGGATTTGGAGTCACATGGAGCCAGATAAGGATGGTCGATTTCCTTGCCTAAAGAACATTAGTGAACTAGATAGGTTTTGCAAACAATCAATAATGGATTCATAATCATTGTCAGATTCTTAATTCCAGATTTTTTATTGAATTCAAATTCCACCATTTACCGTGGTGGGTTTTGAATCAGGGGTCCGAGAACCTTAGCTAGATTTTTGGATTAATGTTCTAGCAATAATACCATTGGGCCATTGCCTACCCCAATGCTGGATAGAAAGCAACTGTTATAATTTTAAAGTGAAAGGCGTAGGAGGGAGTTGAGGAAAATGATTTTTCACACAGAGGGTGGTGGGATTCTAGAACGCACTGCCTTGGAGGATAGATGAGGCAGGAAACCTACAATCTTTAAAAAGTATGAGGATGGGCACTTGAAATGTCACAACATTAAAGGCTATGCGCCAGGTGATGGAAACTAGGACTAGTGTAGAAAATAGTACAATTGTTTTCAGTGCAGAATTGATGGGAAGAAGGGTCTCTTCTCTATTATAAGTTTAGAACATAGAACAGTACAAGACAGTACAAGCCCTTCGGCCCTCGATGTTGTGCTGGCCTTTTATCTTACTCTAAGATCAGACTAACCTACGTACCCTTCAGTTTCTATGATATATTCCATCACATTGCGCCATGCTACAACTGTTTAAATAGGATAGAATTTTAACAGATCTAGGGATTCAAAATGGGCCTTTATTGGCCAATTTGGGTAATCAGCCGCAGCAGAATTCTATTCATAGAACATAGAACAGTACAGCACACTACAGGCTCTTCGGCCCTCAATGTTGTGCCGACCTTTTATCCTACTCTAAGATCAAACTAACCTATGTACCCTTCATTTTACTATCATCCATGAGCCTATCCAAGAGTCGCTTAAATGTCCCTAATGTATATGACTCTACTACCACTGCTGGCAGTGCATTCCACGCACCCACCACTGTCTGTGTAAAGGGTCCACATCTGACATCTTCCCTAAACCTCCCTCCGATCACCTTAAAATTATGACCCCTTGTGACAGCTATTTGCACCCTGGGAAAAAGGTCCAAATTACCTCTCATCCTTCTTCGCTCCAACAAGAAAAACACTAGTTCCTTCAACATTTCTTCATAAGACATGCCCTCCAGTCCAGGCAGCATCCTGGTGAATCTCCTCTGCATCCCCTCTAAGGCTTCCACATCCTTCTGTTACAACAGAGTGGTGAACCCTTCTGTTAATCAAACTAAACACCCAGAAAGGCTCACCTCGCCTTGTAATCTGTTAAAATATGAGTGACAGAGAACTCCTAACTTCCACTATTTAAAGAAAAAATATCAATTTTTTTAAACTCCAAAAGTGAACAAAGACAACAACTATCCACAACTCGAAGTTCACCTTTTCTCTTAACTGCTTATTACCTGCCTCCAACTCTATAACAATAAGCTGTTCCAATAAGAGACTCAATAAAATTACATCAACTTAATTTCAAAACCACACAGCTGCTGTCATCTTCGGTGTCCATCTTCTTCTGGTTGAGGATCTCCCTGGGTTGTCTTCTTTACTTTTACTGTAAATACGTTTCATATGAAAAGGTATCTTTGATAGAGTATGCTTTCTAATTTCTCTCTCAATGGCAATTGCTCTCTCTGCAATTTTCAAAATGCCTGCATTTTTATATGCCCAACATTATATCATCTCATTGGTTTGATGTTGGCAAAACAATAAATTCAAACTCAATTGAGTTTTAGCATCCTTGGGTATAATTTAAACTGATTGGTTAAATTTGAATTGTTGTCAAAACAGCAACCAACTCAGGTATACATTTCACAGCCAAATGTTAAATATTTTCAGTTTTCCAGTACACACTGAGACTGCCATCTAGTCATATCGCAGGTGCTTGTAAGCTTAGTTTAGAATAGCACTCACTCTCTCTTAAAGGTACAGTACATGCCTTCAACTTCATGATACTTCCTATAATGAGACCAGAACTGAATACAATATTCAGAGTGGGATCTAACCAGGGCTGTAAACAGCTGCAGCATAACCTCGCAGTTCTTAAACTCAATCCCCCTGCTAATGAAAGCCAACACACCATATGCCTTTTTAACAACCCTATCAACCTGGCTGGCAACTTTGAGGGATCTATGGATGTGGATGCCAAGTTCCCTCTGTTCCTCCACAATGCCAAGAATCCTGCCTTTAACCCTGTAATCTGAATTCAAATTCTACCTTCCAAACTGAATCACTTCACACTTTTCCAGGTTGAACTCCATCTTCCACTTCTCAGCCCAGCTCTGCATTCAGTCAATTGCAATCTACAACCTCATGTTTAGAGCAGTAGGAGACAGACCAGAGGTGATGTTGGAGACTAGGAGGTTGCTGGGAAGGTAAAGGACTTATCTTTGAAGCCCATGGCCATTTTCCTATCCTGGAGTAGCAGGGGACAGAGCGGAGAGATGTTGGAGACCAGGAAGGTAAGGACTTAGTATATATTTGGGCAGTGGCTAAACTCAAGATAATGCTGACTCCCCCCCCCCCCGCAAACTCCTCTAACTAGAAGAAAAGGACTTTGTAAGGTATGGCTTTTTTGTTGTTTTTTTTCTTTTCTTTCATATCTTTACGTGCATTGCTTGGTTTTAGTTAGTTGATATAAAGCTAAGCTGAAAAATGTGTTGCTGGAAAGGAGAATCAACAGTTCGGGCATAAGCTCTTCTGCAGGATTCCTGAAGAAGGGCTTATGCCCGAAACGTCGATTCGCCTGCTCCTTTGATGCTGCCTGACCTGCTGCGCTTTTCCAGCAACACATTTTTCAGCTCTGATCTCCAGCATCTGCAGTCCTCACTTTCTCCTAGTTGATATAAAGCTAAAGCTTACAATGGCAGGGGACATCAGACCCCATGGCATGTGCCTCTTGCTTGATGTGGGAGCTCAGAGACATGGCTGACGCTCCTGACTCTTACACTTGCAAGAACGGTGTCCAGCTGCTGCTCTTGTTTGACCATGTGACGGCTCTGGAATTGCGGATGTACTCACTGTGGAACATCCGCGATGCTGAGGAGGTTGTGGATAGCATGTTTAGTGAATTGGTCACACCACAGACTAGAATTGCTGAGGGAGACAGTGAATGGGTGAACAAAAGGTAAAGAAAGAGTAGGAAGGCAGTGCAGGTGTCCCCCAAGGTCTTCGCCCTCCAAAACAGGTATACCATTTTGGATATTGTTGGGGGACATGGCTCACCAGGGGAGGGAAGCAGTTGCCAGGATCATGGCATTGTTGCGGGCACTGCTGTTCAGAAGGGCGGGAAAAAGACTCGTAGGGCCATAGTCATAAGGGATTCTATTGTTAGGAAAGTAGATAGATTAGATTAGATTAGATTAGATTACAGTGTGGAAACAGGCCCTTCGGCCCAACAAGTCCACACCGACCCGCCGAAGCGAAACCCACCCATACCCCTACATTTACCCCTTACCTAACACTACGGGCAATTTAGTATGGCCAATTCACCTAACCTGCACATCTTTGGACTGTGGGAGGAAACCGGAGCACCCGGAGGAAACCCACGCAGACACGGGGAGAACGTGCAAACTCCACACAGTCAGTCGCCTGAGTCGGGAATTGAACCCGGGTCTCTGGCGCTGCGAGGCAGCAGTGCTAACCACTGTGCCACCATGCCGCCCACCTTCGGTTTTGTGGCCGAAGACGAGACTCCTGGATGGTATTTTGCCTCACAGGTGCTCGGATCAGGGATGTCACGATCGCCTGCAGAGCATTCTGAAAGGGGAGGGTGAACAACCAGTTGTCGTGTTGCATATGGGCACCAATGTTATAAGTAAAAAAATGAGATGATGTCCTGAAAGCAGAATTCAGGGAGCTTGGAGAGAAGTTAAAGAGGAGGACCTCAAAGGTAGTGAACTCAGAATTGCTAACATTGCCATGTGCTAGTCAGGGTAGAAATGAAAGAATAAGTGACTTGAGGGAGGGGTTCAGATTTGTGGGACACTGGGGCTGGTTCTGGGGAAAGTAGGACTATTACAAATCGGATTGTCTACACCAGACTGGAACTAATGTTCTTGGGGGAGTATTGGCTACTGCTGTTGGGGAGGTTTTAAACTAATGTGGCAGGGAGCTGGGAACCAGAAGAGAAGACTAGTAGACTGTGAGGTGGAAACTAGAGACCATAATGATCATGAAGTTAGCACTACCAAGGGGAAGAGTAGGCAAAGAGCAGATGAACACAAAAGAACTGGCGGACAGGGAGGGATGATATCACAGCTGTGCTAAAGGAGGACACTATGGAGGGCCTGAGCAGTGAGGCATTATGGATGAAGCTGAGAAATAAGAAGGGTGCAGTTACATTGTTGGGGCTGTATTACAGGCCTCCCAACAGTGAGCGTGAGGTAGAAGAACAAATAGGTGCAAGGAGTATAGTGGGTATGGCAGGTAAACTTAGGGTTTGGATTGGTGCCTGGGAGTTTGATGTTATTGTGATCACAAAGACTTGGTTGAAGGAAGGGTATGATTGGCAACTAAATGATCCGGGATATAGATGCTTCAGACAGGACAGGGAGGGATGATATCACAGCTGTGCTAAAGGAGGACACTATGGAGGGCCTGAGCAGTGAGGCATTATGGATGAAGCTGAGAAATAAGAAGGGTGCAGTTACATTGTTGGGGCTGTATTACAGGCCTCCCAACAGTGAGCGTGAGGTAGAAGAACATATAGGTAAACAGATTATGGAAAGATGTAGAGACAACAAGGTGGTGGTGATGCGAGAGTTTGATTTTCCCAACATTGACTGGGTTACACTTTATGTCAGAGGGCTGGATGGGAATGAATTTGTAAGGAGCATCCAGGTAAGTTTTCTGGAGCAGTACGTCAATAGTCCGACAATAGAAGGGCCAATATTGGACCTGGTATTGGGGAATGAGCCAGGCCAGGTGGAAGAAGCTACATTGGGAAATTTCTTTGGGAACAGTGACCACAATTCTGTAAGTTTTGGAATACTCGTAGACAAAGATAAGAATGGTCCTAAGGGAACAGTGCTAAACTGGGCCAAGGCCAATTTTATCCAAATTCAGCAGGAGCTGGGAACTGACTGGCGACTGACTGTGTGGAGTTTGCACATTCTCCTCGTGTTTGCGTGGGTTTCCTCCGGGTGCTCCGGTTTCCTCCCACAGTCCAAAGATGTGCGGGTTAGGTGAATTGGCCATGCTAAATTGCCCGTAGTGTTAGGTGAAGGGGTCAATGTAGGGGTATGGGTGGGTTGCGGGTCACTGTGGACCTGTTGGGCCGAAGGGCCTGTTTCCACACTGTAAGTAATCTAATCTAAAGATGTGGATTGGGGACAGCTACTTGATATTTGATAAGTGGGAGGCTTTCAAAGATACGTTGAAGATAGTGCAGGATAGGCATGTCCCTTTGACAACAAGGGATAGGAAAGGCAAGATTTATGAACTGTGGATGACAGGAGAAATCGTGCGATTAGCCATGAGGAAAAGGGAAGAGTACATAAGATCCAGGCAGCTAAGAACAGAACATGCCTTCAGGGATATCGAGAAAGTAGGACCAATCTTAAACAAAGAATCGAGCAGACTAAAAGGGGTCATGAAATAACTTTAGCAAGCGGATTTTAGGAGAATCCCAAGGCCTTTTATTCAGAAATAAGAAGCAAGAGGGTAACTAGAGAAAGGGTAGGTCCACTAAAGGATAAAGAGGGAAGGTCGAACCTGAGAAAATGGGTGAGATTCTGACTGATTACTTTGCTTCAGTGTTCACTGAGGAGAGGGACATGATGAACCTTAAGATTAAAGATAGAAGTTTGATTAGTCTGGTTCACGATGTGTTGGATAGGCTAGAGGTTATTAAGGTGGTCAAATCCCCGGGACCGGATGGGATCTATCCCAGGTTGCTGAGAGAGGCAAGAGAGGAAATAGCTGGGGCCCTGACAGGCATCTTTGTAGTATCCTTAAACACAGGTGAAATATCGGAGGTCTGGAGGGTTGCTAATGTTGTCCCCCTGTACAAGAAGGGTAGTAGGGATATTCCAGGAAACTATAGACCAGTGAGCCTGATATCAGTGGTGGGAAAGTTGCAGGAGAAGGTACTGAGGGATAAAATCTATTTCTATTCAGAAAAGAATGGGCTTATCGGTGATAGGCAACATGATTTTGTGTGGGGGAGATCGTACCTATCCAAATTAATAGACTTCTTTGAAGAAGTGACCAAGTTGATAGATGAAGGAAGGGCTGCAGATGTCATATACATGAACTTTAGTAAGGCTTTTAATAAGGTTCCCATGGTAAACTAATAGACAAAGTGCAGGCTGTTCTAGCCATGCGGATGAAGAACTGGTTGAGCAACAGGAGACTGAAAGTAGTTGAAGGGAGTTTCTCGAAGTGGAGAAAGGTGATCAGCCGTGTTCCACAGGGATCAGTGCTGGCGCCACTGTTGTTTGTGACATACATAAATGATCTGGAAGAGGGCATTGTTGGGCTTATCTGTAAGTTTGCAGATGACACGAAGATTGGTGGACTGTCAAAGAATACAGGAGAATATAGATAGACAGGAGAGTTGAGCGGAACTCAATCCAAATAAATGTGAGGTGATGCATTTTGGGAAGTTAATTCTAGAGCGAATTATACTGTAAATGGAAGAGCCTTGGGAAAAGTTGATGAGCAGACAATTCTTGGAGTTCAGGTCCATTGTACCCTGAAGGTGGCTGCACAGGTGGATAGCATGGCCAAAAAGGCATATGGTATGCTTGCCTGCATCGGACCGGGTATTGAGTACAACAGCTGTCAGGACATGTTAAAATTGTACAAGACTTTGGTTCGGCTGCCTTTGGAATACCGCGTACAATTCTGGTCGCCACATTACCAAAAGGATGTGGACGCTTTGGAGAGGGTGCAGAGAAGGTTTACGAGGACGTGGCCTGGCATAGAAGGTGCTAGCTATGAAGAGAGGTTGGATTGTTTTCATTAGAAAAAAGGAGATCGAGGGGGACTTGTTTGAGGTCTTCAAAATCCTAAAGGGTATAGACAGGGTAGATAGAGATAAGCTTTTTCTCAGGG
This sequence comes from Chiloscyllium plagiosum, assembly GCF_004010195.1. Lineage (NCBI taxonomy): Eukaryota > Metazoa > Chordata > Chondrichthyes > Orectolobiformes > Hemiscylliidae > Chiloscyllium > Chiloscyllium plagiosum. Next base: position 110,214,080 of record NC_057716.1, read on the forward strand.
TGAGGGATTCAATAACAAAAAGTCAACTGTTCAAGGTGAGAGGCAAAAAGTTTAAGGGGGATACACGCGGAAAATACTTTACACAGAGGGTGGTAGGTGCCTGGAACATGTTGCCAGCAGAGGTAGTAGAGGCAGGCACAGTAGATTCATTTAAGGTGCGTATGGACTGATGCATGAGTTGGTGGAGAGCAGAGGGATACAGATGTTTAGGAATTGGGTGATAGGTTTAGACAGTGGATTTGGATCAGCTCAGACTTGGAGGGCCGAAGGGCCTGTTCCTGGACTGTAAATTTTCTTTGTTCTTCTCGTGGCCTATGGGTTGGAAGAATAGATGTGGCAGGAACCTCACAACCTCTTAAAAAGTATTTGGATGGGAACTTGAAATATAACACTCAGGGTTCTGGGTCTCGTGTGGGAAAATGGGACGACTGTAGCTGACAGTATATTTTTGACAGTATAGACTTAATCGGCCGAAGGGCCTCTTCTGTGCTGTATGATTCTACGATCCTCCTCTCTACTCTTACCATTAAGCTGAGGGGTCAACCCTGACTCCATGAATAGTGCAAGCGTAGCACCAGGCAAATCGGGTGTCAACCTGGTGAAGCTCCACACACAAGTACTTGCATGTCAAACAGCAGAAGCAATGTGTGATAGAAAGAGCTAAGTGATCCCACAATAAATGAATCAAATCTAAATTCTGCTGACCTATCATGTCCAACCATGAATTATGTTAGACAATTGAATAACTAACAATAGATGGGGACAGCCGAGCGTGCCAATGCAAAAGACAAGGCTGAAACATGTGCATTCATCTTCACACAAAAGCACTGAGTTGAAGATCCATCTTGGTGTCCTCCTGAGATCGTCTGTATCAAAGTTTGGGAGAAGATTTGTAGCTCGGGTGCTCGTTGTTGTGGTTCTGTTCGCCGAGCTGGGAACATGAATTCGACTGGGACAACACTATTATTATAGGACAAGCCAAACAGAGAACAGCCAGGGAATTCCTAGAGGCATGGCACTCATCCACAGATTCAATCAATAAGCACATCGACCTGGACCCAATATACCGGCCACTGCAGCGGACAGCTGGAACTGACAACCAGAAGCACTACAAATGCCGGAGGAAACATCACAGAAGCGCTTCACAGGAGGCTCCCAAGCACTGAGGATGTCACCTAGAAAGGGGACGAAACGTCAGCAACACAAATTCCCAGCTCGGCGAACAGAACCACAACATCGTCTGTATCGTGGACCTGCTGAATAATTCAGTCATTTTTAAAATTTAATTATTAGATCATTTACTTTGAACAAATGTTTATGGAATGATAAATATCTTACGCCTCATCAGAGGACTCCCCTGCTCTTCTCTGAAAGACACAGAGTCTTTTCTGCCCACCTTAAGAGAGAGATATTTCACCTTTCAGGACTGCACTGAAGTTGCCTGGATGATGTGCTTCTAGATTTACAATGGGCTTGAAACAAGAGATTCAGTCTTATTGTTTGTGTCTCAATAGTCAACAAGGTTGACACATACAGACACCTCTCAACTTTCAGCTCCAAGTTACCTCTCTTACAAACCACTTGTACTGAAGCCACTCTTCAACCTCACCCTATAAGAACCTCTCATCTAACAGTAAGACTAAGACAAGATCAGGATAGCAATGTGCAGCTCAGGAAAGGTACAAACACATGTGGATAAGAATGTGATTTAATGAGCATGAAATGATGGGATGGTGAGGACAGATGATACCTTGAATAGTGTCTTCCTTTGAAACTTCAGTCTCATTGTCATCATTTAAGCAGTAAACGGTCTCCCTCCTCACGTCCTCCTTCCGCAGAGTCTTGGCATCAACAGACATCCAGCTTTTCTTTACCTTCTCTTCAGTCATCTGTTTGAAGAGTTTTACATCTAAAGTTCTGATTGTCAAAAATTATACCTTTAAAGGGAAAACTGTTGGGGCAGCGCATTCAATACTTTAAACATGCATCATTGCCCAATATTAGAACTGTTACTTTTATATCCTCCCAATTTATATTCTAAAATTTAAATACCCACTTAACTAATGGTCTGTATGTGGAGGTCTATCATGTGCAAGTGCTGATGCCAAAAAACAACATAACTCATTGGTTTGTGTATGCAGTTTTGGTCCCCTTATTGTGGAACAATGTAAATGCATTGGAGGCAGGTTACGGGAGATTTACCCCTGCAGACAAAGCACAACATAGATACACCTGGTCGCAACCAGACAGGTCAATCCGCTCAAGAATAGATTTCCTGTTTGTGTCCCAACTGTTCTCAGTAAGTTCCACCAGCATCAAGCAGGTATTCTTCTCTGACCACTGCCTCCTGTGGGCTGGCTATCACCTACAGGACAACCAGCAGACTGGCAAGCAAACGTGGAAGTTGAATGTGAAGCTGTTGACCCCAGAAAAAATTGAGATCAAAAGGGATTATACCAGTTGGAGATTTGAAAAGGCCCTGTTAGAATCTCCAGTGGACTGGTGGGAAACAGTCAAAGGGAACATCAAAGGTTCTTTATTCTCAAAGGTGTTCAGAACGCGAGAGAGAGGCAGAGAAAACTCAACACCACAAAAGCATGTAGCACCTGCTCCTACTGCCAGACAATGAGTGTCAATGTCACACAGGACCAGCAGGAGGTGAAGAGCCACCAAACCTCGCTCTTTTCCTCAGAGGCCGGCAAGATAATTTTCCGGTCCAGAGTCCGCACTGTGGAGCAAAATGAGACATGCTTATGTTCCTTTTTCCAGAAGGTGCACAAGGAGAGCTCTATGCTCAGCAGCCTGAAGGAAGAAGATGGCTCAGTAACATCATCCCAGTCTGACATCATGAGGATCAGCAAATCCTTTATGCCAGTCTGCATGACACAAAGCGCACTATCAGTGCAGCCTCCCAGTCATTCCTGTCCTCTATCATGATGGTCTTGGATGACAGCACACAGGAGAGGTTGGATCAGCTGCAATCTCTGGATGAGCTGACCAAGGCCCTCGAGTCCTCAGAAAAGAATAAAACTCCTGGAAGTGATGGTTTCCCAGCTGGGTTTTAGATTTAGATTACTTACAGTGTGGAAACAGGCCCTTCGGCCCAACAAGTCCAGGCCGACCCGCCGAAGCGCAACCCACCCAGACCCATTCTCCTACATTTATCCCTTCACCTAACACTATGGGCAATTTAGCATGGCCAATTCACCTAACCTGCACATTTTTGGATTGTGGGAGTAAACCGGAGCACTCGGAGGAAACCCACGCATACATGGGGAGAATGTGCAAACTCCACACAGAGGCAGTAATTGAACCCGAGTCTCTGGTGTTGTGAGGCAGCAGTGCTAACCACTGTGCCGCCCTTATTCTGCTCTGTGGGACTTGATTGGGCGGGACCTGCTGGAGAGGTACGACAGTATGCTTCGGGCAGGTACCTTGAGTGAATCTATAAGGAAAGATATCATTACTCTCATTTACAAGCGGCAGGGGGAAGAAGGAAGAAATTAAAAATCAACGACTAATCTCACTGTTAAATGTGGACTATAAAATCCTGTCAAAGGTCATTGCCAACCTGGTCAGATCTGCTTTAGGGTCGGTGATTCACCCCGACCAAACCTATTCTGTACTGGGGCAGGACGATTGCTGAGAGTGTCACGCTCCTCAGGGATACAATCACCTACGTGCAGGACGGCAAGGGTCTGCCCACTTGCCTCATCAGCTTGGACCAGTAGAAAGCCTTCAACAGGATATCGCACAAGTAGATGAGGGATTTTGTCTCTTCGTGACACTCTCAGCGATCATCCTGCCCCGGTATAGCACAGGTTTGGTCAGGGTGAATCACCACACGCTGCCCTTGAAGCAGCTGTGGAGGGGACAAGACTGTCACACACCTCCTTCTGGAATGTGCTTTTGCAAAGTAAATCTGGAGAGGAATGCAGTGGTGTTTGTTGAGGTTCGTCCTGAGCAGCTCCATGTCACAGGACACCGTGCTCTAAAGTCTGTTTCCCAGGATGCACACCGAGGTAAACATCAACTGTGCCTGGAAAACCATCAACTCAGTGAAAGACACTCTTTGGTCTGCCCGAAACTTGCTGGTCCTCCAGGTGAAGGAGTTGACCCTGACTGACTGTTGCAGACTGGCACAATCCAAGGTCCAGGACTACACGCCGAGGGACGTGCTAAAGCTTGGGGCAGCTTCTGCCAAGGTGCAGTGGGAAAAGAGTACCATGTAAGGAACTTCTGCTAAAAGGTAATTGGGGGGGGGTGGCGCATTCAATAATTGGGCCCTGCTGATACCTCAGCTAAATGCCAAGAAGTTGATAGCAAATATAGAGAATGATGAATGTCAAGGCTTAATTTGTTCTCTGTAGATAAAGAGAATATAGATCTGAACAGCTTCATTAGCTGTACATGCACATAAAGATATATTTTTATGAACAAAGTACATTTTTGCAATAAATTAAAAAAACGAATAAGCAGAGTTTTGTTTTAATTCATAGGATTAAGAGCTGTTGGCAAGGCCAGCACTTACTGCCAATTCCTAATTCCTTCGAGGGCAGACAGACAAGCATCATCCACATTGTTGTGGTCCTGTAGTCACATGTAGGCTTGATCAGATAAAGACAGCACCTTCTCTAAAGGATATTACTGAAGCAGATGGGATTTTATGACAAATGACAGTTGCTATGTGGTCTCCATTAGGCAAGATTTTTATTGAATTCAAATTTCACCACCTGCTATGGTGGAATTCAAACCCATTTTCCCAGAATAATAAACTGGGATTACTAGCCCAGTGAAGTTATCACTACACCACTGCCTATCCTTGTCTTATGGAGTTAGGTTGCATAGGCTGGATTTGTTTGCATTGGAGTTTAGAAGAGTGAGTGGTGACTCAATAGAAGTATTAAGATCCTGAATGGTCTTGACAAGGTGGACATGAAAGAATGTTTCCTTTTGAGTCAGTACAGAACTAGGGGACATTGTTTGCCCTTTCATTGAATTACTCTGTGTAAAAAATCTTTCTTCGGACATATCCTTTAAACCTTCCCCTTCTCAACTTAAACTTATGTCCCTTTCAAGATGTCCCTCTCAGAAGCTCATTCAACTTTGAAATTCTTTGTTTCAGAAGGCAATAGAGATGGAGTCATTTAATACAGGTGGGCAAATTATTGTTTGGCAGGGATATCAAAGGTTATTGGGGAAATGGGAATGTGGAATTCAAATCACAAACAGATCAGCCATGATCTTATTGAATAGCTGAAGCAGATTTGAGAAGCAGATTGGTCTACTTTTGTTCCTATCTCAAATGTTTCCATAGTGGGCACAGTTATAGGGCTGACTACAAACATTTGGAAAATGATCAGCAAAGTAGAAATCATAACAGTGGCTTAAGAGTAGTTCAAGAAAAATAATTCCATGCAAATAGTCTCAGTGTCATGCATGCTCTTTGTTGCTCTCCCAGCACAAACATACCACTCTCTCCTTCTCCACAAACACATCCCATCCTCCACAATTCTCTCTCCATGAATATTTCACAGCAAACTCCTTCCCTTTTTAAATGCCGCAATGGCTTAACTCGATCAACAATGAACACTGTACTTCATCCTTCCCCAAAACAGTGAATTTCTCATCCCACCTTTCAAAAACTCTAGTGTTGCTTTTCCAGTTCCTTCTACTTCAATACAAAATCTACAACTCACTGCCTTATAGCCCACGATGTTGATGGTTATTCCAGAGCCGATGGTGAGCTGACATGGCCATGTCATGGGCTTCCTTTCGATTTTCTTAAATATGGATAGCCGTTCCACACTTTCTCTGGAATCAGAACAAACAACAAAGAAACATAGAAAACAGGAGTAGGAGTATGCCATTTGGTTCTTCACCTGACAAAGGAGCAGCACTCCAAAAGCTTATAATTTCAAATAAATCTGTTGGACTATGATCTGGTGTCATGTGATTCTGACCTTCTCGACCCCAGTCCAACACTGGGACCTCTATATTTGGTTCTTCAAGCCTGCTCTGCCATTCATTATGATCATGGCTGACCATCCAACTCTGTAGCCTGTTTCTGCTTTTCCCAAATATCATTTGATCCCTTTACTCCCCAGTGCTATATGCAATTCTTTCTTGAAATCATACAATGTTTTAGCCTTGACTGCTTTCCTGAAGAAGGGCTTATGCCCAAAACGTCGATTCTCCTGCTCCTTGGATGCTGCCTGACTTGCAGCGCTTTTCCAGCAACACATTTTTAAGCTCTGATCTCCAGCATTTGCAGTCCTCACTTTCTCCTGCTTTCTATGGTAGCAAATTCCATAAGTTCACCATTCTCTGGGTGAAGAAATTTGTTCTCATCTCAATCCTAAATAGCTTACCCTGTATCCTTAGTCTGTGACTCTTGGTTCAGAACTCTTCAGCCATCGGGAACATCCTTTCTGCATTTATCCTGTCTATCCTGTTCAATTTTTATGGGTTTCTATGAGATCCCCCGATCCTCCCATTCTTCTGAACTTCAGCAAATATAATGCTAACTGATTCAATCTTACATCATACATCAATGGGGAAGGCGATAGTCTTGTGGTATTATCAGTAGACTATTAATCCAGAAACTCAGCTAATGCTCTGGTGACCCGGGTTCAAATCGCGCTATGGCAGATGATGGAATTTGAAGTCAATTAAAAAGAAAATCTGGAATTAGGAATCTACTGATCACCATTGAAATCCATTGTCAACTGTTGGAAAAACCTATCTGGTTCAAAATGCCTTTCAGGGAAGGAAATCTGCCATCCTCACCTGGTCTGGCCTTTAGGGGCAACTGCAGACCCACAACAATATGGTTGACTCTCAACTGTCCTCAAAATGGCCCAGCAAGCCAGTCAGTTGTGCCAAACAAAATCTTCAAAATGAAACCAGACTAGTTAAGCAACAGCCTGATAGTCATACTCATGGAATCATACCCTACAGACAATGTACCAGACACCATCTGAATAGGTCTTGTCCAGCCGGCTTGACAGATCCGGCTCAGATGGGGGCACAGTGGTATACAGTCGGGAGGGAGATGCCCTGGGAGTCGTCAAAATTGACTCTGACCTCCCTCAGCGGATGAATTGATACTCCTCCATGTTGAACAATAGAGGAAGCACTGAGGATGGCAAGGGTACAAAACATACTCTGGGGGTTTCAATGTCCAGCACCAAGAGTGGATTGGCAGCAGTACGACTGATCAAGTTGGTCGGGTCTTAAAGGATATAGTTGCTAGACTGGGTCTACTATATTGGTAAGAGCACCCACAGCACAGTACTTGTGGAGACTGTGACAAAGCTGTCACTTTAAAAAGGTTATTTTGTCCTGGGTTTTGAAGATAGGATGTAAAGGCAGAGGTGCTTATGAGTCTAGGGCACCTTTAGGTTTTTTTCGAAATGATTTAACAATAGTCAAGGAGTGGCCAGTTCAGGTTTTTCTACTTTTTTTTTACAGTAGCAGTCACAAGATGTTTTCAGTACCAGAAAGGTTGCAAGCTTCAGTAAATAACTTCTAACCAACTTTCCTTGATGTTGTTCCTTCCTGCCTGTAAGAATCTGTGTTTGAATTTATCTTTTTGCCAAGGGGTGTGTTTATGGGATGTTACTATATTGGAACAGTTAATTAGTAATAGTTACTGTATTGAGTCGGTTAAATTTTCCAATAGTTAAGCTATTAGTGGGCGGCACGGTGGCACAGTGGTTAGCACTGCTGCCTCACAGCGCCTGAGACCCCGGTTCAATTCCCGCCTCAGGCGACTGACTGTGTGGAGTTTGCACGTTCTCCCCGTGTCTGCGTGGGTTTCCTCCGGGTGCTCCGGTTTCCTCCCACAGTCCAAAAAGATGTGCAGGGTCAGGTGAATTGGCTATGCTAAATTGCCCGTAGTGTTAGGTAAGGGGTAAATGTAGGGGTATGGGTGGGTTTCGCTTCGGCGGGTCGGTGTGGACTTGTTGGGCCGAAGGGCCTGTTTCTACACTGTAATGTAATCTAATCTAATCTAATCTATTCTAAATTCCAATTTCCTTTGTTTGTGTTTTAACTATAGTATTTAAACAAATTATGTCTTGCTTAAAGGCAAGTGATTTGACCAATTTCCTCATATCTAGAACACTTAATTCACATCTACCCTTAAAATAAGACAAAGTTATAGTATAGCGTCCCTTCTTAAAATATTTTGAGGGTGTCTAGCCTGGTTCATAGCAAGACTAAGTCCCACCTTCACACTGAGAATAACTTGCACCAACTTGTGATGATTACTGTGCTAAATAGGGCAGACTTCGAACATAGACTTCCTGATGAAGGGCTTTTGCCCAAAACGTCGATTCTCCTGCTCCTCGGATGCTACCTGACCTGCTGTGCTTTTCCAGCACTACACTCTCGACAGACTTTGAATACATCTAGCAACTCAAGACTGGGCATCCATGAGCCACTGTGGGCCACGAAAAGCAGCAGAATTTTACTCCAGCACAATCTGTAACCTCATGGCCTGCCATAACCCCTACACCCTCATCAAGCCAGGAGATCAACCTTGGTTCAGTAGAGGGGCATGTCAGGAGCAGCATCAGGCATATCTGAAATGGAGGTGTCAACCTAATGAAGCCACCAAACCGAACCAATTGTAAACCAAACAGCATAATCAACAATTGATAGACAGAGCTAAATGATCCTACAACCAACAGATCAGATCTAAGCTGTGCAGTACTGCCACATCCAGTTGCAAATGGTGGTGGATGATTAAACCAGTCACGGGAGAAGGCTCCACAAATATCCCCATCCTCAATAACAGCAGAGCTAAAGCTTTTGTAGCAATCTTCAGTTAGAAGTGCTGAATGAATGATCCATCTTGGTCTCCTCCAGTGTTCCCCAGTATCACAGATACCAGACTTCAGCCAATTTGATTCACTGTGTGTGATATGATTGGAGACACTGGATACTGCAAAGCTATGGACCCTGACAATAGTACTGAAGACTTGTGCTCCGGAACTTGTCGCTCCATTAGCCAAGCTATTCCAATGTAATTACAACACTGGCATCCACCTGACAATGTAGAAAATTGCCCAGTTATGACCCATGTATAAAAAGCATGACAAATCCAATTATTGTCCCATCAGTCTACTCTCAATTATCAGTAAAGTGATAGAAGGTGTCATCAACAGTGCTATCAAGCAACACCTGCTCAGCAATAACCTGCTCACTAATGCCTAGTTTGGTTCCACCAGGGCACTCATCCTCCTGACCTCATTGCAACCTTTGTTCAAACATGGACAAAAGAGCTGAATTCCAGAGGTGAAGTGAAAGTGACAACCCTTGACATCAAGGCTGCATTCAACAGACTGTGGCATCAAGGAGCCCGGACAAAATTGGAATCAAGGGGTATTTGGGGCAAACCTCCAGTGATTGGAGTCATACCTGACTCACTGGAAGAGGGTCATGGTTGTTGGAGGTCAGAATTGAGAATGTGGTGCTGGAAAAGCACATTGGTCAGGCAGCATCTGAGAAGCAAGAGAATCGATGTTTCGGGCATAAGCCCTTCATGACAAATGAGGTTTGTGGGCCAAAGGGGCTGACAGATAAAGAGGGGGGGGGGGGTGGACGGTAGTTGAGAGTGCAATAGGTAGAAGGTGGGGGTGCAGGTGAAACATCGGAGAGGAGGGTGGAGCAGATAGGTAGGAAGGAAGATGGACAGGTAGGACAGGTCAAGAGGGCGATGCAGAGTTGTAAGGTTGGATCTGGGATAAGGTGGGGGGAGGGGAGGAAACTGGTGAAATCCACATTGATTCCATGTGGTTGGAGGTCAGCCATCTCAGCTCCAGGACATCTCTACATTAGTTCCTCAGGATAGTGTCCTAGGCCCAACCATCTTCAGCTGCTTTATCAATGACCGTCCCTCTATTGTATGGTCAGAAATGGGGACATTTGTCAATGATTGCACAATGTTCAGCAGCATTTGCGACTCCTCAGATACTGAAGCAGTCCATGTTCGAATGCAACAAGATCTGGACAATTTCCAGGCTTGGGCTGACAGGTGGAAAGTAACATTCGCGCTAGACAAATGGCAGGCTATGACCATCAACAACAAGAGATTATACAACCATTGATATTCAATGATGTTACCACCGCTGGATCCCTCACTATCAACATCCTCAGGGTTATTGTTGACCAGAAGCTCAACTGGATTCACCACATAAACACAGTGGCTACAAGGGCTAGGAATACTGCAGCAAGTAACTCACTTCTATACTCTACAAAGCCTGTCCATCATCAACAAAACACACTTCATGAGTGTGATAGAATACGCCCCACTTGCCTGGATCACTGCAGCCCCAACGACATTCAAGGTTTGACACTAACCAAGAAAAAGCAATTCATTTCACAAGCACTCACTCCCTCCACCAAAGACACACAACAGCAGGACTGTTTACTATCTACAAGATGCAGATGAAAGAACCTCAGACAGCACCTTCCAAAGCAACGACCACTTCCATCTAGGAGGACGTGGGCAACAGATATATGAGAACACCACCACCTTCAAGTTCCCCTCCAAGCAACTGACCATCCTGACTTGGAAATGTATTGCTGTACCTTCAATGTAACTGGGCCAACATCCTGAAATTCTCTCCCTAATGGCATTGTGGGTCAACCCACAGTAGGCGAAATGTGTCGGTTCAAGAAGGCACTACCTTCTCAAGGGCAGCTAAGGATGGGTAATAAATGCTGGCTAGCCAATGATGCTCACATCCCACAAATAAATAATGTCCTGCCACCCCTGGAATCAGTTTAGTAAACCTTTGTTACACTCCATATGTAGCAAGAACATCCCTCCTCAGATAAAGAGACCAAAACTGCATGCCATATTCCAGGTGTCATCTCATCAATGCCCTGCATAACTGCAGCAAGACATCCCTGCTCTTGTGCTTGAATCCTCATACTGTGAAGGCCAACATACCACTGACCTTCCTTCCCACCTGCTGCACCTGCACGCTTACCTTAAACGACTGTAGTGTCAGGAGAGTCTTGTTGCACATTCCCTCTCTCAATTTACACTAATCCAGATAATAACCTGCCTTCCTGTTTTTTGCTACCAAAGTAGACAACCTCACATTTATCCACATTATACTGCATCTGCCATGTGTTTCAGTTACTTTTTCCTGCCAAAATTGCATTCCAGTCAATCCTGCCAAGTCAGTTCTCCATCAATTGAATTTTCTTACCTGAATTGTTATTCATCATTCTCCACCATCACCCTGAAGCTGACGATGCAATGATCACAGTGTTCTGTCCTCTCCCAATGCCTGATCCATCTCAAAGAACAAATAACAGTACAGCACAGGAATAGGCCTTTCGGCCCACCAAGACTCTGCTGACATACAAAGCCATTCTCAACTAAAAAGCTTTTGCCTTTACACAATCTATATCTCTATTCTCTATTCTCTGCCTATTCATACATCTGTCAATATGACTCTTAAACATTGCTATTGTATCCACCTCCCACCTCCTCCTCTGGCAGCAGATTCCAGGTACTTCCAGGAGGATGTGTTGAACATTTTGAAAATCATGAGGATAGATAAATCCCCTGGGCCAGATGGAATATACCATAGGTTACTACAGGAAGCGAGGGAAGAGATTGCTGCACCTTTGGCAATGATCTTTGCATCCTCACTGACCACTGGAGTACTGCCAGATGATTGGAGGATGGCAAACATTTTTCCCTTGTTCAAGAAAGGGAACAGGGATAATCCTGGGAATTATAGACCAGTCAGTCTCACGTCTGTGGTGGGTAAAGTAGTGGATAGCATTCTGAGAAACAGGATTTATGATTACTTAGAAAATCATAATTTGAGAGAGCCAGGTCATGCCTCACAAACCTTACTGAATTCGTTGAGGATACGACAAAATACACTGAAGAAGGTAGAGCAGTGGATGTAGTGCACGTAGATTTTAGCAAGGCATCTGATAAGGTTCCCCATGGTAGGCTCTTTCAGAAAGTAAGGAGCATGGGACACAGAAATCTGGCTGTCTGGATACAGAACTGGCTGACCCATAGAAGACAGAGGGTACTGGTAGATGGTAAATATTCAACCTACAGCTTGGTGACCAGTAGTGTTCTGCAGGTTTCTGTTCTGGGACCTCTGCTCTTTGTGATTTTGATCAATGATTAAATTAGATTAGATTCCTTACAGTGTGGAAACAGGCCCTTCAGCTCAGCAAATTCACACCTACCCTCCGAAGAGCAACCCACCTAGACCGGTCTCCCTCTGATTAATGCACCTAATTCTATGGACAATTTAGCATGGCCAATCTACCTGACCTGCACATCTATGGATTGTGGGAGGAAACCAGAGCACCTGGAGGAAACCCAAGCAGACACGGGGAGATTGTGCAAACCCCACACAGTCACCGGAGGCTGGAACATGTTGATTAAAATGATATTAGAATTGTGATTTGATGGAGAAGGAAAAGATATTAGTATTGAATTTCAGAATTTTGGCATGGGATGACTGAAAGCACAGCCATTCGTGTTGATTGGAGTCACACCTGCTCCTTCTAGAGGTTTGTAAAATCATGGGAAGGATGAATAGTCAAGGTCTATTCCCCAGGATAAGGGAATCCAAAACTACAGGACATAGGTTTAAGGTGGGAAGAGAAAGATTAAGAGGGACCGAAAGGGCAACCGTTTCACTCAGAGGGTGGTGAGAGTATGGAAAGAACTGCCAGAGGAAGTGGGGGAGGTTTGTACAAGTACAACATTTAAAAGGCATGGGTATATTAATAGGAAGGGTTTAGATGGATATGGGACAAATGCTGGCAAATGGGACTAGAATAGTCCAGAATATCTGGTCGGCTTAGATGAGTCAAAGAATCTGTTTCTCTGCTGTACACCTCCATGATTCATTAATTCAATTGATCAAGGTCTCTTTGTAATCTTAAGACTGTTAAGTATTATACAAACCCTGTCCAAAATACAACCAATCTTAAAGAACAAAGAGAACAAAGAAAATTTACAGCCCAGGAACAGGCCATTCGGCCCTTCAAGCCTGAGCCGGTCCAGATGGTTTAGATGGAGAGGAATTTGTTAAGTGTGTACAAGACAATTTTCTGATTCAGTATGTGGATGTACCTACCAGAGAAGGTGCAAAACTTGACCTACTCTTGGGAAATAAGGCAGGGCAGGTGACTGAGGTGTGAGTGGGGGAGCACTTTGGGGCCAGCAACCATAATTCTATTAGATTTAAAATAATGATGGGAAAAGGATAGACCAGATCTAAAAGTTGAAGTTCTAAAATGGAGAAAGGCCAATTTTGATGGTGTTAGGCAAGAACTTTCGAAAGCTGATTGGGGGCAGATGTTCGCAGGTAAAGGGACGGCTGGAAAATGGGAAGTCTTCAGAAATGAGATAATGAGAATCCAGCAAAAGTATATTCCTGTTAGACTGGTAGGTATAGGGAATGCTGGATGACTAAAGAAATTGAGAGTTTGCTTAAGAAAAAGAAGGAAGCTTATGTAATATAGACAGGGTAGATCGAGTGAATCCTTAGAAGAGTATAAAGGAAGAAGGAGTATACTTAAGAGGGAAATCGGAAGGGCAAAAAGGGGACATGAGATAACTTTGGCAAGAAGAATTAAGGAGAATCCAAAGAGTTTTTACAAATACATTAAGAACAAAAAGGTAATTCGGGAGAGAATAGGACCCCTCACTTATCAGCAAGGCGGCCTTTGTGTGGAGCCACAGAAAATGGGGGAGATACTAAATGAGTACTTTGCATCAGTATTTACAGTAGAAAAGGATATGGAAGACATAGACTGTAGAGAAATAGATGGTGACATCTTACAAAATGTCCAGATTACAGAGGAGGAAGTGCTGGATGTCTTGAAAAGGGTAAAGGTGGATAAATCCCCAGGACCTAGAACTCTGTGGGAAGCTAGAGAAGTGATTGCTGGGCCTCTTGCTGAGATATTTGTATCATCGATAGTCACAGGTGAGGTGCCAGGAGACTGGAGGTTGGCTAATGTGGTGCCACTCTTGAAGAAGGGTGGTAAAGACAAGCCAGGGAACTACAGACCAGTGAGCCTGACGTTGGTGGTGGGCAAGTTGTTGGACGGAATCCTGAGGACGTAAATGTATTGGAAAGGCAAGGACTGATTAGGGATAGTCAACATGGCTTTGTGCGTGGGAAATCATGTCTCACAAACTTGATTGAGTTTCTGAGGAAGTAACAAAGAAGATTGATGAGGTCAGAGCGGTAGATGTGATCTATATGGACTTCAGTAAGGCGTTCAACAAGGTTCCCCATGGGAGACTGATTAGCAAGGTTAGATCTCACGGAATTCAGGGAGAACTAGCCATTTGGATACAGAACTGGATGAAAGGTAGAAGACAGAGGGTGGTGGTGGAGGGCTGTTTTTCAGACTGGAGGCCTGTGACCAGTGGAGTGCCACAAGGATCGG
>NC_057716.1:110228779-110232769 GCF_004010195.1 Chiloscyllium plagiosum
GTGCAATTCTGGTCTCCTTCCTATCGGAAAGATGTTGTGAAACTTGACAGGGTTCAGAAAAGATTTACAAGGATGTCGCCAGGGTTGGAGGATTTGAGCTACAGAGAGAGGCTGAACAGGCTGGGTTGTTTTCCCTGGAGCGTCAGAGGCTAAGGGGTGACCTTATAGAAGTTTACAAAATTATGAGGGGCATGGATAAGGTAAATAGGTAAAGTCTTTTCCCTGGGGTTGGGGAGTCCAGAACTAGAGGGCATAGGTTTAGGGTGAGAGGGGAAAGATATAAAAGAGACCTATGGGGCAACGTTTTCACACAGAGGGTGGTGCCTATATGGAATGAGCTACCAGAGGAAGTGGTGGAGGCTGATGCAATTGCAACATTGGGCTGGGTGCTGGCAGGTGGGACTAGATTGGGTTGGGATATCTGGTCGGCATGGACGGGTTGGACCGAAAATGCTGTACATCTCTATGACTCTCTATGACTCTAAACGTACTTTCCGCGTGTATCCCCCTGAAACCTTCCACTTCTCACCTTGAAAACATGACCTCTTGTTATTGAATCCTTCACCCTGGAAAAAAGCTCGTCTCTACCCACCCTGTTTATAGCCTTCATGATTTTGTAAACCTTAATCAGGTCCCCCCTTAATCTCCTTTTTTCTAATGAAAACAAACCTAACCTACTCAACCTCTCTTCATTGCTAGCACCTTCCATACCAATGGGTGAGGAAGTGCGCTGGTGGCTAAATAAATTTGCAGATGACACAAAGTTTGGAGGAGTTGTGGATAGTGTGGAGGGCTGTTATAAATTGCAATGGGACATTGACAGAATGCAAAACTGGGCTGATAAGTGGAAGATGGAATTCAACCCGGAAAAGTGTGAAGTGATTCACTTTGGAAGGTCAAAGTTGAATGCAGAATACAGGATTAAAGGCGGGATTCTTGACAGTGTCAAGGAACAGCAGGATCTTGAGTCCATGTCCACAGACCCTTCAAAGTTGCCACCCAAGTTGATAGGGTTTCAAGAAGCCATATGGTGTGTTGGCTTTCATTAGCAGGGGGATTGAGTCTAAGAGCCGCGAGGCTATGCTGCAGCTGTATAGAGTCTAGTTAGACCATGCTTGGAATATTGTATTCAGTTCTGGTTGCCTCATTGTAGGAGATGGTTTGGAAGATTTAGAGAGAGTACAGACGAGATTTGCCAGGTTGTTGTGTGGACTGGAGGGCACATCTTATGAAGAAAGATTGAGGAAGCTAGGGCTTTTCTCATTGGAGCAAAGAAAGATGAGAGGTGACTTGATTGAGGTGGTTCAAGATGATGTTGGCTGAGAGTGAGTTGCTGGAAAAGCACCGCAGGTCAGGCAGCATTCAAGGAACAGGAAAATTGGCGTTTCAGCCCAGAGCCCTTCATCAGGAATGAATTCCTGAAGGGCTCTGGGCTGAAACGCCAATTTTCCTGCTCCTTGGATGCTGCCTGACCTGCTGTGCTTTTCCAGCAATACACTCTCAACTCTGATCTCCAACATCTGCAGACCTCATTGTTTCCATGTTCAAGATGATGACAGGCATAGATAGCCAGAAACTTTTTCACTGAGGGAAATAGTTATCATGAGAAGGCATAATTTTAAGGTGATTAGTGGAAGGTTTAGAGGAGATGTCAGAGGTAAGTTCTTTTGAGAGAGAGTGGTGGGTGTGGGGAATGTACGGCCAGCAATGGTACGAGATACATTATGGACATTTAAGCAAATCTCGGATAGGCACATGGAAGATAGTGCAATGAAGAATATGTAGATTAGTCTGATCTTACACCAGGATAAAAGGTTGGCAGAACAAACAGGGCCAAAGGGTCTGTACTGTGCTGTACTATTCTATGTTTACCTTAAACCTAGATCACCTAGTAATTGGGACTTCAACCCTGGGGAAGTCACACCTTCAACACATTGTCTAGCTATCACCATTGTTAACAGCTAACCCGAGAATGCAACTTTTAAAAAAAAGGGTTTTATGATTTACACATGAAAGAAGTGAAACTATCACTGTATTCTAACAGATGAAAGGCTTAACAGACAATCAATTCTTCAATGTATAATTTCAGTTAATCACACTGCAAATTTTTGCTATAAATTCTGTGTTACGATCGAGCCCTCCACAATCACCTGATGAAGGAGCGTCGCTCCGAAAGCTAGTGTGCTTCCAATTAAACCTGTTGGACTATAACCTGGTGTTGTGTGATTTTTAACTTTGTACACCCCAGTCCAACACCGGCATCTCCGAATCATTCTCATTATCTTGTATGTCTCAATTAAGACACCTCACAATCTTCATCTCTCTAATGAAAACAGCCTCAAGTCCCTCAGCCTTTTCTCATAAGACCGTCCCTCTGTACCAGGCAATAGCCTAGTAAATCTCCTTTCAGCCCTCTCCAACGCTTTCACATCCTTTCTGTAATGCGTTGACCAGAACTGTACGCAACACTCCAAGTGAGGCCGCACCAGAGTTTTGCACATCTGCAACATGAACACGTGGCTCAAAACTCAAAACCTCTACCAATAAAAGCTGACACACCGTATAGCGCCTTGACAACCCTATCAACCTGGTTGGCAACTTTCAGGGATCTATATACATGGGACACCAATATCCCTCTGCTCATCTACACAACCAAGAATCTTACTTTAGCCCAGTACTCTTTATTCCTGTTGCTCCTTCCAAAGTGAATCACCTCACATTTTTCCACATTAAACTCCATTTGCCACCTCTCAGCCCAGCTCTGCAACTTATCTATGTGCCTCTGCAACCTGCAATAGCCTTCAGCAGTATCCACAACTCCACCGACCTTCGTGTCATCTGCAAATTTTCTAACCCATCCTTCTACGCCCTCATCCAGATCATTTGTAAAAATGACAAACAGCAGTGGACCCAAAACAGATCCTTGTGGGAGAGCACGAGTAACTGAATTCCAGGATGAACATTTCCCATCAACCCTGACCCCAGGGAAAAGACTTTGCCTATTTACCCTATCCATGCCCCTCATAATTTTGTCAACCTCTATAAAGTCACCCCTCAGTCTCCGATGCTCCAGGGAAAACAGCCCCAGCCTGTTCAGCCTCTCCCTATAGTTCAAATCCTCCAACCCTCGCAACATCCTTGTAAATCTTTTATGAACCCTGTCAAGTTTCACAACATCTTTCCGATAGGAAGGAGACCAGAATTGCACACAATATTCTAACAGTGGCCTAACCAATGTCCTGTACAGCAGCAACGTGGCCTCCCAACTCCTGTACTCAATACTCTGACCAATAAAGGAAAGCATACCAAATGCCTTCTTCACTATCCTACCTACCTGCGACTCCACTTTCAAGGAGCTATGAACCTGCACTCCAAGATCTCTTTGTTCAGCAACACTCCCTAGGACCTTACCATTAAGTGTATAAGTCCTGCTAAGATTTGCTTTCCCAAAATGCAACACCTCACATTTATCTGAATTAAACTCCATCTGCCACTTCTCAGCCCATTGGCCCATCTGGTCCAGATCCTGTTGTAATCTGAGGTAAGCCTCTTCGCTGTTCATTACACCTCCAATTTTGGTGTCATCTGCAAACTTACTAACTGTACCTCTTATGCTCGCATCTAAATCATTTGTGTAAATGACAAAAAGTAGAGGACCCAGCACTGATCCTTGTGGCACTCTACTGGTCACAGGCCTCCAGTCTGAAAAACAACCCTCCACCGCCACCCTCTGTCTTCTACCTTTGAGCCAGTTCTGTATCCAAATGGCTAGTTCTCCCTGTATTCTATGAGATCTAACCTTGGTCACCAGTCTCCCATGGGGAACCTTGTTGAACGCCTTACTGAAGTCCATATAGATCACATCTACCGCTCTGACCTCATCAATCCTCTTTGTTACTTCCTCAAAAAACTCAATCAAGTTTGTGAGACATGATTTCCCCGATCATCCCTGTTGCCCACCTTAAAGAAAGTAACAATGTTGGCTATTCT
>NC_057716.1:110233269-110234290 GCF_004010195.1 Chiloscyllium plagiosum
ATATTTTACATCAGTCTTGATAGCAGATGTGTGACAATACTACGGCTTTAAAGAGACTATTTTGTCTCTTTTTTTTAAAGAGAGGTTTTAAGACAGAATTGGGGTAGGTTAAAACTAATCCAGCAGGGGGTAGGGAACCAAAATTGTAATTCGAGTATAGAAAAGGTTGAGAGTAGAAAGATCCAAAATCAAGTTTTAGGGACGCAAGATGGCACCGGCAAGCAAGAAGTTGGTTTGAAGTGTGTCTACTTCAACGCCAGGAGCATCCGGAATAAGGTGGATGAACTTGCAGCATGGGTTGGTACGAGACTTCGATGTTGTGGCCATTTCGGAAACATGGATAGAGCAGGGGCAGGAATGGTTGTTGCAGGTTCCAAGATTTAGATGTTTCAGTAAGAACAGAGAAGATGGTAAAAGAGGGGGAGGTGTGGCATTGTTCATTAAGGACAGTATTACAGTTGCAGAAAGGATGTTTGGGGACTCATCAACTGAGGTACTGTGGGCTGAGGTTAGAAACAGGAAAGGAGAGGTCACCCTGTTGGGAGTTTTCTATCGCCTCCGAATAGTTCCAGAGATGTAGGGGAAAGAATAGCAAAGATAATTCTCGATAGGAGTGAGAGAGACAGGGCAGTTGTCATGGGGGACTTCAACTTTCCAAATATTGACTGGGAACACTATCGTATGAGTACTATAGATGAGCCAGTTTTTGTCCAGTGTGTGCAGGAGGGCTTCCTGGCACAGTATGTAGACAGGCCAACAAGGGGCAAAGCCACATTAGATTTGGTATTGGGTAATAAGCCCGGCCAGGTGTTAGACTTGGAAGTAGGTGAGCACTTTGGTGATAGCGATCACAATTCTGTTATGTTTACTTTAATGATAGAAAGGGATTGGTGTATACCACTGGGCAAGAGTTACAGCTGGGGGAAAGGCAATTACAATGCGATTAGGCAAGATTTAGGAAGCATAGGATGGAGAAGGAAACTGCAGGGGATGGGCACATTAGAAATGTGGAGCTTATTCA
>NC_057716.1:110234342-110244257 GCF_004010195.1 Chiloscyllium plagiosum
AGAGTAAGATTAGGGCCAATCAAGGATAGTAGTGGGAAGTTGTGTAGAGTCAGAAGAGATAGAGGAAGCACTAAATTAATATTTTTTTGACAGTATTCACTCTAGAAAATGACAATGTTGCCGAGGGGAATACTGAGATACAGGCTACTAGACTAGGTGGGATTGAGGTTCACAAGGAAGCGGTATTAGAAATACTGCAGAGTGTGAAAATAGATAAGTCCCCTGGGCCGGATGGGATTTTATCCTAGGATCCTCTGGGAAGCCAGGGAGGAGATTGCCGAGCCTTTGGCATTGATCTTTAAATCGTCGTTGTCTACAGGAATAGTGCCAGAAGACTGGAGGATAGCAAATGTGGTTCCCCTGTTCAAGAAGGGGAGTAGAGACAATACTGGTAATTATAGACCAGTGAGCCTTACTTCAGTTGTTGGTAAAGTGTTGGATAAGGTTATAAGAGACAGGATTTATAATCATCTAGAAAAGAATAATTTGATTAGGGATAGTCAGCACGGTTTTGTGAAGGGTAGGTCATGCTCACAAACCTTATTGAGTTCTTTGAGAAGGTGACCAAACAGGTAGATAAGAGTAAACCAGTTGATGTGGTGTATATGGATTTCAGCAAGGCGTTCGATAAGATTCCCCACAGTAGGCTATTGTACAAAATGCGGAGGAATGGGATTGTTGGGAGATATAGCAGTTTGGATCAGTAATTGGCTTGCTGAAAGAAGACAGAGGGTGGTGGTTGATGGGAATTGTTCATCCTGGAGTCCAGTTACTAGCGGTGTACCGCAAGGGTCGGTGTTGGGTCCACTGCTGTTCGTCATTTTTATAAACGACCTGGATGAGGGTGTAGAAGGGTGAATTAGTAAATTTGCAGATGACACTAAGGTCGGTGGAGTTGTGGATAGTGACGAAGGATGTTGTAGGTTACAGAGAGACATAGATAAGCTGCAGAGCTGGGCTGGGAGGTGGCAAATGGAGTTTAATGAAGACAAGTGGGAGGTGATTCACTTTGGTCGGAGTAACCTGAATGCAAAGTACTGGGCTAATGGTAAGATTTTTGGTAGTGTTGATGAGCAGAGATATCTCGGTGTACAGGTACACAGATCCTTGAAAGTTGCCACCCAGGTTGACAGGGTTGTAAAGAAGGCATTCAGTGTTTTAGCTTTTATTAATAGAGGGATCGAGTTCCGGAACAATGACGTTATGCTACAGTTGTACAAAACTCTGGTGCGGCCACACTTGGAGTATTGTGTACAGTTCTGGTCACCGCATTATAAGAAAGATGTGGAAGCTTTGGAAAGGGTGCAGAGGAGATTTACTAGAATGTTGCCTGGTATGGAAGGAAGGTCTTACAAGGAAAGGCTGAAGGACTTGAGGCTGCTTGCGTTAGAGAGAAGAAGGTTGAGAGGTGACTTAATAGATACATACAAGATAATCAGAGGGTTAGATAGGGTGGACAGGGAGAGCCTTTTTCCAAGAATGGTGACGGCGAGCACGAGGGGGCATAGTTTTAAATTGAGGGGTGATAGAAATAGGACAGATGTCAGAGGTAGTTTCTTTACTCAGAGAGTAGTAAGGGTATGGAATGCTTTGCCTGCAATGGTAGTAGATTCGCCAACTTTAAGTACACTTAAGTTATCATTGGACAAGCATATGGACATACATGGAATAGTGTAGGTTAGATGGGCTTCAGATTGGTATGACAGGTCGGTGCAACATCGAGGGCCGAAGGGCATGTACTGTGCTGTAATGTTCTATGTTCTAAGTGCCAAGCTGTATAGTTAGAAAGCCAGTGAACATCTTGGGAGGCCTTGGGTTTTTGTTTTAAAAGTTGGAACAGTAGAAGCAGCCTGAATGGGTGTGTTCAAGCTCCCACAGAACCACGATGTTTAGAATCATCATCACAGAATCCCGAGTGCAAAAGCAGACTATTTGTCCTATCAAGTCCACACCAACCCACCGAAGAGCATCCCACCCAGACACACACCTTCTATCCTGTTCTTGTAACCTTACATAATCCATCTAGCCTGCACATTGCTGGATGCTATGGGCAATTTTGCATGGCCAATCCGCCTTACCTGCACAAAGAACAATACAGCACTGTTCTTCCACCCTCAATGTTGTGCCAACCTTTTATCCTACTTTAAGATCAAACTAACCTATATACCCTTCATTGTACTACCATCCACATACCTATTCAAGAGCCGCTTAAATGTCACTTCTGTATGACTCTACCACCACTGTTGGCAGTGCATTCCACGTACCCACCACACTCTGTGTAAAGAACCGACCTCTGACATCTCCCCTAAACATTCCACCAACCACCTTCAAATTATACACCCTCGTGATAGCCATTTCCGCCTGGGAAAAGTCTCTGGTTATCCACTCTGTGGCTCTCATCATCTTGTACACCTCTATCAAATCACCTCTCGTCCTTCTTTTCACTCTAATGAGAAAAGCCCTAGCTCCCTCAACCTTTCTTCAAAAGACATGCCTTCCAGTCCAGGCAGCATCCTGGAAAATCTCCTCTGCACTCTCTCTAAAGCTTCCACACCCTTCCTATAATGAGGTGACCAGAACTGAACACAATATTCCCAATGTGGTCTAACCAAGGCTCTAAAGAGCTGCAGCATACCCTTGCAGATCTTACACTCAATCCCCTGATTTTCAAAATTTTCAGCACATCCTCCTTCTTAACATCAACCTGTTCAAGCATATCAGTCTGTTTCATACTGCCCTCACAAACGTCAAGGTCCCTTTCAGTAGTGAATGCTGGAGCAAAGTATTCATTAATGATCTCCCCTATTTCCTCCGTCTTCAGGCGCAAGTTCCCTCCACTATCCCTGATCGGTTCTACCTTCACTCTGGCCATTCTCTTGTTCTTCACATAAGTGTACAGTGCCTTTGGGTTTTCCTTAATCCTACCTGCCAAAGCTTTTTCATGCCCCTTTCTAGCTCTCCTAAGTCCATTCTTCAGTTTATTTCTGGCTACCTTGTAACCCTCTAGAGCCCTGTCTGGTCCTTGCCTCCTCAACCTCAAGTAAGCTTCCTTCTTCCTCTTGCCTAGATGTCCCACATCCATTGTCATGCATGATTCTTTCAACCTACCATCCTTTCCTTGTCTCAGTGGGGTTAACCTTCTCCAGTACTTCCACATTTCTGTCGTGCATTTCCCTGAGAATATCTGCTCCCAATTTAGGTGCTCCAGTTCCTGCCTAATATCATTATAATATCCCCCTCCCCCAATTAAATACTTTCCCATACTATCTGCTCCTATCCCTCTTCATGAGTATAGTAAAGGTCAGGGAGTTGTGATCACTATCAGTGAAATGCTTTCCCACCAAGAGATCTGACACCTGGCTTGGTTCGTTGCCAAGCACCAAATCAAATATGGCCTCCCCTCCGGTCGGCCTATCTACATATTGAGTCAGGAACCTTTCCTGAACACACGTGACGAAAACTGCTCCATTTAAACTATTTGAACTAAGGAAGGTCCAATCAATATTCAGGATGTTGAATTCACCCATGACAACAAGCCTGCTACTTCTGCACCTTTCCAAAATCTGCCTCCCAATCTGTTCCTTTCTGTCTCTGTTGCTACTGGAGGTTCTGTAGAAAACTCCTAGAAAAGTGACTGCTCCTTTCCTTTTTCTGACCTCCATCTATACTGACTCTATACCCTCCTCGATGACCTACCTTTCTGCAGCTGTGATACTATCCCTGATTAGCAATGCCACTCCTCCAGCTCTTTTACCTCCCCCCATTACTTTTGAAACATCTCAGCCCTGAAACATCCAACAACCGTTCCTGCCCCTGTGATATCCAAGTCTCTATAATGGCCACAACATCCTAGTTCCAAGTTATGATCCATGCTTTAAGTTCATCACCCTTATTCCTGATACTTCTTGTATTAAAACTGACACACTTCAACTCATCACACTGACTGCATTGTTGCCCTACCAAGTACTGATCTCTCCTCACGCTCTGTATGCTACATCTGACTATTCATCAGCAACTCCATCAACTGTTCCATAACTCCAGTTCCCACCTCCCTGCCAACCTAGTTTCAACACTTCCGAAGAACTCTAGCAAACCTCCTGCCCAGGATATTGGTGCCGCTTCAGTTCAGGTGCAACCCATCCTTCTTGTATAAGTCTTTGGATTGTGGGACGGGGAGAATATGCAAACTCCACACAGACAGTTGCCTGAAGCTGGAATCAAACCTGGGTCATAGGCGCTGGTAGGCAGCAGTGCTAACCACTGAGCCGCCCTGTTAGGTTTAGTTTTCAGTAGCAGAAGCTGCTGGGATTGTGAAAAACTACCACATTTGTCTTTGCTACAGTTGAAAACTGGAGTTCGCTCTCTATCATAATTGTCTTTTGATGTTCTTTTCTCCTGGATTGGTCAACTGCATGTCAGACTGCATATTTTCTGAATTTGCCTTTTGTTAAGGATGTATTTATGGGATGTTACTATATTGGAACAGTAATACATACTGTATCTATTATTTTGTTAACCATTCCAATGGAGGTAGAGAGAAGCTTTTTTGTTGTTGTATTTTAACTATAATATAGTTAATTTTGGGCGGCACGGTGGCACAGTGGTTAGCACTGCTGCCTCACAGCGCCAGAGACCCGGGTTCAATTCCCGCCTCAGGCGACTGACTGTGTGGAGTTTGCACGTTCTCCCCGTGTCTGCGTGGGTTTCCTCCGGGTGCTCCGGTTTCCTCCCACAATCCAAAGATGTGCAGGGTCAGGTGAATTGGCTGTACTAAATTGCCCGTAGTGTTAGATAAGGGGTAAATGTAGTGGTATGGGTGGGTTTCGCTTCGGCGGGTCGGTGTGGACTTGTTGGGCCTGTTTCCACACTGTAATCTAATCTAATCTAATCTAATCTAATCTAATCTAATCTAATATGAATAAATTGTGTTTTGCTTAACATCGAGTAGTTTGACCAATTTTATTGCATCTGGTACACAGCATATAACATTAGCTTTAAAATATGAAAAAGTTAGGATCTAAGCTACCTTATTTTGAGGGAGGCTGCTCTGGTCCATTTTAGAAGATATTTCAAATATTACATTATCACAAAAGAATATTGGGGAGGAATTAGCTACCATTACCATCATAAAGAAGTAATATTACACAAACTTACAAGTCCCCTAGCCCTGCATTCTCAGATCCTAAAAGAGGTAGCTACAGAGATAGTGAATCCTTGGTTCTGGAGAAGTACAAGAGGATGGGAAACCACCAGTGTGACATTCCCATTTAAAAAGAAAAAGAGGCAAAATGCATGTAACTATAGACTGATTAGTCTGAAATCTCTTGCTGGAAATGAAATAGAATCAATTATCAAGTAAAAGGGGAACATTTAGAAAATCATAACTAACTCAAGCAGAGTCAACATGACTTCATTAAAAGAAAATCGTGTCTGACTAATTTATAATTCTGGGAGGATTCTGGGTAATCCAAGATGGAGGACGGAAAAATGTCTGGCTGTAACAGCTGCTCCTTTTGAGGTATTTTAGGTGCTGGAGGTGATTTTCTCAAATTGCAGGAGCAGCAATTACTGTTTCATATGCTGTTGCATTGTTTTGGAACTTTGGGAATAAAAAGTCAAAACCACAGCAGTTTTAAATGGGAGAAGAACAGACAAAGGAAGCACATGGTGAGGTACATCGGAGTGCATCTGAGAAAATTATCAAACAGTGAAATTCACAAGTGATCTTGGAGGAACTGTTGGGCAAAGTTCACGGCACAGAATCAGATAAGTTAATCATTGTTTTAAGTGTGGCCTACAGAGAATCTGCAGTAGTGAGCAGAGTAGGTTTTTTCTTGATTATATGTTTTTGGAGATATGTCTCTTGATTAAACTTAAAATATAAGCCATAACTATTAATTTAATCTGGGGCAGTGTTTGTAGTGGAATAAGACTGTGCTATTTTCTGGATCTGTAGATTGTGAAGGAGCAAAAATGGCCTTTAATAGAGTGATGTGATCTTGTCAGATGTACAAAGTTAAAAATCACACAACACCAGGTTATAGTCCAACAGGTTTAATTGGAAGCACACTAGCTTTCGGAGCGACGCTCCTTCATCAGGTGATTGGACAATCACCTGATGAAGGAGCGTCGCTCCGAAAGCTAGTGTGCTTCCAGTTAAACCTGTTGGACTATAACCTAGTGTTGTGTGATTTTTAACTTTGTACACCCCAGTCCAACACCGGCATCTCCGAATCTTGTCAGATGTAGGAGTTTAAAGAGAGTTTAAGGGTTACTGCGGATTATATCTGCCATAAATGCTGCGGGCTGCGAATCTTATCAGATCGAATGGATCGGTTGCAGAGACAGTTAGAAGCAATGAGGACTTTGCAACAGCAACAGTATGTGGTGGATGGCAGTTATAGGAAGGGGGGGAGGAAGTCACAGATACAGTCACATAGATGGGTTAACTCCAGGAAAGGTAAGAGAGGTAGGCAGCTAGTGGAGGAGTGTTTTGTGGATATACCCATTTCAAACAGGTATGCTGGAAGATGTAGGGGGTGATGGATTCTCAGGGGAACGTAGTACAAACAGTCAAGTTTCTGGTATGGAGACTGGCTCTAATGCAATGAGGGGTACATCGGGTTCCAAGAGATCAAGGTACAGACAGACGTTTCTGTGGCCAGCAGCAAAAAAGCAGAATGGTGTGTTGCTTCCCTGGTGCCAGGATCAAGGACCCCTCAGAGAGGGTGCTGAATGTTCTCACGGGGGAGAGGGGCCAGCAAGAGGTCTTTATCCACATTGGAACCAACAACATAGGAAGGGAAAAGGTTGAGATTCTGAAGGGAGATTACAGAGAGTTAGGCAGAAATTTAAAAAGGAGATCCCAGAGAGTAGTAATATCTGGATTACTCCCAGTGCTACGAGCTAGTGAGGGCAGGAATAGGAGGATAGAGCAGATGAATGCCTGGCTGAGGAGATGGTGTATGGGAAAAGGATTCACATTTTTGGATTATTGGAATGTCTTTTGGGGTAGAAGTGACCTGTACAAGTAGGACAGATTGCACCTAAATTGGAATGGGACTAATATACTGGCGGGGAAATTTACTAAAACTGCTTGGGAGGATTTAAACTAGTAAGGTGGTGGGGGTGGGACTCAGGGAGATAGTGAGGAAAGAGATCAATCTGAGACTGGGAGAGTTGATAACAGAAGCGAGTCAAACAGTCAGGGCAGGCAGGTACAAGGTAGGACTAATAAATTAAACTGCATTTATTTCAATGCAAGGGGCCTAACAGGGAAGGCAGATGAACTCAGGGCATGGTTAGGAACATGGGACTGGGATATCATAGCAATTACAGAAACATGGCTCAGGGATGGGCAGGACAGGCAGCCTAATGTTCCAGGATACAAATGCTACAGGAAGAATAGAAAGGGGAGGCAAGAGAGGAAGGGGGGGAAGAGAGAGGGGAGGGCAGGGGGGTGGCATTTTTGATAAGGGATAGTATTACAGCTGTGCTGAGGGAGGATATTCCCGGAAATACATCCAGGCAAGTTATTTGGGTGGAACTGAGAGAAAAGAAAGGGATGATAACCTTATTGGAATTGTATCCTAGACCCCCTAATAGTCAGAGGTAAATTGAGAAACAAACTTGTAAGGAGATAGAACATAAAACAATACAGCGCAGACCAGGCCCTTCGGCCCTCGATGTTCCACCGACCTGTGAACTATTCTCAGCTCATCCCCCTACACTATCCCAAAATCATCCATGTGCTTATCGAAGGATTGTTTAAATCTCCCTAATGTGGCTGAGTTGACTACATTAGCAGGTAGGGCATTCCATGCCCTTACAATTCTCTGCGTAAAGAACTTGCCTCGGACATCTGTCTTAAATCTATCACCCCTCAATTTATAATTATGCCCTCTCGTACAAGCTGATGTCATCTACCCTATCTAATCCTCTGATCATCTTGTATGTCTCTATCAAATCCCCCCTTAGCCTTCTTCTTTCCAATGAGAACAGACCCAAGTCTCTCAGCCTTTCCTCATAAGACCTTCCCTCCAGACCAGGCAACACCCTGGTCAATCTCCTCTGCACCTTTTCTAATGCTTCCACATCCTTCCTGTAATGGAGCGACCAGAACTGTACACAATATTCCAAGTGTGGTCGCACCATCGTTTTGTATAGTTGCAGCATGATATCTCAGCTATCTATAAGAAAAATAGGGTAGTTATGTTAGGGGATTTTAACTTTCCAAACATAGACTGGGACTGCCATAGTGTTAAGGATTTAGATGGAGAAGAATTTGTTAAGTCTGTACAAGACAATTTTATGATTCAATATGTGGATGTACCTACATAGAACATGGAACATAGAAGAATACAGCGCAGTACAGGCCCTTGGGCCCTCGATGTTGCGCCGATCCAAGCCCACCTAAACTACACTAACCCACTATCCTCCATATACCTATCCAATGCCCTCTTAAATGCCCATAAAGAGGGAGAGTCCACCACTGTTACTGGCAGGGCATTCCATGAACTAACGACTCGCTGAGTGAAGAACCTACCCCTAACATCAGTCCTATATCTACCCCCCCTTAATTTAAAGCTATGCCCCCTTGTAATACCCGACTCAATACGCGGGAAAAGGTTCATACTGTCGACCCTATCTAACCCCCTAATCATCTTGTACACCTCAATCAAGTCACCCCTAAACCTTCTTTTCTCTAGTGAAAACAGCCCCAAGTGCCTCAGTCTTTCCTCATACGATTTTCCTTCCATACCAGGCAACATCCTGGTAAACCTCCTCTGCACCCGTTCCAATGCCTCCACATCCTTCCTATAAATGTCATGGAAACAGATCTTTTATCACATTGGGGTTTGTGGGATCTTTCTGTCCTCCATATGCTGCCGTGTAAACACTGTGAAGTTGTAAATGGTGGGATCTGAATAAATGGTGTCCCTTCTCCAACCGAATTTTCTTAACAACTACAAGGTACATTTGTGTGGCCATCAGGGAAGGTCAATATTCAACTGAGCAGTGAAGCCCCCTGTAGTCAAAGAGGAGGAAGTGAGAACTGCAGATGTTGGAGATCAGAGTTGAGAGTGTGGCGCTGGAAAAGCGCAGCCGGTCAGGCAGCATCCGAGGAGCAGGAGAATTGACATTTCAGGCATACGCCGTTCATCAGGGCTTAGAACATAGAAGAATACAGCGCAGTACAGGCCCTAGGGCCCTCGATGTTGCGCCGATCCAAGCCCACCTAAACTACACCAACCAACTATCCTCCATATACCTATCCAATGCCCTCTTAAATGCCAATAAAGAGGGAGAGTCCAGCACTGTTACTGGCAGGACATTCCATGAACTAACGACTCGCTGAGTGAAGAAAGAGATTAAGAAGGAGAGTCCTTCATGGTAACCTCAAACCTGTGATGGGAATTGAACCTATGCTGTTAGCATCACACTGCTCTGTAAACCAATAATCCAGCCAAATGAGCTAAACAGACTCCCCAAATACACATCAAGAATAACCATCCACAATTAATGGACTCTCCTTTTCAACCTCTCCCCTTGCCTGCGCTGTGGTAATATTCAGGTTAACCACTACCAGACATCTCTCTCGAATGAGAGAGCAGTCCTATGGTCGTGTAGGACAATGCTGACTTGATCTTTTACACAGTGATGCCACTGTGCCTTGAGGGTGCTGAAGGTGGTGGATGGGAAACCACTCAGGTACAGTGCTTTATCCTGGAGGATGTTCACTTTAATATTGTTGGGGGGGGGGGGGGGGGGTGCACTGATGCAGGCAAGTGGAGAATATTCCAACACAACCCTGATGTGTACCTTCTCGAGAGCAAACAGACATTGGGGAATCAGCGGTTTGGAAAAACTGAGATTGTTCTCCTTGTAGCAAAGGAAATTTGGGGAGCTGTGACA
>NC_057716.1:110244723-110249151 GCF_004010195.1 Chiloscyllium plagiosum
AAATACATTAAGGACAAAAGGGTAACTAGGGAGAGAATAGGGCCCCTCAAAGATCAGCAAGGCGGCCTTTGTGTGAAGCTACAGAAAATGGGGGAGATACTAAATGAGTATTTTCCATCAGTATTTACAGTGGAAAAGGATATGGAAGATATAGACTGTAGGGAAATAAATGGTGATATCTTGCAAAATGTCCAGATTACAGAGGAGGAAGTGCTGGATGTCTTGAAACAGGTAAAGGTGGATAAATCCCCAGGACCTGATCAGGTGTACCCAAGTACTCTGTGGGAAGCTAGAGAAGTGATTGCTGGGCCTCTTGCTGAGATATTTGTATGATCGATAGTCATTGGTGAGGTTCCAGAAGACTGTAGGTTGGCAAACGTGGTGCCACTCTTGAAGAAGGGTGGTACAGAAAAGCCAGGGAACTACAGACCAGTGAGCCTGACACTGGTGATGGGTAGGTTGTTGGAAGGAATCCTGAGAGACAGGATGTACATGTATTTGATAAGGCAAGGACTGATTAGGGATAGTCAACATGGCTTTGAGCGTGGGAAGTCATGTCTCACAAACTTGATTGAGCTTTTTGAGGAAGTAACAAAGAGGATTGATGAGTGCAGAGCGGTAGATGTGATCTATGTGGACTTTAGTAAGATGTTCGATAAGGTTCCCCATGGGAGACTGGTTAGCAAGGTTAGATCTCATGGAATACAGGGAGAACTAGCCATTTGGATACAGAACTGGCTTAAAGGTAGAAGACAGAGGGTGGTGGTGGAGGATTGGTTTTCAGACTGGAGGCCTGTGACCAGTGGAGTGCCACAAGGATCAGTGCTGGGTCCTCTACTTTTTGTGATTTACATAAATGATTTGGATGCGAGCATAAGAGGTACAGTTAGCAAGTTTGCAGATGACACCAAAATTGAAGGTGTAGTGGACAGCAAAGAGGCTTAGCTCAGATTACAACAGAATCTTGAAAAGATGGGCCAATGGGCTGAGAAGTGGCAGATGGAGTTTAATTCAGATAAATGCGAGGTGCTGCATTTTGGGAAATCACGACTTATACATTCAATGGTAAGGTCCTAAGGAGTGTTGCTGAACAAAGAAATCTTGGAGTGCAGGTTCATAGCTCCTTGAAAGTGGAGTCGCAGGTAGATAGGATAGTGAAGAAGGCGTTTGGTATGCTTTCCTTTATTGGTCAGAGTATTGAGTACAGGTGTCGGGAGGTCATGTTGCGGCTATGGAGGACATTGGTTAGGCCACTGTTGGAATATTACGTGCAATTCTGGTCTCCTTCTGATCGGAAAGATATTGTAAACCTTGAAAGGGTTCAGAAAGATTAACAAGGATGTTGCCAGGATTGGAGGATTTGAGCTATAGAGAGAGGCTGAACAGGCTGGGGCTGTTTTCCCTGGAGTGTCAGAGGCTGAGGGGTGACCTTATAGAGGTTTACAAAATTATGAGGGGCACGGATAGGGTGAATAGATAAAGTCTTTTCCCTGGGGTCGGGGAGTCCAGAACTAGAGGGCATAGGTTAAGGTTGAGAGGGGAAAGATATAAAAGACACCTAAGGGGCAACTTCTTCACGCAGAGAGTGGTCCATGTATGGAATGAACTGCCAGAGGAAGTGGTGGAGGCTGGTACAATTGCAACATTTAAAAGGCATTTGGATGGGGATATGAATAGAAAGGGTTTGGAGGGATATGGGCCAGGTGCTGGCAGGTGGGACTAGATTGGGTTGGGATATCTGGTTGGCATGGATGGGTTGGACTGAAGGATCTGCTTCCATGCTGTACATCTCTATGACTTTAAGAGCCCACAGTATTAGAGGTAGTACAGTGACATGAATAGAGAATTGGCTCATGGGCAGGAAACAGTGAGTAGGGATAAGGGGTTCTTTTTTAGCTTGATATCCTATGACCAATAGGGTTCCACAGAGTTCAGTGTTTGGACCACAACTGTTTATAATATATATTAATGACTTAGAGGAAGGAAGGAAATCTATTGTCGACAAACTTGCAGATAACACAAAAATAGGTAGAAAGGCAGTTTGTGATAGGGACACAAATAGCTTACAGAGAGATAACAATAGGTTAAGTAGTTGACAAAAATAGGCAGGACGGTAAATTGCAATGAGGAAATAAGAACCTTACAAATGATATAGATAGGTTAGTAGACTGGGCCAAAATGTGGCAGATGGGTTTATAACGTGGATGAGTGTGAGGTGATGCATTTTGGTCCGAAAAATAGGAAGGCGACCTATTATCTAAATGGGGAGAGACTTTGGGGCGCTACGGTACAGAGGAATCTGGATGTCCTTGTTCATAAGTCACAGAAAACTAGCATGCAGGTTTAATAGATAATAAAGGAAGCAAATTGAATGTTGGCTTTTACAGCTAAAGAAATATAAAAGTAAGGAAGTATTGTTGCAACTATACAGGGCTTTGGTGAGACTACACCTGGAGTATTGTACACAGTTTTGGCCCCTTAATTGAGAAAATATGTAGTGGCATTAAAGACAGTTCACAGGAGGTTCACTAGATTGATTCCACAGATGAGGGGCTTGTCGTATGAAGACAGAGTGCATAGTTTAGGCCCGTACTCTGTTATGGACTAAGCCAGGCCACTCAAAACATTCTTAAGCAGGCAGCTCAGACCATAACTTTGCAATTTATTTCAGTAAGTATACCGTGAAATTACCCGGATTAAGTTACTAGGATGACTTCTAGATTTTAAAAGACAAATATTTATTCACAAAATTACACAATGAAACACAAAGAACAAAGAACTCCCACAGAATATGGAACATATGCTTACAGATTGAAATTGAAAGGCAGAAAAGAGAGAGAGAGTTTCCACACATCTCCCTGTTGAACTTCCAACCAGTTCAAAACTGAACTAAAACTGCTCAGCTCAGCTAGAGAGCTGACCACCCCCCCTTTCTTTATGCAGGTCACTTCTAAAACATAACCACATTGGCCTGAGGTCTCATCTGTTTACATATAAACAAAAAGACCTCTCAAAATCCTTTTTCATCTCTGTACCAAACCAGACTGATCGGAGCCTGGCCCAGTTTATTGCCCCTCTGAAAAAATTCAAGGACAGAGTATTTAGGGAAAAAAAGGGACTAGCTTTGTGACAACTCTTTGGAATTTAAAAGAATAAGGGAAGATCAAGTTGAGGTATTCAAGATGAGAAAATATATGGATAAAATAGACGTAGAGCGGATGCTTCCACTTGCGGGCCATTCTAGGACTTGAGGTCATAGTATTAGGATAAGGGCGAGCAAACTTAAAACAGAGTTGAGGAGAAACTACTCCCAAAGGGCTATGAATCTGTGGAATTCACTACCCAAAGTGTGGTGGATGCTGGGACAGTGAGTAAATTGCTCAGTGCTCAGACGCCATTAGCCATGTGGCTGGTGCAGCTACCATCCCCACGGTGATCGATATTGTCACTTCCACCCCCATCACGGCCACTTCCACAGCCACTTCCACCCCTCACAATTCCTCATGCACCACACGTGACATCACTTCCGCCTCTCACATCATCACTGGTGTGACATGCTCAGTGACTTCCGCCCCCCTTACTGCCGTGTTTGCCACCATTTCGGCCCCTACCAACGCCACTCTCCTGTATTCTGCTGACATGCCCTTCACAGATCCCACTGTCACCATCCTCGCCCCCCAGAGTCCTGAGGGAACACCACCCCTGCTCATGACTCCACCCCCATTCCCCCCACCCACTCTAGTTACAGGCTCCACCCCCACTTCCAGCTCCACACCCATAGCAGGCCCTAGCTCCCAGCCCTGCCAGGTTTTCACCATCTCTCCAGACCTCCCCCTCACTGAGGACGATCGATCAGTCCTCAGCAAAGGACTCACCTTCATCCCCCTCCGCCAATGCATCAATGAATTTAATATACGCCATGACATCGAACACTTCTTCCGACGCCTCCGCCTCCGAGCTTAGTTTTACAATCAGGACTCACGCCCACCTTCCAAGGACCCTTCGCCCGCCTCCAACACACTCCATCCACCTGGACACCGCATGCTGGCCTATTACCTGCCCTCGACCTCTTCATTTTCAACTTCCGCCGGGACATTAACCGCCTCAACCTGTCTACCCCCCTCCCCCACTCCAACCTCTCACCCTCACAACGCGCAGCCCTCCAATCCCTCTGCTCCAATCCTGACCTCACCATCAAGCCAGCGGACAAAGGGGGCGCAGTGGTAGTCTGGCGCACTGACCCCTACATCGCTGAAGCCAAACGCCAACTCGAGGACACATCTTCCTACCGCCCCCTTGACCATGACCCCACCCCCCATCACCAAACCATCATCTCCCAGACCATACACAACCTCATCACCTCAGGAGATCTCCCACCCACAGCTTCCAACCTCATAGTCCAGGAACCCCGCACTGCCGGTTCTACCT
>NC_057716.1:110251121-110283641 GCF_004010195.1 Chiloscyllium plagiosum
CCTCTAAACTATTTACTCTCCACCTTAAACTTGTGCCCTCTGCTCTGAGACACGTCTGCTATGAGGAGGAGTTTCTCAAGATCTACTCTTGTTTATATCTTTTATAATTTTGTATACCTCAATTAGATCACTTCCCCCCACCCCCACCCCCACCCCACCCTCCTCTCATTTATCTCTCCACCCTTCAGGAACTCTGCTTTTATTCCTGATGAAATGCTTTTGCCCAAACGTCGACTTTCCTGCCTGAACTGCTGTGTTTTTCCAGCACCACTCTAATCCAGTGAGTAAATTTAATGAAGAGTTAGACAGATTTTCAATGAGTAATGGATTGAAGGGTTATGGGGAGAAGGCAGGAAAATGGGGGTGAGGAGCATATCAGCCATGTTAGAATTGAGGACCAGACTCAATTGGCTGAATGGCCTACTTCTGCTCCTATATCTTATGAATGTATGATTGTAAGATTGGCCAGGTGATTAATAGTGAGGAAAAAGGGCTTTAGATTACATGAAGGTATAGATGGGTTGGTCAGATGGGTAGATCAGTATCAGATGGAATTTAACCCTGAAAAGTGTAACGTAATGCACGTTGGAAAAAGGAACATGACAAAGGAGTGCTCAATGAACGTCAGGGCACTAGGAACCTCAGAGGAACAGATGGACATTTGGGTGCATGTCCATAGATTTTTTGAAGGTGGCAGTCCAAGTTACTAAGAGAGATAAAGAAGGCGTAACGAAGTATAGATTATACGAGCCGGGAGGTTATGTTGGAGCTGTACAAAACATTGGCTCGGCCACAGTAGGAGTACTGTATGCCATTATAGTCATCTCAGTATAGGAATGTTGTGATCATATTGGAGGTGATGCTGAGGAGATTCACTAGGATGTTACCTTGGAATGTGCATTTTAGTTATGAAGAGAGGCTAGATAGCCATGGGCTGCTTCTTTGGAACACAGAAGGGTGAGGGAGGGGATCTCATTGAGGTGGATAAGATTGAGGGGGATGGACAGGGTTTTCTTTTATTCAGTTGTGGGACGTGGGCATCGCTGGATGGCCAACACTTATTGCCCACCCCAAGCTGTCCTCGAGAAGGTGGTGTGAACTGCATTCTTGAACCACTGCATCTACGTTCTATAGGTTGACTGGAGGGAATTCCAGTTTGACCCAGTGACAGTGAATGATGACGATACATTTTCAAGTTGGAATGATGAGTGACTTGGAGGGGAACTTGCAGGTGGTGGTGTTCCTTGTCCTTCTAGATGGAAGTGGTTGTTATTTTGGAAGGTGCTGTCTAAGGATCTTTGGTTTGTTTTGTAAATAGTACACACTGCTGCTACTAATCATCATTAGTGGAGGGAATAGATGTGGTACCAATCAGGCAGGCTGCTTTGTCCTGGATGGCATCAAGCTTCTTGAATGTTATTGATGTTGCAGCCTTCCAGGCAAGTCGAGAGCATGGGAAGCTCTGGGGAGTCAGAAGATGAGTTACTCGCTGCAGTATTCCTTGCCTCTGACCTGATCTTACAACCACTGTTTTTGTTTTAATTCCAGTTGGACTTCTGGTCAATAGTAATACCAAGGATATTGATAGTGGGGGATTCAGTGATGGTAAACACTGCTGAATGTCAAAGAGCAGTGGTTAGATTGTTTCTTATTAGAGATGATCATTGCCTGACATTTGTGTGGTGCAAATGTTACTTGACACTTGTCAGCCCAAGCCTGGATCTTGTCCAGATCTTGTTGTATTTGTGAATGGCTTCAATACACAAGGAGACAAGAATGGTGCTGAACATTGTGCAACATTGGCATACATCCCCAATTCTGACCTTAGGATGGAAGGAAGGTCATTAATGAAGCTGCTGAAGATGATTGGGCCAAGACCATTATCCTGAGAAATATCTGCAGAGGTGTCCTGGAGCTGAGATGATTCACCTCCAACAAGTCACCACAACGTTATGTGCCAGCTACGACTCCAACCAACAGGGAGATTTCCCCTATTACCCATTGATTCCAGTTTTGTTGTGGCTCCTTGATGCCACACTCAGTCAAATGCAGACTTCATGTCAAGGGCTGCCACTCTCACATCACCTCTGGAATTCAGCACTATTGTCCAGGTTTGAACAAAGGCTCAGGTGTCGGGCCTCCATTTTGACAGAACGGCGAGGAGAGAAAGTGAGGTGAAGCGAGGACAGCCGGGAAGGTAAGGGCTTAATTTATACTTGGGCTGTGGCTAAACCAGATCTCCCTCCTGCCCCCCTCCTTTAACAGGAAGAAAAAGACTCAGTAAGGTAAGGCTTTTACTTTTTCTTTATCTTTCTTTTTTATATATTTAAGTGCATAGTTTGGTTTTAGTTAGTTCATATAAAGCTAAGCTTACAATGGCAGGGGACCTCAGACCCATGGCATGTACCTCTTCTTGACGTGGGAGCTTAGGAACGTGTCTGACATTCTTGACTCTTACACTTGCAAGAAGTGTGTCCATTTGTAGCTCGTTTGACTGCATGACGGCTCTGGGGCTGCGGATGGACTCACTGTGGAGCATCCACGATGATGTGGAGGTTGTGGTAGCACGTTTAGTGAACTGGTCACACCGCAGGTTAGAATTGCTGAGGGAGACAATTGCTGAGGGTGACTAAAAGGCAGCAAAAGAGTAGGTAGGCAGTGCAGGTATCCCCTATGGTCATATCCCTCCAAAACAGGTATACCGTTTTGGATACTGTTGAGGGAGATGGCTCACCAGGAGAGGGCAGCAGAGATCATGGTACTACTTTTCGGAAGGGTGGGAAAAAGACTCATAGGGCCACAGTCATAGGGGATTCTATTGTGAGGGGAGTAGATAGGTGGTTCTGTGGCCGAAAACAGGACTCCTGGATGGTATGTTGCCTCGCAGGTGATTGGGTCAGGGATGTCACCAATCAGCTGCAGAGCATTCTAAAGGGGGAGGGTAAACAGCCAGTTGGCTTGGTGCATATAGGCACCAACGATATAAGTAGAAAACGAGGTAAGGTCTTGAAAGAAGAATTCAGGAAGCTAAGAGAGAAGTTAAAGAGGAGGACTTCAAAGATATTGACCTCAGGATTACTATTAGTGCCATGTGCTAGCCAGGGTAGAAATGAAACAATAGGCAGGATGAACACATGGCTTGAGCGATGGTGTAGGAGGGACAGGTTCAGATTTGTTGGACATTGGGACCGGTTCTGGGGAAGGTGGGACTATTACAAAATGGATGGTCTACATCTGAACCAGACCAGAACCAATGTCCTTGGGGGAATATTTTCTCCTGCTGTTGGGGAGGTTTTAAACTAATGTGGCAGGGGGCTGGGAGCCAGAAGAAAAAAAAAGTAGGCAGCGAGGTGGAGACTGAAGACTATATGAATCATGAAGATAGCATTAATAAAGGGAAGAGGAGGCAGAGAGCAGATGAACGCAAAAAATCTGGTGGCCTGAAATGCATCTACTTTAATGCAAGGAGTATAGTGTGTAAGGCAGATGAACTCAGGGCTTGGATTGGTGCCTGGGAGTATGACGTTATTGCAATCACAGAGACTTGGCTGAAGAAAAGGGCATGATGATTGGCAACTAAACGTTCTAGGATATGGACACTTCAGACATGACAGGGAGGTAAGTAAAAGGGGGGGGTGGAGTTGCAATGCTGGTCAGGGATGATATCACAGCTGTGCTAAAGGAGGATACTATGGAGGTTTTGGGTAGTGAGGCATTATGTGGTGGAGCTGAGAAATAAGAAGGGTGCAGTTACATTGTTGGGGCTGTATTACAGACCACCCAACAGTGAGCGTAGGTAGAGGAACAAATAGATAAACAGATTATGGAAAGATATAGAGGCAATAGGGTAGTGGTTATAGGAGATTTTAATTTTCCCAACATTGACTGGGATACACTTAGCGTCAGAGTCTGGATAGGGTAGAATTTGTAAGAAGTGTCCAGGAGAGTTTTCTAGAGCAGTATGTCAATAGACCAACAAGGGAAGAGGCCATACTGGACTTGGAAAAGGAACGAGCCAGGACAGGTGGTAGAAGCTGAGGTGGGGGATTTCTTTGGGAACAATGACCACAATTCTGTAAGTTTTAGAATACTCATATATAAAGATGAGAGTTGTCCTAAGGGAAGAGTACTAAACTGGGCCAAGGCCAATTATATCAAAATTAGGCAGAAGCTAGGAAATGTGGATTGGACACAGCTATTTGAAGGGAAGCCCATATTTGATACGTGAGATGCTTTCAAAGATAGGTTAAAGATAGTACAGGATAAGCATGTCCCATTGAAGGCAGAGGATAGGAACGGCAAGATTCATGAACCATGGATGACAGGAGAAATTGTACGACTAGCCAAGAGGAAAAGGGAAGCGTATATTAGGTCTAGGCAACTAAGAACAGAACAGGTCCTTGAGGAATATCGGAAGAGTAGAACAAGTCTTAAACTAGGAATCAAGCGGGCGAAAAGGGGTCATGAAATAACTTTAGCGAGCAGCATTAAGGAGAATCCCAAACTAGAGAAAGGATTGGTTCACTAAAGGATAATGAAGGAAGGCTGGGTGTCAAACCTGAGAGAATGGGTGAGATTCTGAATGATTACTTTGCATCAGTGTTCACTGAGGAGAGGAACATGATGAACATTG
This sequence comes from Chiloscyllium plagiosum, assembly GCF_004010195.1. Lineage (NCBI taxonomy): Eukaryota > Metazoa > Chordata > Chondrichthyes > Orectolobiformes > Hemiscylliidae > Chiloscyllium > Chiloscyllium plagiosum. Next base: position 110,255,755 of record NC_057716.1, read on the forward strand.
AGATTAAAGATAGAAGTTTGATTAGTCTGGATCACGTTGGCATAAGTAGGGAAGATGTGTTGGGTAGGCTAGAGGTTATTAAGATGGACTAATCCCCTGGACTGGGAGGGATCTATCCCAGGTTGCTGAGGGAGGCGAGAGAGGAAATAGCTGGGGCCCTGACAGATATCTTTGTGGCATCCTTAAATACAGGTGAGGTGCTGGAGGGATGGAAGGTTGTTCATGTTGTCCCCCTGTACAAGAAGGGTAGTAGGGATATTCCAGGTAACTACAGGCCAGTGAGCCTGACGTTGGTGGTGAGAAAGCTGCTGGAGAGGGTACTGAGGGACAGGATCTATTTATATTTAGAAAAGAATGGGCTTATCAGGGAGAGACAACATGGTTTTGTGCAGGGGAGATTGTGCCTTACCAACTTAATAGAGTTATTCGAGGAAGTGACCAATTTGATAGATGAAGGAAGGGTTGTTGATGTCATACACATGGACTTTAGTAAGGCGTTTGATAAGGTTTCCCACGGTAGACTAATGGAGAAAGTGAAGTCACATGGTGTGCAGGGTGTTCTAGCTAGGTGGATAAAGAACTGGTTGAGCAACAGGAGACAGAGAAGGGAGGGAGAAGGGAGGGAGAAGTTGAAGGGAGTTTCTCGAAAAGGAGAAAGGTGACCAGTGGTGTTCCACAGGGGTCAGTGTTGGGGCCACTGTTGTTTGTAATATACATAAGTGATCTGGAAGAGGGCATTGTTGGTATGTTTAGCAAGTTTGCAGATGACACGAAGTTTGGTGGAGCAGCAGAAAGCATAAGGGACTGTCAGAGAATACAGGAGGATATGGTAAGACTGGAGAGTTGGGCGGAAAAGTGAAAGATGGATTTCAATCCAGACAAATGTGAGGTGATGCATTTCGGCAAGACTAATTCTAGAGCGAATTATACAATGAACGGAAGAGCCTTGGGAAAAGTTAATGAGCAGAGAGTTCTGGGAGTGCAGGTCCATTGTACCCTGAAGGTTGCTGCACAGGTGGATAGAGTGGTCAAGAAGGCATATGGTATGCTTGCCTTCATCGGATGGGGTATTGAGTATAAGAGCTGGCAAGTCATGTTAAAATTGTGCAAGACATTGGTTTGGCCGCATTTACAATACTGTGTACAGTTCTGGTCGCCACATCACCAAAAGGATGTGGACGCTTTGGAGGGGGTGCAGAGAAGGTTTACAAGCACGTTGCCTGGTACGGAAGGTGCTAGCTATGAAGTTAGGTTTATTATCATTAGAAAAAAGGAGATTGAGAGAGGACTTGAATGTGATTTACAAAATCATGAAGGGTATAGACAGGATGGATAAAGACAAGCTTTTTCCCAGGGTGAAGGATTCAATAACAAGAGGTCACGCTTTCAAGGTGAGAGGTGGAAAGTTTAAGGGGGATATACGCGGCAAGTACTTCAAAAAGAGGGTGGTGCGTGTCTGGAACACATTGCCAGCAGAGGTGATAGAAGCAGGCACAGTAGTTTCATTTAAGATGCACCTGGACAGATGCATGAGTAGGTGGGGAGCAAAGGAATACAGATGCATAGGAATTGACCAACAGGTTTAGACAGTACATTTGGATCGGCTCAGTCTTGGAGGGCCAAAGGGCCTGTTCCTGGGCTGTAAACTTTCTTTGTTCTTTGTAAGGTGATGAGGAGCTGAGTGGCCCTTGTGAAATCCAAACTGGGCATTATTGAGCAGGTTATTGCTGAGCAAGTGTTACTTCATAGCATCGTTGATGACACATCTTTACGGATGATCGAGAGTAGACTGATGGGGCGGTAACTGGCTAGATTAAATTTGTAGAAGAAAGTGAGGACTGCAGATGCTGGAGATCAGAGCTGAAAAATGTGTTGCTGGAAAAGCGCAGCAGGTCAGGCAGCATCCAAGGAGCAGGAGAATCGACATTTCGGGCATAAGCCCTTCTTCAGGAAAGTTTAAGGGGGATATACGCGGCAAGTACTTCAAAAAGAGGATTAAATTTGTCCTGCTTTTTTGTGGACAGGACCATACTTGGGCAATTTTCCACAATGTGAGATCGGTGCCAGTGTTGTAACTGTATTGAAGGAGCTTGGCTAGGGTTCGATGATAAGCAGCTGTCCCCTTTAGTTAAGTGTCAGAATGAGGGGTCATAATTTTAAAGTAAAAGGCAAGAGGTTTATAGAACATAGAACATTACAGCACAGTACAGGCTCTTCGGCCTTCAATGTTGTGCCGACCTGTGGAACCAATGTGAAGCCCATCTATCCCACACTATTCCATTTTCATCTATATGTCTATCCAATGACCATTTAAATGCCCTTAAAGTTGGCGAGTCTACTACTGTTGCAGGCAGTGCGTTCCACACCCTACTACACTCTGAGTAAAGAATCTACCTCTGGCATCTGTCCTATATCTATCACCCCTCAATTTAAAGCTATGTCCCCTCGTGCTAGCTATCACCATCTGAGGAAAAAGGCTCTCGAAGTCTGACAAGAAATCAGAGATAGGTTTTTAAGACCATGAGCAGGCTGGTCAGAGTAGATAAGGAGAAGCTGTTTCCACTTATAAGTGAGAAAAGACCGAGAGGGCATAGATTTAAATTAATGTGCAACAGAAGCAAGGATGATGTCAGAAAAAAATTTTTAGGATATGGAACGATATATATATATATCCAGCCCTAACCAAGCTCCTTCAATACAGTTACAAACACTGGCACCAACCTAACATTGTGGAAAATTGCCCAAGTATGGGATATTATATATATATTGGATAGCCTGGAAATGTGGTGGAGGCAGATTCAATTGAATCATTTAACAGGGTACTGGATAACTATATTGATTGCAATAGTCAGCAAAGATATGGGGTAAAAGCAGAAGATTGGCACGAGGTCACGATGCTTGTTTGAACAAAAGAACTGAAGTAGTCTATTCAGCCTCTTGAGCTTGTTCCATCATTCAATGAGATCATGACTGATTATAACCTAACTCTATATATCTATCTCTGACCTATTTACCTTAAGACCATCAGACATAGGAGTGGAAATAAGGCCATTCGGCCCATCGAGTCCGCTCCGCCATTCAATCACGGCTGATGGGCATTTCAACTCCACTTACCTGCATTCTCCCCGTAGCCCATACTTCCTTGTGACATCAAGAATTTATCAATCTCTGCCTTGAAGACATTTGGCGTCCCGGCCACCACTGCACTCTGCGGCAATGAATTCCACAGGCCCACCACTCTCTGGCTGAAGAAATGTCTCTGCATTTCTGTTCTGAATTTACCCCCTCTAATTCTAAGGCTGTGACCACGGGTCCTAGTCTCCTCGCCTAACGGAAACAATTTCCTAGCGTCCACCCTTTCCAAGCCATGTATTATCTTGTAAGTTTCTATTAGATCTCCCCCTAATCTTCTAAACTCCAATGAATACAATCCTAGGATCCTCAACAAAAATATATTTATGTCAGCTTTAAATTAACAACTAATCCATTATCTACTGCCATTTGTGAACAGAGTTCCAAACATCTGCACTCTTTACATCGAGATGTCGTTCCTAACACCTCCTTAACTGGCTGACCCTAATTCTCAGACAATGTCCCCTAGTTCTAGAATCCCAAATCAGTAGAAATAATCTACCTTGATCAACCTTGTCTTTTCTTTTTGAAAGCTTCAATCATACCACCCCCTTAATCTTCTAAATTCTAGAGGCTTAATTTGTATAATCTCTCCTCATAACGTAGCCCCTTAAGTTCAGGTATCATTCTTGTACTCCTTTCAAGGTCAATATGTCTTTCCAAATGGGTGGCAACCAGATCTGCCCACAGTATTCCAAGTTCTTGTGCTCTAGTCCTCGAGAGTTAAAGAGTCAAGAGTGTGGTGCTAGAAAAGCAGAGCAGGTCAGGCAGCAAAAGCCCTTCATCAGGAATGAGGGCTGATGAATGGCTTTTGCCAGAAACGTCAATTTTCCTGCTCCTCTGATGCTGCATGACCTGCTGTGCATTTTCAGCAGCACCTCACTCTTACCTAATCTCCCACCTCCTCAATACTCCTGTCTGTCCACCTAACTTCATATCATCGGCAAATTTCACCAGAATGCCCCCAGTCCCTTCATCCAGATTATTAATATATAAAATGAACAGCTGCAGCTCCAACACTGAACTCAGCAGGACATCATTTGTCACTGGCTTCCATTCCAAAAAAGAATCTTTTATTCCAACTCTCTGCCTTCTGTCAGATACCTAATCTTTAAGGCATGCCAGTAGCTCACCTCGAACACCATGGGCCCTCATTTTACTCAGCAGCCTCCTGTGAGACACCTTATCAAAGACATTTTGGAAGTCCTCACTTTCGCCTCTAGAGATCAAGGCCAGCATTCCATTAACTTTCCTGATTATTTTCTGCATTTGAAAACTGATATTTTAAAGATCTATACACCTGAACTCCCAAGCCTCTTTGGATATCCACTGTATTTAACTTCATGCCATTTCAAAAATACCTTGATCAGTGCTTCTGAGGTTCAAAATGGACAACCTTACACCTGCTTAGATTGAACTCCATCTGCTAGCTTTGCCCATTCACTTAGTCTATCTATATCCATTTATAATTTTATACTGTCCATCTACATTGTCTGCAATGCTGCCTAATTTTGTGTCATCTGCAAATTTGGATTGATGACTTTTTATGCCATTATCGAAGTCATTAATAAATACAGTAGCGCCTCGACATACTAACGACCCCGTTCATGTACAAATCGGTTTACGAACAGGATTGTACGTAAAATTTTACTTCAACATACGTACGAAATTCAAGGTACGAACAAAGGTACGAACGCAAAAAGCCCATGTGGTTTCATTGTTCTGCTTTGCAACACGCTTGTTGAACGCAAAAGCTCTCGGGCCCCACGTGATCTCATTCAGTTCGTCTTTGGCGCGTGCGCTGTGAACAGCTGTCCAAGCATTCTTACACTATCCAAACAATGGGAAAAATTGTTTCAGTTCGCGAACCGGGTCCCGGAACAGATTAAGTTCGTAAGTCGAGGTGCTACTGTAATGTGAATGATTGAGGCCCTAACACAGATCCTGTGAGATCACTGGTCATATCTTGCCAATTTGAGTACCTACCCATTATCCCTACTTTTTGTTATTTGCTACTCAGTCATTTTTCCAGCCATTTCAGTAATTTTCCCTCAATTCCAGTCTCTGATAGCAACTTTATCAAATACCTTTTGGTAACCCACATAAACAACATCCATTGTTCCTCCCCTGTCCACTATCTTAGTCACCTCTTCAAAAAGATCAGTTAGGTTTATCAGACATGAATCTCTGTAAGAAGACAGCAAGTGGTGGTTGATGGAAAATATTCAGCCTGGAGTCCTGGTGTGCCACAAGGATCTGTTTTGGGAACACTGCTGTTTGTCATTTTTATAAATGACTGGAACGCAGGCAGAGGTGGATGGGTGACACTAAAGTCAGTCAAGTGGTGGACAGTGTGGAAGAATGTTGCAGGTTGCAGGGGGACTTGAACAAACTGCAGAGTTGGGCTGAGAGGTGGCAAATGGAATTCGATGCAGATAAAAGTGGTTCACTTTGGTAAGAATAACAGGAAGGCAGAATGCTGGGTCAATGGAAAGATTCTTGGTAGTGTGGATGTCCAGAGGGATCTTGGAATCCATGTACATAGATCCCGGAATTTGCTACCCAGGGTTGATAGTGCGGTGTTGGGTTTACTGCTGTTCGTCATTTTTATAAACGACCTGAATGAGGGTGTAGAAGGGTGGGTTAGTAAATTTGCAGATGACGCTAAGGTCGGTGGAGTTGTGGATAGTGCTGAAGGATGTTGCAGGTTACAGAGAGACATAGATAAGCTGCAGAGCTGGGCTGAGAGGTGGCAAATGGAGGTTAATGCGGACAAGTGGGAGGTGATTCACTTTGGTTGGAGTAACCGGAATGCAAAGTACTGGGCTAATGGTAAGATTCTTGGTAGTGTTGATGAGCAGAGAGATCGCGGTGTCCAGGTACACAGATCCTTAAAAGTTGCCACCCAGGTTGACAGGGTTGTTAAGAAGGCAGACAGTGTTTTAGCTTTTATTAATAGAGGGATCAAGTTCTGGAACAATGACGTTATGCTGCAGCTATACAAAACTCTGGTGCGGCCACACTTGGAGTATTGCGAGCAGTTCTGGTCACCACCTTATAAGAAGGATGTGGAAGCTTTGGAAAAGGTGCAGAGGAGATTTACTAGAATGTTATCTGGTATGGAGGGAAGGTCTTGTGAGGAAAGGCTGAGGGACTTGAGGCTGTTTTTGTTAGAGAGAAGGAGGTCGAGAGGTGACTTAATAGAGACATATAAGATAATCAGAGGGTTAGATAGGGTGGACAGGGAGAGCCTTTTTCCAAGTATGGTGATGGCGAGCACAAGGGGGCATAGTTTTAAATTGAGGGGTGATAGATATAGGACAGATGTCAGAGGTAGTTTCTTTACTCAGAGAGTAGCTGGAAATGTGTTGCTGGAAAAGCGCAGCAGGTCAGGCAGCATCCAGGGAACAGGAGAATCGACGTTTCGGACATAAGCCCTTCTTCAGGAATGAGTTTCCTCATTCCTGAAGAAGGGCTTATGCCCGAAACGTCGATTCTCCTGTTCCCTGGATGCTGCCTGACCTGCTGCGCTTTTCCAGCAACACATTTCCAGCTCTGATCTCCAGCATCTGCAGACCTCACTTTCTCCTCAAAGATTTTTACTCAGAGAGTAGTAAGGGTATGGAATGTTTTGCCTGCAACAGTAGTAGATTCGCCATACATTTAAGTCGTCATTGGACAAGCATATGGACATACATGGAATAGTGTAGGTTAGATGGGCTTGAGATTGGCACGACAGGTCGGCGAAACATCGAGGGCCAAAGGACCTGTACTGCGCTGTAATGTTCTATGCTGTTAAGAAGGCATATGATGTGTAAATTTTATTGGTAGAGGGATTGAGTTCTGGAGCCGTGATGTCATGCTGCAACTGTACAAAATGCTAGTGCTGCCGCACTTGTAATATTGTGTACAGTTCTGGTCACCCCATTACAGAAAGGATGTGGAAGCATTGGAAAAGGTGCAGAGGAGATTTACTAGGATGTTGCCTTGTCTGCAGTGAGGGTCTTATGAGGAGAGGCTGAGAGACTTGGATCTCTTCTCATTGGAGAGAAGGTGGCTAAGAGGGACTTTAATAATCATACACAATGATCAGAGGATTACAATAGGATGGACAGTGAGAGTGTTTTTCCTAGGATGATGACATTGGCTTGTACGACGGGACATAGCTACAAATTGAGGGGTGATAGATTTAAGACAGATGTCAGAGGTAGGTTTTTTACTCAGAGAGTGGTGAGGGCATGGAATACCCTGCCTGTCAATATAGTTAACTCAGCCACATTAGGGGCACTTAAACAATTCATGGATAAGCCTATGGATGATGATTGGATAGTGTAGGGAGATGTGTCTAGATTAGTTCTCAGGTCGGTGCAACATCAAGGGCCAAAGGGCAGGTTCTGCGCTGTACTGTTCTATGTTCTATATACCTAGGTCCAATGGGCCAAATGACCTCCTTTTGCTCCTACACAATTCTGTGATTCTGCAAATTTAGGAACCAGAGAAATTTCTTCATTAAGAGGATAGTGAATCTTTGGAATTCTCCACCCCAAAGGGCTTTGAAACTCAGTAATTCAGTACGCTTAAAACAGAGATGTTACTGAGCTACTGCTATCACACAACTCTCTGCCCCCAACTGGAGGCCGATCTTACCAAACACACACTGGATCTGAACAGAATACAATGATCAATACTCACAAGAACTGCAGTGTGATTCCAAATTTTTTCATGCTACTTATTATGGCATCAAACTGGTCGGAACTGAAAGGACTGTTCAGATCGGTGAATACTGCAATATGTAACTTGTCATACTTCTTTCCCCTGAAAGACAAAATGAAATAAAACTAATTGAGTACAGCCAAATCATATCAGGAAAGTGCAGGATCAGGCTGCTTAGCAATTCTATGTGGTTTTAGAATTCCCAGTTGCTTTAAGAGTTTTAAATGTTCATAGGCGTGGAACCAATATACATAGAAAGAATTGAAAGTACACAAAGAGCCAGATTATTTAGCCGAACAGCTGAATGCTCCACAAAACCTGCACCTAATCTAAAACAAAAAAAAGCAATCAGAGACTACAAGTCTGCAATGAAAACAAGATTCTGAAAATACTCAGCAAGTCTGGCAGTATCTGTGAAGAGAGGCAAAAGAAAAGGCAACATTTGAATCAAGTGGAAATGTCATGGATTATATGCGCTTTAAATTTGGGAGAGTGGTATTCAGAAAAGTGAAGGTCTGGGATCTGGTAGTGGCTCAGAAAGATCATGTGACAAAAGTATCATGGAACAAGAGGCAGAGTGGGAATGGTTGTAGCAGAATGGAAGGGCTTTTGCCCAAAACGTCGATTTTACTGCTCCTCGGATGCTGCCTGAACTGCTGTGCTCTTCCAGCACCATTCAAATCCAGAATCTGGTTTCCAGCATCTGCAGTCATTGTTTTTACCTAAAGCATTTCATTAGAGTGACTGTGAATGCCAGAACAATACAAACATTTGTACAAATGAAAATCAGCACATGGCAAGAAAAGAATTAATCCATAATGGGGTACAGAGTTCATGACTCGAAATTATTCAACACAGTTGGAAAATGAGCCATTGGAAAGTTTCTCATTGTTTATGATCATAAGAAATAGGAAAAGGAGTCGGCTATTTGGCTCCCTGAGCCTGCTCCTCCATTCAATAAAACCATGTTCACTTTCCTGTGTTTTCCCCTTAACACTTGCTTTCTCTGTTGAGTTAGGATCTTTCTATTTCAGCCTTAAATATATACAAAGACTCCAAAAGTTTTGTTTTACTCACTTTCTTTAAACCACCCCAAGTGACTTCTTCCATACCCAGGAAATTATCAGCAACTGAAAGAGCCAGGATTGAACAAGGATTCTCTATTTAAACCAACCAAATACAACATATAGGGAGAAGCTGAACGGGCTAGGGTTGTTTTCCCTGGAACGTCGGAGGCTGAGGGGTGACCTTATAGAGGGGCATGGATAGGATAAATAAACAAAGTCTTTTCTCTGGGATCAGGGAGTCCAGAACTAGAGGGAAAGATATAAAAGAGACCTAAGGGGAAACTTTTTCACGCAGTGGGTGGTACGTGTATGGAATGAGCTGCCAGAGGAAGTGATGGAGGCTGGTACAATTAAAATATTTAAGAGGCATTTGGATGGGTATATGAATAGGAAGGGTTTGGAGGGATATGGGCCAGGTGCTGGCAGGTGGGACTAGATTGGGTTGGGACTGGTCGGCGTGGACAGGTTGGACCGAAGGGTCTCTTTCCATGCTGTACATCTCTATAACTCTATGACTCTAAAAGAGAACACCAACACTCACTACACACTGTCTTTTGTGAGAGGCGCTTGCAAATGTTGTTTCTGCAAAAATCGCAAGGCCGAATCATGAGGGTGTATACCAAGAAATAACAAACCGAAAAGGAAGGTGGTCGACTGGTAGAAACAGATGTATTGACATGACAATTGCAATTGTCACGCACATAGGGAGTTAGTATGAACAAGATAACTAAATAAGACTCAGTGTTGCGTCAGCAAAAGTAATAAGACCCAGCTATCAAGGGGGGGTTGCATGCTATAAACAGGCCACAGACATATGTGGTAAGCCAATTAGATTAGCAGATGCACAGTGCAATACATATGACGCAAAAGGGGAGGTACACAGGGGCTCATAGAAAACTGTATGAATGTGCAATAAAATTGTTCAGAAGTGTGCCTAGTTTGTGGTCACCTGGGCTTGCAAGAACGTATGAATAAAGGCTGCTTCAGAATTTGACTCTGACTGAAATTATTGAACAGTGAGCTTCGTTTCCCACACTTTGAATCCAATAATCCTAAACCCAACCTAGAATGAGAGATTTTGACCCCTGATGAGTCCCCAGTTTGTCAGAGACCAGGCCAATTTCCCCCTCAAAACATATTACAGAGATAGCCTATTCGGTAATTTTTATTTTATTTTACAAGGAAGTATAATGCACTGTTCTCCAGATATGATTCAATTGGTCTATCACTAAGCTTTAGTCAAAATACACTTGATTCTAATTAAAATGCAAAAAAGAATCCATATATCTTTATAACTTTGACATACTTAACAAGACAGTATATTATTGAACCACTAATCATCAAATGTTCCAATACAGGCAGCATCCCACTAACATACTCTTTTGCAAAATGCAATGTAGCAGAACAGTTATTATTCTTATATGCTGTCTCTCTGTCCAATAGAAAAAAAACAAAGAAACAATCTGACCCTTCTGATTTCAAACATGAAAACTCTCTAAGTCTTCAACCTAGCAGCAGAGACAACTCTAGCTGTCTCCAGCAGCTATGTAACAAAAAAAAAACAACTGAAAGCACAACTGAAGTCCTCTGAGTCTGTGTAAGCCTGATTTGCCTACCGAAGTCTTTTGTCTTACTCTAGGAGAAACCCATAGCTATTTACAAACTGCCTGCTGGGAAGAGACACCTTGGCACCAATGCGACCAAACCACTCTGCAAGAGAAACAGAATAGAACACAACTCTTAAAGGCACAGTATCGTCACAATATATTTAATCAAATGCCTCATCTTTCATCTCCTCTATGAAGGCTGCATTCCATGTACTTTATTAACTGTCTAGTTGACCTTTCCTATCAGCTTCTACAATTGTGTGCAAATATAAATGTATGAACATACAAATCAGGAATAAGCCATTCTGCATCTTGAACTTGCTGCACCATTCAGTGGCTGATTCAAATCTAAATCCACCGTCTCACCTACCTCCAATAACCTTTCAACCTCATGTGTAACAAGAATCAATTTGCCTCTGCCATAAAATATTCAAGAACTCTGCTTCCACTGCCTTTTCAGAATGAGTTCCAAAGACTCTCAAACCTCAAAGAAAAAGTTGCCTAATCTTTATTTTAAAACGGTATCTCTTCAGTTGTAAAAAGCAACCCCTAGTTATAGATTGTACGATCCCTCAACATTAATCAATGCACCGCTTACTCTTTTTTTTAGATTACATTACAGTGTGGAAACAGGCCCTTCGGCCCAACAAGTCCACACCGACCCGCCGAAGCGCAACCCACCCATACCCCTACATTTACCCCTTACCTAACACTACGGGCAATTTAGCATGGCCAATTCACCTAACCTGCACATCTTTGGACTGTGGGAGGAAATCGGAGCACCCGGAGGAAACCCACGCAGACACGGGGAGAACGTGCAAACTCCACACAGTCAGTCGCCTGAGGCGGGAATTGAACCCAGGTCTCCGGCGCTGTGAGGCAGCAGTGCTAACCACTGTGCCACCGTGCCGTACTCTTCTAAATTCCAGTGAAAATAAGCCTAGACTATCCTGCCTTTCCTCAAAATAACCTATCCATTTCAACTCTTAAACCTCCTCCAAACAACCTCCAATGCTTTAACATTTTTCGTCAAATAAGGTAAACAATACAGTGCACGCATGCAGTCTCACCAGTGTCCTGTATTTTATTCATTCATTTACAGCTTGTGAGCTTTACTGGCTAGGCCAGTATTTATTGCCATTCCCTAATTGCCCAGAGGCTGTGGGTCCGAAGTCACATGTAAGCCAGAGCTGATAAGGATATTAGTGAACTAGATGGATTTTTCTGTGGTGGGATTCAAATCCAGATCCCCAGAACACTAATGGGTCTCTGCATTAGTAGTCTAGCAATAATACTACTAGTCTAGGTTATAATTTCTCTCCAGTACAAGAAAACATTTAACTAGCCCCTCAATGCCTTTAAAGAGTTATCAGCTTTAATGCTGCCTTTGAATGAAATGGAGTTATCTTGCCTTTCAATAAAAACCCTTGTGACAATGCTGGAGTCTCAGGTAAATAGGATAGTGAAGAAGGCATTTAACATGCTTTCCTTTATTGATCAGAGCAATGAGTAAAGTAATTGGGAGGTCATGTTGGGAGGCTGTACACGACATTGGTTAGGCCACGTTTCGAATCTTGTGCACAATTCTGGTCTCCCTTTTATAGGAAGGATATTGTGAAACTTGAAAGGGTTCAAAAAAGATTTATAAGGATAGGAGGGTTTGAGCTATAGGGAGAGGCTAAATAGACTGGAGCTGTTTCCTCAGGAGTGCTGGAGGCTGAGGGGTGACTTTATAAAGGTTTATAAAATCTTGAGGATAATAGATACAGTAAATAGATAAGGTCTTTTCCCTGGGTTGCGGGAATCCAGAACTAGAGAGTGTAAGTTTAGGGTGAAAGGGGAAAGATTTAAAAGAGAACTAAGGGCAACTTTTTCACACAAGGGGTGGTGTGTGTATATTTAATGAGCTGCCAGAGGAAGTGGTGGAGACTAGTACAATTACAACATTTAAAAGGAATCTGAATTGGCACATGAATATGAAGGGTTTAGATGGATGTGGGCCAAGTGCTGGCAAAAGGAATTAGATTAACTGAGGATATCTGGTTGACATGGACGATTTGGACCAAAGGGTCTGTTTCCATGCTGTACATCTCTATGACTCTATGTCATCCTTTTTTTTTCAAAAGGGTTTGTAAAAGGCAGAGGTTCAGATTAGTCTGGGAAAAGGCCACTTTCATTATGGCTAACAAATACTGCCTAAGGCAACAATCAGGGAAAAGTGCTTTTAGGTTAGTTTTAAAATACTTGTACAATGAAAGGGGGATGGCCAGTTCTCCTAGTTCAGGGGTTTTACTAGTTAGGTTTAGCTTTTAACTAGGGACCAAGAGAAACTGCTGGAGTGAAAAGAGGTTCCACGCTTCAGCAAATGATCCTAGCTGATTCTCTCTGCCATCTCTAAGTCCTGTAAGAACCCACGTTTGAATTTATCTTTTTGCCAAGGGGTGTGTTTATGGTATGTTGCAAGAAATCAGAACAGCTCTTTGTTAGGTTGCGAGGGATATTGCGTTGGTCAGGTTTTCAAATCAGTTTCTTCTAAATTCTGTTTTCTTTTGTTTGCATTTTCTTCGGCAATGGGTAATTAAATTCTGTTTTACATGAAGCCAAATGGTTTGACCAGCTGCATTGCTCCTGGGATATCCACCTTACACCTGCCTGAAGCAACCAGAAAAGTTAGGGTCTGGACTACCATCTTAAAATGTTTTGAGGGGTCTGGCCTGGTCCATAATATCTTTTATGTCTCTAATCTACCATGTGTATTTCTTCTGCACTCATACCCCAGTGACCAACTGCAACTAGAGACCTTAGATAAAGTTACATTCTGATCAGTGGCTTTTTTCTTCTCAGGAGAAAGTGAGGACTGCAGATGCTGGGGATCAGAGTTTAAAAATGTGGTGCTAGAAAAGCGCAGCAAATCAGGCAGCATCAAAGGAGCAGGCGAATCGACATTTCGGGCATAAGCCCTTCAGACTCACTTATGATGACTAACAATTCCCATGGGTTTTGCTTTCAACTTCCAGCATTCTGAACAAATCTTTGATATACTGATTTAAGCTTTATTGTCTCGTGCATTCAAGTACACAAGTATACATGCACAGTGAGAAGTGTACAGTGTCGCCACACATGGTGCATGTTAGATATGAAGGTACCTAGGTCCAAAACTTAGGAACAAGTCATAATACAGAGAAACAAAGTTTAAAGTAAAGCACTTTCATTGCTCTTACTATAAGTAGAAAATCAAAAAAATAAAGTTAAAAGTTAACATTACAGGACTGTTTCCTCCTCTTCGTCTGATGCTAGTGCTTTCAGAGCTGCATCCATCACGACTCTAAGGTTTCCTCGATGCTAGACAGAGGGACAGAACCCACAGTTTCTGACAACCTTTCTGGCTGTTCTGAGGTGCCATGTATGTTTTGCTCCTGCCCTGTTTGCAAGGTAGCAGCTTTCAGGTGATCCATGTTTGTTCAGGACCATCTCACCTTCTTGAACTTTGTATGTCACGGGACCTGAGCTCGTGTCGACCTCACCCTGTACCCATGCTTGGCTATTTACTTGGTCTCGGCACCAGACTTTGTCCCCTGAAGTAAACTGCCTCTATTGCTCAGAAGAGGCATGTGGCTGACATTGGTGTTCCTGATGCTGTTTCACCCTTCTCCCCAGGTCTGAGAATATCAGGTGTGGAATCTTCTCCCCATCAGCAACTCAGCTGAACCTATCCCTGAGGGGTGGTCCGATAATCGAACAAGAACTGGAACAGTTTAGTATCAACTGAAGATGTACACTGTTTCTCCAAGCCTGCATTCAACATTTGGACTGCTCTTTCCAAATTACTGGACAATGGGTGGCATGGAGCTTCCAAACATGTTGAATGCCATTCAACTTTAGGAAATTCTCAAATTCCCTGCCGGTGAATGACATCCCACTGTCTGTGACCTATACTTCTGCGAGTCCAGGTATTGCAAAAAATGCTCGCAGCTTTTCAACTGTATTGCTTGAGCTTGCCAAACGAACTGCATGCACATCCAACCACTTTGAATGGGCTTCCACAATAACTAGGAACATTCAGCCCACGAAAGGACCAGTATAGTTCTTTTGTATGGGACCATGTCCAGGGTTTACCTGGCATTCCCACAAATGTGGGGAGCTGCTGGTGGTAATTTCTGTCCTTGTTGGCACTCTGGGTACTGCCCACAAACGCAGCTATGTCTGTATTCAATCCTGGCAACCAAAAATAACATCTTAATTTTGGAAACTCCTAGATGGCCCTGGTAGAGTTCAATCAGTATCTCATGGTTACCGTGACTCTGGACAATCACTCTTCCTCCCAATAATAAAATGCTATCTTCTACAGTGATCTGGTCTCGCCAGATCCAGAAATGTTTTAATCCTGGTTGCGATGGTCCTTCTGTGTTCCCCATTATCACTAGTTGTTTTAGTTTGCCATAACAGGATCATTTTGTATCCACAGCTGAATTTGACCTGAAACGATGGGCGGCATGGCCTATCTTCTTTAAGTAGCCCTAATAAGGATTTGTGGCCATAATTTGTATTTATTACAAATTTAGATCTGTCAAAGTATTAGTGGAACTTTCTCATACCAAAGACGACCGCCCAAAACTTCCTTCTCTACCTGTGCTTAGCATCAGCCAAAGTCCAGGAAGCATACAGTATTGGGCATTCCTCTCTGCTGGGCCACTGGAAAGCCAATGCTGAAGATCTGGATCCCAAACGGGACCCCTAGGTCTTCGGATTGGTCAAAAGAATCAACAGAATGTGGTCTATTTAAAGCAAGGTCATTGGTTTAATAAAGTAAGACAGCCTGACACAATTCTTCGAACAACACAGAGGTTAAAACTTCTGAGCTCCAAAATTGTGCAATTACAATTGAACAATAAGCATTTTTTTTTGAGAGACAGTACAGCCTTAATTACAAGAAAAGGCCAATCAACTGTAATATGGTGACATGATTGACAACAGGCTAATCCAATGATATTCCCTGGGAAAGTGTTCTTAATTTACATAAATCACCATCTTATGCTTGGAATTCAAGGTTAGTTCGAATGATCGATTAATGTGTCAGTATTCATTTTATGAAGACTCCATTGCTTGCCTTATATTCTACTTCAGCTAATTCAACAAGCAGCAATACAGGTTCAAAAGTCAAATCATAACTTGCAGCCATTTTGTCGTGCTATTTTAAATTGAAAAACCATTTTGTTGTTAATAAAAACCTACATATATTTGTTGCTTCTGACAGCAGCCTAAATTAAAATTTTGGATCCTCAACGCTACCCCGATACCACTTGGGTAGGTATCGCATGTCAGTACCACATCTCACTAGGGATCATAGTGAGCTAACACCTTCAATGATGATAGCTGCTTTTTCACTTCTGTAAAGGTTACATCTTGGCTACACGACCATTTCAAAGGTTAACTCTTTTTCAACAGCAGATGTAAGGGTGCCAAGATGGAGGCCAGGTTACGTATGAATTTCCTGTAATAATTCACCAACCTAAGACCTAAGCACTCCAGTAAGACATGGGAGCCAGAACACCTTTGAACGCCCTCACTTGTGTTCCAAAGGATGTAACCCAGTTTTGTTGGCTCTGTATCCCAAGTAGGACACTTGAAGTGCTTGGAACACACACATTTTTCCCTTCTAAGACATAGGCCCACCTGGGAGAAATGTTTAAGCACTAAGTCCAAGTTCTCCAAGAGCTCTTTCTTGGTTTTCCTGGTTATTGGCACATCATCCACGTAAACATTAACCTGGAGTAAAATGTTCTCCATCATCCATTGGAACATGGCACTGGCTGCCATTATGGATATTTAAAAAACTGAAAGTAGTGTGGTTATTGTAAATCAGAAACAAAAATCAGAAATTGCTAAAAAAGCTCAGCAGGTCTGGCAGCATTTATGAAGGGAAATCAAAGTTAACACTTCGGGTTGAGTGACATTCCCTCAGAACTGACTGTAGCTTGGAAACTGTTGGTTTATATGCAGAAGGTAGGCTTAGTGGAGGGGTTAAGGAGCAAACGATAGGCGGGGATAGAGCCCAAAGAGAAAAAGCCTAAAGAAAGATAGTACCCATTAATAGCTTTTCACCCTCCTAGCTAGAGCGTTATCCACCCCTTTCTGGATCAGTGGTGCTGGAAGAGCACAGCAATTCAGGCAGCATCCGAGGACAGGCAAAATCGACGTTTCGGGCAAAAGCCCTTCATCAGGAATAAAGGCAGAGAGCCTGAAGCGTGGAGAGATAAGCTACCCTCTCAGGCAACATGTTCCATATTTGACCCATCCCCTGGGTAATTTGCTTTTCCATCAGATCCTCGCGAAATGCTTCATTTTTCACTTTAACCTTAATTCAATTGGTCTAAGACATGCCTACATCGCGGAAGTATTTATCACAATCGGCCCAGTCTATATCACTCACCATTATGTCTGCATCAATTGCCCCCTTAGCCTCTTCTGCTCCACAGACCCCAAACAAAAGTTAACTTTTTGCTGAGACCTCTCACTTCAGGGAACATCCCGTGAAACCTCTCTGCAATCTCTGCAGTGCAATTGTTCCCTGCCGATTTTGTAGCGATTGGACCCGCGCAGACTGTGGACTAACCATATCTTTCTTTAGAGTCTGCAACAATACTTCCTTCCTCCTATATTCCACCCTGTGGCTGATGATTATGCTTCCTTACGAACTTGCAGATGCAAGGACTACTGGGTTTTCAGTTCAGTACAACAGTGAACCTTTCATCGTTTTAAGTAAAGGTCCTGCTGAGAGCCCTGTCATTGACGGTGCCAGGAATCTTCACTGCCAAAACAAAACTTTCCTGAGCATAACGCACCGCCTTTCCCCCGGTACCTCCCGCTATATGCCTCATCATTAGAGCAGATGCGATCGGGAGGTAAGCTAAGAGAATGGAAGAGAGTCCATTCAGGTAGGATACTGTGACGATGCATAATAAATGTAACAGTGGAAATTGAAAGGTGTGTTCTATGGTGGAACCGCTCCTCCTGGGAGCAGTTATGGCGGAGGCGGAGGAATTGGGAATACGGGATGGCATTTTTGCAAGAGGTAGGATGGGAAGAGGTATAATCCAGGTAGCTGTGGGAGTCGGTGGGTTTGTAGAAAATGTCAGTGTCAAGTCGGTCGTCACTGATGGAGATGGAGAGGTCCAGGAAGGGGAGGGAGGTGTCAGAGATGGTCCAGGTAAATTTAAGGTCAGGGTGGAATGTCCACCCCTTTGTCTGTCTAACTGTTCCTCTTCTCTCTCCTTGGTCTCTATCCCCATCTGTCATTTACTCCTTACCCCTTCCCCTCAACCTATCTTCTACATATAAAGCAACATTTTTCTAGCTACCATCAGTTCCGAGGAAGGGTCACACAACCCAAAATGTTAATTGGTTTCTCTCCACAGATACTGCCAGACCTGCTGAGCCTTTACAGCAATTTCCATTTTTGTTCCTTAGGGTATTAATTGTGGTATACTTCTGGGAATCCTCATCTAGGCGCAATTGGAGCTGAAGGTTAACTCAGCTCCATGAAGGATAACCCTGCCCTCCAGTTTTGCATACAAGTCCTCCATGCAAGGGATTGGGTATTTGTCCAATTGCGAGAAGAGTTTTACTATTCACTTAAAATCCTTACAAAGGTGAACCAAGCCATCAGGCTTCACAATTGGTAGAACTAGTACTGCCCTTCCACAAACTGCACTGCTTTGGTGACTCCTTTGCTTTCCAGCCTCCTGATTTCGGCCTCTACCTTTGCCCGTAACGAAAATAGCACTGGGCGGGCCTTGCAAAATCACAGATTTGCTTGTGGGTCAATATGCAAAGTGTCTTATCCCCTTTGATAGTCCGTAGTCCTATCTGAAAAACTTCTGGGTTTTTAATTAGGAATTCACTCAGGCAACCATTTTCTCATCGAAAACTGTTCAGCCAATCAAGGTGAATCACTCTCAACCAACTCCACCCCAGTAGGCTTGAACCCAAGCCTCTCACGACAATCAGTGATAGCTCCCATACTCCACTTACTATATCTTCTAATGACAAAGCCACTTGTAGCTCCTGTTTGCCGTCCTGTTAGACTTAGCTAGTAGGGGCTTTTGCATGGTTATGTCATTAATTCCACATTCCAAACATAGCCTTTCAACATCTCATTCAGGGTTATCCCAAAATCACATGCCCTGCCTGTCATCTTAGCCTCATCAAAATTCCTGGTATGGATTCCCCAGTTCTGGAACAGCTGAATAAAACCGATAGTATCTTAGAATTAGAGAAGGTTTGGTATCGTAACATTCCTTAACTAAATCCATCAACTCTTGAAAGGTTATAGTATCTGGTGCCTCAGGGAAAATTAAGCTCCTAATTACTGAAGATGCTGCATGTCCACAAGCAGTCAGAAGGATTATTGATTGCTTTTCATCTACTACAATGTCACATGTCTACCAGCTCAAAACCAGTCCCTAGATTGAGGAGACCTTTTGAATCTCCTGCTTATATCTGTCAGCCAGGGCTACCTGATTGACCTGGTTAACAATCCCAATCAAGGTTGAGGGTTAATTGAAAGTCCAAATATACCACATCAACTGGCTCCCTCTTGTCAACTGTTATGGACTAAGCCAGGCCACTCAAAACATTCTTAAGCAGGCAGCTCAGGCCATAACTTTGCAATTTATTTCGGTAAGCGTACAATAAAAATTACCCAGATTAAGTTAGCTCGGTTGACTATGAGATTTTAAAAGACAAAACGTATTCACAAAATTACACAATGAAACACAAAGAACAGAATAAAAGAAACCCTACAGCGCTCAACCTATCCAATTAGACTTAATTATGCTGTTCTGAATATATACAACAGTCCCAATAAACGAACACCCTTTGAAAACTAGTATAAATGAACACATGCTTACAGGGTGAAGTTGAAGGGCAGAAAAGAGAGAGAGAGAGTTTCCACACAGCTTCCTATTGAACTTTCAACTAGTTCAAGACTGAACTAAAACTGCTCAGCTAGAGAGCTGTCCACTACCCTTTCATTATACAGGTTATTTCTAAAACATAACCACTTTGGCTTGAGGTCTCATCTGTTTACATATAAAGAAAAGTATGTACCAAACCAGACTGATTGTAGCCCGGCTCGGTTTATTGTCCCTCTGAAAAAAAATCAAAGACAGAGTCTCCTTGAGCCAAGGAACAGCTTTTAGAAAAAAAGGGACTAGCTTTGTTACACAACTCTACTAGTTACATCTTCACAGAATTCCAACAGATTTGTCAAGCATGATTTCCCCTTCATAAATCCATGCTGACACTGTCTGATCTTGCTACTGCTTTCTAAATGCTCCTCTATTAAATCCGTGACAACGGATTTCAGAATTTTCCCCACTACCAATATTAGACTTAATGGTCTATAATTCCCTGTTTTTGCTCTACCTCCCTTTTTGAATATTGGAATGACATTAGCTACTCTCCAATCTGCAGGTACTGTGCCAGAGTCAATAGATCACCAATGTATCCATTCCAGTATCCAGTACTCTGTGATATAGATTATCAGGCCTGGGGATTTATCCATCTTCAATTCCATCAATTTTCCAAGCACCACTTCTCTACTAATATTGATCTGCCTCAGTTTTTCCCTTTGACGAAATCTTGCATTCTCCAACATTTCTGATATCTGATTTGTGTCCTCTTTTGTGACGACAGAATCATAGTATGTACAGAGGAACCTCAATTATCCGCCATTCGATTAACCGAATTACAGATTATCAGAACAAGATCGCAAGGTCCCGATGCTTGGCTAACTATATTATCTGGCATTCGATTAACTGAACATAATACTCCCTGCCTGTGGCCTTTGGATAATCAAGGTTCCTCTGTATTTAGTTGCTCAGCCATTTCTTTGTCCCCTATTATACATTCCCACATTTCTGTCTGAGAGGACCGACATTTGTCTTTACCAACTTCTTTCTCTTCACGTACCTATAGAAACTCTTAGTGTCAGTAGTAGGTAACAAGACATTAATCGATGATTCCTCAGTTCTAAGAAGGGTCACTGGACTCGAGCATTAACTCTTCTTTCCTTCCACAGACGCTGTCAGACCTGATGAGTTTCTCCAGAAATTTCTGTATTTGTTTATAAAGTTACTTGGTTTGTAGACTAGTAGCAGTTGTCAGTGACAGATACCTTTTGTTTGGCAACAATTATGTGATTACTTCTGGGCTGGCTGAGCAGTTTGGAGCTGGAGTCAGGTAAAAGAGATACAAAGTGTGAGAGAGGGAAAGAAGTGTGCAGATAAGAAGTTGCCTGTTTTTTGCAGTCTAAAACTAAGTTTACAAACTGAAGAAAAGAAAACATTTTTCTGCAACAATTGGTATTCGCCAAGACTTTCTGATTTAATAAATCAAAGGCATTTCCAAGTGTTTCAGTTAGTCTTGTTATACAGGGATAGCAAGCCAAAACAAACTCAGCCTTACTATGACTGGGTTTGCAACACCATTAAAACATTCAATTACCCCCAGAATTGCTCCTAATCAATCTTTACAAATAAAAGATCTTGGACATCAAGTTTATAACTTAAAAACAAAAATGAACTGGAGTGACTGGAACCAAATTCAGGCATGATAATCCACATCCCAGCGTATTTAAGGAAGTGGCTCTGGAAATAATGGATACATTAGTAGTCTGTAGACTCTGGTACAGTACCTGCAGATTTCAGGGGTAGGTACATGCAGTTTTCAGGGATGTAGATTATCATGTCTGACCCTGGTTCAAATCACTCCAGTTCATTTTTTATTTCAAGGGGGTTGGGATATAAAATCAGCAATGTGCTTCTGAGACTTTATAAAGCTTTGGTTAGGCACCATTTTGAATACTGTGTCCAGTTTTGGGCTCCACACCTCAGGAAGGACATACTGGCACTGGAGCGTGATCCCTGGAATGATAGGTCTAACATACAATGAACGGTTGAGGACTTGTGAGCACAGCCTTAGAATTAGAGCGGGTCAATTTAGAACAGAAATGAGGAAACATTTCTTCAGCCAGACAGTGGTGGGTCTGTGGAATTCATTGCCACAGAACACAATGGAGGCCGGGACATTAAATGTCTTCATGGCAGAGATTGATAAATTCTTAATCTCGCAAGGAATTAAGGGATACGGGGAGAGTACAGGTCAGTGGCATTGCAATGCCCATCAGACATGATTGAATGGTGGAGTGGACTCGATGGGCCAAATTACCTTACGTCCACTCCTACTTCTTATCATCTAAATTGGCAGGCAGTAACTCGTGGGGTGCCATAAGGATCAGTAGTGAGACCCCAGCAATTCACAATATATATTAATGATTTGGACAAGGGAACAAAATGCAAAATTTCAAAGTTTGCAGATGATACCAAGTTGGGTGGGAGGGTGAACTATGACAAGACGCACAGATCCTTCAGCATGATCTGGACAGGTTGGGTGAGTGGGAAAATCAATGGCAGGTCCAGTATATTTGGATAAATGTGAGGTTATTCATTTTGGAAGATTACTACCTGAATGGCTGTAAATTGGGAGAGGGGAGTGTGCAGTAAGACCTGGGTGCCCTTGCACACCAGTCACTGAAGGTAAGCATGACGGTGTAGCAGGAATTAAAGAAGGCAAATGGTATGTTGGCCTTCATTGCCAGAGTCATACAGTCATAGAGTCATAGAGATGTACAGCATGGAAACAGACCCTTCGGTCCAACCCATTCATGTCAACCAGATATCCCAACCCAATCTAGTCCCACCTGCCAGCACCCAGCCCATATCCCTCCAAACCCTTCCTATTCATATACCCATCCAAATGTTGCAATTGTACCAGCCTCCACCACTTCCTCTGGCAGCTCATTCCATACACGTACCACACTCTGCGTGAAAAGGTTGCCCCTTAGGTCTCTTTTATATCTTTCCCCTCTCACCCTAAACCTATGCCCTCCAGTTCTGGACTCCCTGATCCCACGGAAAAGACTTTGCCTATTTATCCTATCCATGCCCCTCAATTTTGTAAACCTCTATAAGGTCACCCCTCAGCCTCCGACGCTCCAGGGAAAACAGCCCCAGCCTGTTCAGCCTCTCCCTATAGCTCAAATCCTCCAACCCTGGCCACATCCTTGTTAATCTTTTCTGAACCCTTTCAAGTTTCACAACATCTTTCTGATTGGAAGGAGACCACAACTGCATGCAATATTGCAACAGTGGCCTAACCAATGTCCTGTACAGTCGCAACATGACCTCCCAACTCCAGTACTCAATACGCTGACCAATAAAGGAAAGCATACCAAACGCCTTCTTCACTATCCAATCTACCTGCAACTCCACTTTCAAGGAGCTATGAACCTGCACTCCAAGGTCTCTTTTTTCAGCAACACTCCCTAGGACCTTTCCATTAAGTGTATAAGTCCTGATAAGATTTGCTTTCCCAAAATGCAGAACCTCGCATTTATATGAAGTAAACTCCATCTGCCACTTCTCAGCCCATTGGCCCATCTGGTCCAGATCCTTCTTCACCCAAAGAGTGGTGTGCCTGTGGAATTCATTATCACAGGGAGTAGTTTTTTTTAAGATTCCCTACAGTGCAAAACAGACCCTTCGGCCCAACCAGTCCACACCGACCCTCCGGAGAGTAACCCACCCAGACTCATTTCCCTCTGATTAATGCACCTAACATTATGGGCAATTTAGCATGGTCAATTCACTTGACCCACACATCTTTGGACTGTGGGAAGAAACTGGAGGAAACCCACGCAGACATGGGGAGAATGTGCAAACTCCACAGAGATAGTTGCCCAAGGCTGGAATTGAACCTGGGACCCTGGTGCTGTGAGGCAGCAGTGCTAACCACTGATCCCAAAACACTGAATGTATTCAAGAGGTGGCTAGATGTAGCACTTGGGGTGAATGAGATCCAAGGTTACGGGGATAAAGCAGGATTACGCTATTGAGTTGGATGATCAGCCATGATCGTGATAAATGGCAGATGAGACTGGCAGGGCCGAATGGCCTCCTCCTGCTCCTATGTTTACAAGAAGATCAGCACACACCTCAGCTTGAGATAATCTGCAATCTGAATTTCAATTACTGTTTGTTCAAACAATTGTTTACAATGCCTGTCCTGGGTTTCAGGTCAGTCTTTCAAACACCAGTTTTAAAAACAGGTCTCTCTCATTTCAGTCCACAGTCTTTAAAAAACACAAGAATAACAAGACATTATAACAAGATTTTAGTTATGTCTCTTTTCTTCTGCTGCCATTATTTTACTTCTGTTGAGAATACTTACAATACCAATGCAGCACAGCTTGGTATGGCAATTGCTCTGCCTAAGACCGCAAGAAATTACATGATATTGTGAATACAGCCCAGTCCATCACGAAAACCAGCCTTCCATACATTGACGTCATCTACATTTCCCACTGCCTTGGGAAAACAGCCAACATAATCAAAGACCTCTCCCACCCTGATTATACTCTCTTCCACCCTCTTACACTGGGCAGAAGATATACGAGTTTGAAAAATATACAAGATATACCAACAGATTCTAGAACAGTTTCTTCCCCGCTGTTATCAGACCTGGGAACTGATGTCGCATTCATTAGAGATGATCTTTCTCTGCAGCTTCGCTGTAGCTGTAACACTATATTTTGCATTCGGTTCTCTTACCCTGATGGATTTGAGTAAGATATAATCTCTCTAGTTAGGACGAAAAATAATACTTTTCACTGCATCTCAGTACATATGACAATAAAAAATCAAATCAAAGATATAACATGAGAGTCCAGAGAGAAAAGAATTCAAATAATCAAGTCTAGAGTCAACAAAGACATGAATGAAGGCTTCAGCGACAGATGAGGGCAGACAATCAGGGCATCCAGAACTTAGGGGCAGTCATATCAGGAATTTACTTTTGATTTTAAAAAAAAATGGGCGGCACAGTGGCTCAGTGGTCAGCACTGCTGCCTCACAGCGCCAGGGACCCTGGTTCGATTCCCGCCTCGGGCAACAGTCTGTGTGGAGTTTGCACATTCTTCCTGTGTCTGCAAGGATTTCCTCCCACAGTCCACAGATGCGCAGGTTGGGTGGATTGGCCGTGCCTTCCTTTCACAACAGAGAGCAGCGGGAGCTGGGCGGAAGTAAAGTCGGAGCGCCAAGCTGGTCGGGAAGGTAGTGATTGTTATTTGATGGGTGTGTTCTAGACCCAAGGCCCTACAAAGTAGGGCCTCCCTCCCACCCTCCTCCTCTAACCTACATTAAAAGTCCACAGACGTGCCCCAAAAAGAGGGTCCAAGGAAGTTCCTGTGGATTGAAGAGTGAGGCTTTAGCTCAGGAGTCTTTGACAAGGAGGTTGAGTGAAGTGATTACGCCACAGTTGAAGAGGGTGAAGACATGACTGCCAAGCTGGTTCAGTGTGCTAAGTGCTTAATGGGAGAGATCAACGACTCTGGTGTGTCTGGTTCGTATAAGTATGGAAAGTGTGTGCACGTTCAGCTACTGACAGAGCATATTGCAGCACTGATGAAAGAACTTGAGGACCTTAGGCTCATCCGAGAGAACAAGATCTTTCTGGACAAGACCTTCAGCGAGGTTATTACACCGACCATAACAGAAGAGAGCAGACAATGAGGAAAGCAGAGAGGAGACAGGTGCAAGAGACGCTGGGGTAAGTACCTGTCAGGAACAAGTTGAATCTTTTGGAAACAGTAGAGACAGATGACACTGCCAGTCCGCGAGGCGGCCAGGTCTGTCAATCAAAATGTGGCGTGGAGGCAGAGCGGAAGAGTCGGACATCGCACAGAGCCGTGGTAATAGGGGACTCCATAGCGAGAGGAACTGACCGGGGTTTTTGTGGCAGCAGGCAGAACTTAAGGATGGTGTGTTGCCTTCCTGGTGCCAGGGTTAAAGACATCACAGATAGAGTGCAGGACATCCTCAAGGATGAAGGTGAAGAGCTAGAGGTGGTGGTACATGTCGGCACAAATGATGTCAGGAAGAAGAGGAAGAACATACTACAGCGGGACTTTGGAGAACTAGGAAGAAGGCTGAAAAGCAGGACATCCAGGGTGGTTATCTCTGGTTTGCTTCCAGTTCCTCAGGCTGGTGAGGCCAGAAACAGGGAGATAATGGACTTGAACGTGTGGCTGGGGAACTGGTGCAGGAAGCAAGGATTTAAATTCTTGGATCACTGGGGTATGTTTTGTGGTAAACATAAATTATATAAGAGAGACGGTTTGCACCTTCATCGGTTAGGGACCAGCATTCTGGCAGGCAGGTTTGCAACTTCAACACAGCTACGTTTAAACTAAGTAGCGGGGGGGAGGGGACAAACTGGATGTTTAAGAAGGAAATTGAAGGGAAAGTTAGAACAAGGGAAGTCAAGAAAGACAACTGTATCAATTAGGCAGAAAACTCAAAAAGGGATCATGCTGTAAGGTTGAGTGAAATAGGAGTTGATGGGAAGGGTGAGGGCAGTAACAAATTAAAAATACTATACATGAATGCACGAAGCATTAGAAATAAGATGGATGAGCTTGAGGCTCTTTTGGAAATTGGCAGATACGATATTGTGGGGATAACTGAGCCGTGGCTTCAAGTGGACAGGGCCTGGGAAATGAATATTCAAGGATACACATGCTTTCGTAAGGACAGACTGACGGGCAGAGGGGGTGGGGTGGCCATGTTGGTAAGGGATGATATTCAGTCCCTTGCGCGGGGGGACCTAGAATCAGGGGATGAAGAGTCAGTGTGGATAGAGCTAAGAAATTCTAAGGGTAAAAAGACCCTCTTGGGAGTTATCTACAGGCCCCCAAACAGTAGTCTGGATGTCAGATGTAAGTTGAATCAGGAGCTGAAATTGGTCTGTCGCAAAGATGTCACTACAGTTGTTATGGGGGATTTCAACATGCAGGTAGACTGGGAGAATCAGGATGGTATTGGACCTCAAGAAAGAGACTTTATGGAGTGCCTCCGAGATGGATTCTTTGAACAGCTGGTGGAGGAGCCTACCAGGGAGAAGGCAATTCTGGATCATGTATTGCGCAACGAACCAGAATTGATCAGGGACCTCGAAGTGAAGGAGTCATTGGGAAGTACTGACCATAATACAATAAGCTTCAATCTGCAATTTGAGAGGGAGAGGGTACAATCGGAAGTGACAGTATTTCTGTTAAATAAAGGGAACTATGGAGCTATGAGGGAGGAGCTGGCCAAAGTTCAATGGTGCAATACCTTAGCTGGGATGACAGTGGAGTAACAATGGCAAATATTTCTGTGTATAATGCAGAAGATGCAGGATCAGTTCATTCCAAAAGGGAAGAAAGATCCTAGGAGGAGGCATGGGATGCCGTGGCTGACGAGGGAAGTTAAGAAAAATATAAAGTTAAAAGAGAAAAAGTATAACATAGCAAAGATAAATGGGAAAACGGAGGACTGGGAAGCTTTTAAAGAACAACAGAGGATTACTAAGAAGGAAATATGCAGAGAAAAAATGAGGTACGAAGGTAAAATGGCCAAGAATATTAAGGAGGATAGTAAAAGCTTTTTTAAGTATGTGAAAGACAAAAAAATGGTTAAGACTAAAATTGGGTCCTTAAAGACAGAAACAGGGGATTATATTATGGGGAAAAAAGAAATGGCAGAAGAATTGAATTGTTACTTCAGATCTGTGTTCACTGGGGAAGACACAAGCAATCTCCCTGAGGTAACAGTGGCTGAAGGACCTGCGCTTAAGAGAATTTATATTTGCCAGGAATTGGTGTTGGAGAGACTGTTAGGTCTGAAGATTGATAAGTCCCCGGGGCCTGATGGTCTACATCCCATGGTTACTGAAGGAGGTGGCTCTAGAAATCGTGGATGCATTGGTGATTATTTTCCAGAGTTCGATAGATTCGGGATCAGTTCCTGATGATTGGAGGGTGGCTAATGTTATACCACTTTTTAAGAAAGATGGGATAGAGAAAGCAGGAAATTATAGACCAGTTAGTCTGATCTCAGTGGTGGGAAAGATGCTGGAGTCTATTATAAAGGATGAAATTACGACACATCTGGATAGCAGTAACAGGATAGGTCAGAGGCAGCATGGATTTATGAAGGAGAAATCATGCTTGACTAATCTTCTGGAATTTTTTGAGGATGTAACTCTGAAGATGGACGAGGGAGATCCAGTAGATGTAGTGTACCTGGACTTTCAGAAAGCTTTTGATAAAGTCCCATATAGGAGGTTAGTGAGCAAAATTAGGGCGCATGGTATTGGGGGCAAAGTACTAACTTGGATTGAAAGTTGCTTGGCTGATAGGAATCAAAGAGTAGTGATAAACGGCTCCATTTCAGAATGGCAGGCAGTGACCAATGGGGTACCGCAGGGA
>NC_057716.1:110284070-110300110 GCF_004010195.1 Chiloscyllium plagiosum
AGGCAGGAAACATGTTTCCGCTGATGGGTGAGTGCCGAACCAGAGGACACAGCTTAAAAATACGGGGTCGACCATTTAGGACAGAGATGAAGAGAAACATCTTCACCCAGAGAGTGGTGGCTGTGTGGAATGCTCTGCCCCAGAGGGCAATGGGGGCCCAGTCTCTGGATTCATTTAAGAAAGAGTTGGATAGAGCTCTCAAGGATAGTGGAATCAAGGATTATGGAGATAAGGCAGGAACAGGATACTGATTAAGGATAATCAACCATGATCATATTGAATGGTGGTGCAGGCTCGAAGGGCAGAATGGCCTACTCCTGCACCTATTGTCTATTGCTAAATTGTCCATAGTGTTAGGTGCAGTAGTCAGAAGTAAATATAAGGGAATGGGTCTGGGTGGATTACTCTTTGGAATGTCGGTGTGGACTTGTTGGGCCGAAGGGCCTGTTTCCATACTGTAGGGAATCTAATCTTAGATGCTGCAGGTGGAAACAGGTCTTTGCAATGGAAATAAATTGGGTCAGAAACTATTCTCAGCTAATTCTGACCAAATATTTTTATAGCATTCCAAGATGTCTTACCAAAAATTACCAAAACGTAGCATATGAATTAACATGCTGATACTTACATGGTTTGTTTTTGAAGCAAGTCCATGCAGACAATCAGGGCATCCAGAACTTAGGAGCAGTCAAGGTTCAAACATATCAGGAATTTACTTTTGATGTAAGTTAATTCAAATGCTTCCAATTACTGAACAAATTTTATGACATAGCAATGTCAAATTATTCAGACCCAACAATAATAAACTCAGAGAGATTAAAGCTGAAAATGTGTTGCTGGAAAAGCGCAGCAGGTCAGGCAGCATCCAGGGAACAGGAGAATCGACGTTTCGGGCATAAGCCCTTCTTCAGGATTCCTGAAGAAGGGCTTATGCCCGAAACGTCGATTCTCCTGTTCCCTGGATGCTGCCTGACCTGCTGCGTTTTTCCAGCAACACATTTTCAGCTCTGATCTCCAGCATCTGCAGACCTCACTTTCTCCTCAGAGAGATTAAAGGTCATTTCGCTATCAAATACACCCTGAGAGTTCTGAAGTGGCTTTCACACTTGTATCCATTTCAAGCAAACAATAAGATTTCTTCTATTATCTCTCTGCAGCTGGATGGAGCTGAAGGTGACAAAAAAAAAGACGCTGGAAATTAACAAGACAATTCAACAAACTGTTAACACATTATACTTGATCTGCCTCTCCAAAGCTGACTGCTTAAAAAATTGAATATTTCCAGCATTTCATTTCTATTTGTTAATTGCTGTACATTAGAAAAACAGAGTATCGATTTTTTGTTTTTGTTTTCAGAGGCAGACCAAATATACACTCATTGCGATGCAGTTCCTGTATTTCAGATAGATGGGACTTTATTTGTTGCTCTCTCTCTCAAGTAGAACTGCCAGATATAAGAACTAGACAATGTCATTCCACCTCAGAATCTGTTCTCTGCTCTGAGCAAAACAGATATCATATAAGGGGTTATACAAGCTCCTAACTCAGGCAAAAAAGATGAAACCACATAAAAATTGAAGGAAACTTCAGAATTATATATACTTGAACATAAGAATCAGGAGCAGGATTAGGCCATCTGGCCCTTCAAGCCTTCTCTGCCACTCAATAAGATCATAGCTGGTCATTTTGTGGCCTCAGATCCACTTACCCAGCTTCTCACCATAACACTTAATTATTTTGCTGTTTAAAAAAATTATCTATCTTAGATTTGAAAATATTCTATGAGGAAGCCTGAACAACTTCACTATGCAGGGAATTACACAGCTTCACAACCCTTTGGGTGAAGAAATTCTTCCTCAATTCAGTCCTAAATCTGCTCTCCTTAATTTTGAGGTTATGCCCTCTTGTTCTAGTTTCACCCACCAGTGAAAACAACTCCCCTGCTTCTTTGTTATCTGTTCTCTTCATAATTTATACATTTTTTTTATGAGATCCTCCCTCATTCTTCTAAATTCCAAAGAATATAATCCTAGTCTATTTAGTCTCTCCTCATAAGCCAACCCCCTCAACTCTGGAAACAACCTAGTGAGTCTCATCTGCACTCCCTACACTGCCAGTACAGCCTTTTTCAAATAAAGAGACCAAAACTACACACACTACTCCACATGTGGCCTCACTGGCACCCTATACAGCTGCAACATAACCTCCCTGCTTGTAAACTCAATCCCTCCAGCAATTTCATTTGCCTTTTTAATTACCTGTTGCATCTGCAAACCAACCTTCTGTGATTCATGCACAAGTTCACCCAAGTCCCTCTGCACAGCAGCATGCTGTAACCTTTTTTACCATTCAGATAATAGTCCTTTTTACCGTTATTCCTACCAAAAAGGATGACTTCACATTAATAACATTATACTCCATCGGCCCCAGACTTTTGCCCACTCACTTAAACTATCTATATCCCTCTGTAAAACTTTCAGAGTCCTCTGCACACCTTGCTCAACCACTCATCTTAGTGTCATCTGCAAACCTTGACACACTAACATGGTCCCCAACTCCAAATCATCGATGTAAATTGTTTACAATGGCGGTCCCAACATTAATCCCTAAGGCACACCACGTGTTACTGATCGCCAACCAGAAAGCACTCATTTATCCCCACTCTTTGCTTCCTGTTAGTTAACTAATCCTCTATCCATGCTAATACATTGCCCATAACGGCATGAACCTTTATCTTCTGCAGCAGCCTTTTGTGCGGAACCATGTTGAATGCCTTTTGGAAACCCAGTACACATCTTCTACTGGGTCCCCGTTGTCCACTGCGCTTGTAATGTCTTCATAGAATTCCAGGAAATTAGTTAAACATGACCTGCCTTTCACAAACCCTTGCTGCATTTGCCCAATGAAATAATTTCTATCTAGATGTCTTGCTATTTCTTCCGTGATTACAGATTCAAGCATTTTCCTGGCTACAGAAGTTAAGCTAATCGGTCTACAATTCGCCATCTTTTGTCCAATCACTTCTTTGAAAAGTGGCATTTGGTAATACAGAACTTGGGTAATGCTGGAAAAAGACAGATTTAGCTGAATTTATTTGTCCTGCACTCATCAGGACAACTCATAAGAAATACCTAAGTAAGGGGAAAATATCACTTTCACCATATGAGGACAGTGATGATTGATTGGCATGTGGAATGTATAAATTAGTGATGATTGATAGTTAACTAAGCTTTATTTGAATTTTTTTTCAGAAAGGCGCATTTACTCTAACAAAACAATGCTTCCAAGAAATAAAACAGAATGGCTGATACCTTTTCATTATTTTAAATCACAAATATGGGTGTTGTTGGTTGGGCCAGCAATTATTCCCAACTCTAACTGCCAAAGGAAAGTAGTGGGAAACTGCCTTTCTGATCTGCTGCAATCCAATTGGACTAAGGGAAACATACAGTGATGGTGGAAGGAGGTTCCTGGATTGTGACCCTGTGAACAACGTAGTTCCATGTCAGGGTGGTGTATGGTTTCACAAAGAACTTGAAGGAGGTGGTGTTTTCATGCAACTGTTACCCTTGTTCTTCCAAATAGTAGAAGTACAGGTTTGAAACATAAAAAACATAAGAAATAAGAGCATTAGGCTTTCAAACCCCAAAACTGAAGCATCATTTAGCAAGACCATGGTTGATCGACCCAAAGTCTCAAACTCCTCTTTTGTACTTGCTCATTATAACACCACTCTTCCATATTTCAAAAATCTATTACATCTGAGCCATTCATTACTACCTGGGAGAAGAAATATCCTTTCATTCAAGTTTCAAGTGAGTGTTTCCTTATTCTGTCCCTTTTGCTTTTTTTAAATTCATTCATGGTTGCTGACTGGATGAGCATTTATTGCCCATCTTTAGTTTCTGTTGAGGTGGTGGTCGTGAGCTTCCTTCTTGAACTGCTGTAGTCCATTTCATATAGGTAGACCCACAATGCCATAAGGGAGGAAGTTCCAGGATATTGACCCAGTGGGACTGAAAGAACAGCAATATATTTTCAAGTCAGGATGGTGAGTGGCATGAAAGGAACTTGCAGGTGGAGGCATTCAGATATATCTACTACTTTGTCCTTCCAGACGGAAGTGGTTGGAAAGTGCTACCTAAGGT
Source organism: Chiloscyllium plagiosum (assembly GCF_004010195.1). Lineage (NCBI taxonomy): Eukaryota > Metazoa > Chordata > Chondrichthyes > Orectolobiformes > Hemiscylliidae > Chiloscyllium > Chiloscyllium plagiosum. The sequence continues at coordinate 110,288,219 of NC_057716.1, forward strand.
GCCTTGATGAATTTCTGCAAAGCATCTACAAAATTTCCTCCACTCGTGGAAACATCTCAATGCATACCCTGTCAAACCCCTTGGAACTTCGTATGTTTCAATAAGGTCACCCCTTATCCTTCCATACTCTAATTAATAAAAGCAGTTGCTCTTGAATCATCAATCCCTTCACCTAGGAATCAGGCTAATGAATCTGTTTTTAACTGCCTATAATGCAAGTACATTCTTTATTAAAAAGAGGGACCAAAATTGTACACAGTATTGCAGGTGTGGCCTCATATACATGCTTGACAGTTTTAACAAGAATTCCCTATTTTTAAACTCCAACTCCCTAGCAATAAAGGCCAAAATTTCTTTCTTAATTACTTGCTGACTCTATCCATTTAGGTAACAGTCTACCTTTAAATTTTTATTACCAATGTACATGGCCACCCACTTTCCCATTTTATGTTCCAGCTGTCAGGACTTTGCCCATTCACTCACTCATCTATATCCCCTTAGAAATTCCTTGTGTCCTCATCTCAATATGTCCTCTTTTTGTATCATCAGCAAATCTTGATTTCTTTAGTCTGACACCTTCTCCAAGTCAATAATATAGATAATAAATAATTAAAGTTCTGGGATATGAATAGGAACCTCCATTGTATCAGTGGGAGTGGCGAGAACATGGACCAGTAGGCTGCCAGGCAAGTAAATTTTCCTGTTTAAATATTCACCTCGTGAATACACGGAGTGAAGGCTTAACAAGAGTGGATGTGGACTGCTGGGTATGTGAACTCATATATTCGGGCAGTGGCTGAACCCAAGACACTACATGTATACTGTCTCCCATCCCTCCACCTCCTTTAATGAAAATAAAGACCTTGTGTAGAGGGTTCACAAGGTGAGGCTTTTTTTTTAAATTTCTTCAATCTCTCGTGGCAATTTAGAGCAGAGGGAATGGAATTGCATGTTCATCTTGCAACATGTGGGAGATAAGGGTCACTATTAGTGTCCCTGCTGACTTCGCCTACAAGAAGTGCACCCAACTCTAGTTCCTCACAGACCAGGTTAGGGAGCTGAAACTGGATGAACTTTGGTTCATTTGGGAGGCTGAGGGGGTGACAGAGAGGAGTTATAGGGAGGCCATCACACCCAAGTTACAGGATAAAGGTATCTGTGTGACCATCAGGAGAGGGAAAGAGAATAGGAACACAGTGCAGGGACCCCCTGTGGTCATTCCTCTTGAGAATAGGCATGCCATTTTCAATACTGATGGCGGGGTGAACCTACCAGAGGAAAACTTCAATGGCCAGACCTATGGCACTGAGTCTGGCTCTGTGGCTCAGAAGGGAAGGGGGGAGAATAGGAGAGCAATAGTGATAGGAGATTCAAGGTGAGAGGAACAGACAAGAAATTCTGTGATCGCGAACAAGACTCCCAGATGGTATGTTGCCTCTCTGGTGCCAGGAGAAAGTGAGGACTGCAGATGCTGGAGATCAGAGCTGAAAATGTGTTGCTGGAAAAGCGCAGCAGGGGTGCCAGGGTCAGGGATGTCTTGGATCAAGTCTACAGGATTCTTAAGGGGGAGAGAGAGCAGCCAGAAGTCGTGGTACACATCGGTACTATTGCTAGGAAAAGGGATGAGGACCTGAAAAGTGAATATAGGGAGTTAAGTTGGAAGTTAAAAAGCAGGACAAGCAGATAGTAATCTCAGTATTGCTAGTGGAGCTACGGCTAGTAAGGCTGGGAACAGAAAGCGAGTGCAGCTGAACATGTGGCTGCAGAGCTGGTATAGGAGGGAGAGCTTAAGATATGTGGACCATTGAGATATCTTCTGGGGAAGGTGACACCTGTACAAGGAGGATAAGTTGCACCTGAACTGGGGGGGTACCAATATCCTGGGCAGGAGGTTTGCTCGAGCTCTTCAGGAGGAGTTAAACTAGTTTGGCAGAGATCTACGGAGCTACAGATCAGAGAATGTGGTAGCTGGTGAGCAGGCAGATACAGCATGCAGAGAGTCTGTGAGGAAGGATAGAGAGTTGATAGGGCAAAGTTACAGTCAGTGTGATGGGTTCAAGTGTGTCTATTTTAACACAAGTGTCAGGAATAAGGGTGATGAACTTCGAGCACGGATCAGTACTTGGAGCTACGATGTTGTGGCAATTACGTAGACTTGGATTTTACAGGGGCAGGAACGGTTGTTGAATGTTCCAGAGTTTAGATGTTTCAAAAGGAATGGGGTGGGAAGAACGTAAAGACGTGGGGGAGTGGCATTGCTAATCAGGGCTACTATCACAGCTGCAGAAAGGGAGGTCGTCGAGGACGGTTTGTCTACTGAGAGGGTATGGGTAGAAGTCAGAAACAGGAAAAGAGCAGTCACTTGATTGGGAGTTTTCTGCAGACCCCCAAAGAGCAACAGAGTCACAGAGGAGCAGATTGGGAGGCAGATTTTGGAAAAGCGCAGAAGTAACAGGATTATTGTCATGAGTGACTTTAACTTTCCTAATATTAGAATATAGAACAACAGTATAGCATATTACAGGCCCTTCAGCCCACGATGCTGTGCCAAGCATTTATCTTAAAGATTAACCTAACCTACACACCCCTCAATTTATTGCCGTCATGTGCTTGCCCAGCAGTCGCTTAAATGTCCCTAATGTCTCTGACTCTACTATTACTGCTGGCAGTGCATTCCCCGCACCCACCACTCTTTGCGTAAAGAACCTATCTCTGACATCTCCCCTATACTTTCCTCCAATCACCCTAAAATTATGAGCCCTCATGACGACCATTTTTGCCTTGGGCAAAGGTCTCTGACTATCTACTCTACCTATGCCTCTCATTACCTTGTACACCTCCATCAAGTCACCTCTCTTCCTTCTTCTCTTCAGTGTGAAAAGCCCTCACTCATTCAATCTCTCTTCATAAGACAAGCCACCCACCATCCCCCAGTCCAGGCAGCATCCTGGTAAATCTCTTCTGCACCCTCGTCCTATAATGAGGTAACCAGAACTGGACACAATATTCCAAGTGCGGTCTAACCAAGGCTTTGCAAGTCTGCTGAGGAGAAAGTGAGGTCTGTAGATGCTGGAGATCAGAGCTGAAAATGTGTTGCTGGAACAGCGCAGCAGGTCAGGCAGCATTCCTGACCTGCTGCGCTGTTCCAGCAACACATTTTCAGCTTTGCAAGTCTGCTGCATAACCTCGCGGCTCTCAAACTCAACTTCGGTGGCAACTTTGAGGGATCTATGTACGTGGACTCCAAGATCCCGCTGTTCCTCCAAACTGCCAAACATCTTGTCTCTAACCCTGTATTCAGCATTCAAATTCTACTTTCCAAAATGAATCACTTCGCTTTCATCCAAGCTGAACTCCATCTGCCATTTCTTAGCCCAGCTCTTCATCCTGTCAATTCCCTATTGTCGCCTGCAACAACCCTCGACATTATCTACAACTCCACCTACCTTTATGTCATCAGCAAACTTACTAACCCTCCCTTCCACTTCTTCATCCATGTTATTTATAAAAACTACAAAGAATAGAGGCCCAAGAACAGATCCCTGCACGTCACCACTGGTCACCGACCTCCAGGTGGAATACTTCCCATCCATTAGTGCTCGCTGTCTTCTTTCGGCTGGCCAATTCTGTATCCAGACAGCCAAATTTCCCTGTAACCCATACCTCCTAACTTTCTGAACCTTATCAAATGCCATACTGAAGTCCACATCTGGCACATCCACTGCTAGACTTTCATCAACTTTCTCGTCACATCCTCAAAGAACTCAATAAGACCTGTGAAGCATGACCTGCCCCTCACAAAGCTATGATGACTATCTTTAATCAAACTATCTTTTTCCAAATACAGAGGAACCTCGATATCTGAATACCAATTATTCGAAAATCGGATTATCCGAAGGAGATCTCGAGGTCCCAATAGAAACATTACATCAAAGACGTGTTTCCAACAGTGATCGGGTCTTTTGTTTACAGTGATTAAACAGGCACCCTCTCCAAATGATTGACCTCCCACCCTCTCTCTCTTCCCACACTTTCCCTGGAGTTCTATAGAGGGGTGTACCCTAAACCACCCCCAGCTTCCCCAGATAATCTGACCAACATTGTCCTGTACAGAGGTGGAACCTGTCAAAAAGTTGCAATAAGAAGTTGTGTGTGTGGCTGTGTGTGTCCGTGCGTGAACACTATTTGGAGATATACTCCACAAAGGTTGCAGCAGCAGTCTTATTGTTGGAGTCCAGTCAGGCTGCCCTAGAGAGGGGGTGGAGCAGTGCTGGACACGGATGGGGGTGCGGGGGGGCTTCTGCAGTCTCCTGAACAGGGAGCAGGCTTTAAAAACTCCAAGCCCCAAAGGAAAGGCATTTAATTGATTAACCAAATAATCGATTATCAGAACGAAATAGTGCCCGCCCATCTTGTCCAGATAATCGAGGTTGCCCTGTAGTCATAAATCCTCTTAAAATACTTTTCAGTATCTTGCTTGCCACAGACGTAAGACGAACTGGTCTGTAATTCCCAGGGATTTCCCTATTCCCTTTCTTGAACAGAGGAACAACATTAGCCTCCCTCCAATCATCTGGTAATACTCCCGTACTGAGTTTGCAAAGATCATCACCAGATGTACAGCAATCTCATTCCTCGCTTCCCTTAGTAACCTTGGATATATCAGGTCTGGTCCTGGGCAGTTATCTATTTTGATGCTTCCCAAAATTATCAGCACATCGACTTTTTTAATATCAATCTGTTCAAGCCTATTAAGCTGGCCCACTTTGTTCTCACTATCATTGGATATTGATTGGAACTCCCTTACTTCAAATAGTTTGGATGGAGCAGTTTTTTGTCAGGTGTATCCAGGAACGATTTCTGATTCAATATGTAGATAGGTAGACTAGAGCGGAGACCATATTGGATTTGTTGCTTGGCAACAAACCAGGTCAGGTGTCAGATCTCTCGCTGGGAGAGCATTTCGCTGATAGTAATCACAACTCCCTGACCTTTACTATACTCATAGAGAAGAATAGGAGCAGATGGTATGGTAAAGTATTTAATTGGAGGAGAGGGAATTATAATGCTATTTGGCAGGAACTAGGGTGCCTAAATTGGAAACAGATGTTCTCAGGGAAATGCACAACAGAAGTTTGGAGGTTGTTTAGGAAGCAATTTCTGACAGTGCTAGATAGCCTTATCTCCACTGAGACAAGGAAGGGATGGTAGGGTAAAGGAACCTTGGGAGACAACGGATGTGAAACAGCTCGTAAAAAGGAAGAAGTAAACTTACTTAAGGTTGAGGAGGCAAGGATCAGACAGGACTCTACAGGGTTACAAGTTAGCCAGGAAGGACCTAGGAGAGCTAGAAGGGGGCATGAAAAAGCTTTAGCGGGTAGAATTAATGAAAACCCTAAGGCATTCTACATTATGTGAGGAACAAGAGGATGGCCAGAGTGAGGATAGGACCGATCAGGGACAGTGGAGGGAACTTGTGCCTGGGGTCCAAAGAACTAAGAGAGGTCCTTAATGAATACTTTGCTTCAGTATACACTACTGAGAGGGACCTTGACATCTATGAGGACAGAGGGAAACATGCTGATATGTTTGAAAAGGTTGATGTTAAGGAAGAGGATGTGCTGACAATTTTGAAAAACGTAAAGACAGGTAAGTCCCTTGGGCCAGACAAAGTATACCCAAGGTTACAACAGGAATTGAATTGAACTGAATTTATTGTTACGTGTACCAAAGCACAGTGAGAAGCTTTGTCTTGCGAGCAATACAGGCACAAAGTTAAATAGCATAGATATTTAACTAAATACTAATAGTTAAATAATAAGTAAATAATAGGTAAACAGCAGCAAAACCAAAAACACAGGTATAGGAGAATGTTAAGAGTTTGTGAGTCCATTCAGTATTCTAACCACAGTAGGGTAGAAATTGTGACGAAACCGGCTGGTGCGTGTGTTCAGGCTTCTGTACCTTCTCCCCGATGGTAGAGGTTGAAGAAAGACATTGCCAGGGTGGAATGGATCTTTAAGAATGCTGGTGGCCTTTCCTTGACAACGGGCCTGGTTGTCAAGGAAAGTTGATGTGCTAGAAATTTTGGAAAACATTAAGATTGATAAATCCCCAGGGCCAGACCAGATTTATCCTAGACTGCTCCGGGAAGCGAGAAAGGAGGTTGCTAAGCCGCTGGCGAGGATATTTGCCTCCTCACTCTCCACGGGAGTCGTACCAGAGGATTGGAAGGAGGCGAATGTTGTTCCACTTTTCAAGAAGGGTAATAGGGAAATCCCTGGCAATTAAAGACCAGTCAGTCTCACATCTGTGGTCAGCAAAGTTATGGAAAGAATTCTGAGGGATAGGATTTATGACTATTTGGCAAAGAATAGTGTGATTAAAGGCAGTCAGCATGGCTTTGTGAGGGGCAGGTCATGCCTCACAAATCTTATTGAGTTCTTTGAGGAGGTGTCAAGATAGGGCGACGATGGTTGAGCACTGGATATGGACTTCAGCAAGGCATTTGATAAGGTTCCCCATGGTAGGCTCATTCATAAATTCAGGAGGTATGCGATACAGGGAGATTTGGCTATCTGGATTCAGAATTGGCTGACTGACAGAAGGCAGAGAGTGGTTGTAGATGGAAAATATGGAGGACAGTGTTAAGTGGGGTACCGCAGGGCTCTGTTCTTGGGCATCTGCTCTTTGTAGTTTTTATAAATGACTTCGAAGAGGAGGTTGAGGGGTGGGTTAGTAAATTTGCAGATGACACAAAGGTTGGAGGTGCCGTCAATTGTATAGAGGGCTACTGCAGGCTGCAACGCGACATAGGCAGGATGCAGAGCTGGGCTGAGAAATCGCAGATGGAGTTCAACCTGGATAAATGCGAAGTGATGCATTTTGGAAGGTCGAACTCAAATGCTGAATATAGGATTAAAGACAGGATTCTTGGCAGGGTGGAGGAACAGAGGGATCTGGGTGTGCAAGTACACAGATCCTTCAAAGTTGCCACTCAAGTGGATAAGGTTGTTAAGAAAGCATATGGTGTTTTGGCTTTTATTAACAGGGGTATCGAGTTTAAGAACCACGAGGTTTTGCTGCAGCTCTACAAGTCCCTGGTGAGACCACACTTGCAATATTGTGTCCAGTTCTGGTCGCCCGACTATAGGAAAGATATAGAGGCTTTGGAGAGGGTGCAAAGAAGGTTTACCAGGATGCTGCAGGGACTGGAGGGCTTGTCGTATGAAGAGAGGTTGAATAGGCTCGGACTTTTCTCTCTGGAGAGAAGGAGGAGGAGAGGAGACCTGATCGAGGTGTACAAAATAATGAGAAGAATAGATAGAGTCAATAGCCAGAGACATTTCCCCAGGGTAGGATTGACTGGTACAAGAAGTCATAGTTTGAAGATATTAGGAGGAAGGTATAAAGGAGACATCAGAGTTCTTTACGCAGAGAGTTGTGAATGTATGGAATGCATTGCCAGTTGAGGTGGTGGAAGCGAAGTCATTGGGGACATTTAAGCAACTGCTGGACTTGCACATGGATAGCAGTGAGTTGAGGGGTGCGTAGGTTAAGTTACTATATTTTACATTAGGATTAAGTCTCGGCACAACATCATGGGCCTATGGGCCTGTTCTGTGCTGTACTTTTCTATGTTCTATGTTCTATTATTCACTTTGAAAGATTAGATTAGATTAGATTACAGATTACATACAGTGTGGAAACAGGCCCTTCGGCCCAACAAGTCCACACCGCCCCGCCGAAGCGCAACCCACCCATACCTCTACATTTACCCCTTACCTAACACTACGGGCAATTTAGCATGGCCAATTCACCTGACCTGCACATCTTTGGACAGTGGGAGGAAACCGGAGCACCCGGAGGAAACCCACGCAGACACGGGGAGAACGTGCAAACTCCACACAGTCAGTCGCCTGAGGCGGGAATTGAACCCGGGTCTCTGGCGCTGTGAGGCAGCAGTGCTAACCACTGTGCCACCGTGCCGCCCACGAAAGGTCGAATTTGAACGTAGAATACAGCATTAAAGACAGGATTCTTGGCAGTGACAAGGAACAGAGGGATCTTGGGATCACCTCGCACTTATCCAGGTTGAACTCCATCTGCCACCTCTCAGCCCATCTCTGCATCCTGTCAATGTCCCGCTGCAGCCTACAACAGCCCTCTACACTGTCAACGACACCTCCAACCTTTGTGTCGTCTGCACACTTGCTGACCCATCCTTCAATACCCTCATCCAAGTCATTAATAAAAATTACAAACAATAGAGGCCCAAGGACAGAGCCCTGTGGAACACCACTTACCAATGATTTCCAGGCAGAATATTTTCCTTCTACTACTACTCACTGTCTTCTGTTGGCCAGCCAATTCTGTATCCAGACAGCTAAGTTCCCCTGTATCCCTTTCCTCCTCACCTTCTGAATGAGCCTACCATGGGGAACCTTATCAAATGCTTTGCTGAAGTCCATATACACCACATTCACAGCTCGACCCTCATCAACTTTTCTAGTCACATCCTCAAAGATAGAGTGAATAGTCAGAGACTTATTCGCAGGGCAGAAAGGTGGGCGGCACGGTGGCACAGTGGTTAGCAGTGGACGGCACGTTGGCAAGTGGTTAGCACTGCTGCCTCACAGTGCCAGAGACCCAGGTTCAATTCCCACCTCAGGCGACTCTCTGTGTGGAGTTTGCACATTCTCCCCGTGTCTTCGTGGGTTTCCTCCAGGTGCTCCGGTTTCCTCCCACAGTCCAAAAATGTGCAGGTCAGGTGAATTGGCCATGCTAAATTGCCCGTTGTGTTAGGTGAAGGGGTAAATGTAGGGGAATGGGTCTGGGTGGGTTGCGCTTCGGCGGGTCGGTGTGGACTTGTTGGGCCGAAGGGCCTGTTTCCACACTATAAGTAATCTAATCTAAAAAAATGCTATCACAAGTGGGCATAATTTTAAGGTTTGAAAGAAGGTTTAGGGGAGATGTCAGAGGTCAGTTCTTTACACAGAGAGTGGTAGGTGCGTGGAATGCACTGCCAGTGATGGTAGTAGAGTCAGATACATTGGGAACATTTAAGAGAGTCTTGGATCGGCACATGGATGATAGTTCAATGAAGTATATGTCAGTTAGTTTGATCTTAGCATAAGATAAAAGGTCGGCATAACATCGAGGGCCGAAGGGTCTGTACTGTGCTGTATTGTTCTATGTTCTATGATTGATCCTGGTGGCACACAATTGCTTCTTTCTTTTCATAGAATATAGAACATTACAGCGCAGTACAGGCCCTTCGGCTCTCGATGTTGCGCCACCATGTCATACTAATCTGAAGCCCATCCCACCTACACTATTCCATGTACATCCATTTGCCTGTCCAATGACGACTTAAATGCACTTAAACTTGGCAACTTTAGGCAAAGCATTCCATACCTTTACTACCTCTGACATCTGTCTTATACCTATCTCCCCTCACTTTAAAGTCGTGTCCCCTCGTGTTTGCCGTCCTCATACTTGGAAAAAGGCTCTCCCTGTCCACCCTACCTAACCGTCTGAATATCTTGTATGTCTCTATTAAGTCACCTCTCAACCATCTTCTCTCTAACGAGAACAGCCTCAAGGCCCTCAGCCTTTCCTCGTAAGACATTCCTTCCATACCAGGCAACATCCCAGTAAATCTCCTCTGCACCCTTTCCAAAGCTTCCATATCCTTCTTATAATGCAGTGACCAGAACTGTACACAATACTCCAAGGGTGGCCGTACCAGAGCTTTGTACATCTGCAGCATAACCTCCTGGTTCCGGAACTCAATCCCTCTATTAATAAAGGCCAAAACACTGTGTGTCTTCTTAACAACCCTGTCAATCTAGGTGGCAACTTTCAAGGATCTGTGTACATGGACACCGAGATCTCTCTGCTCATCTGCACTACCAAGAATCCTACTATTAGCCCAGTACTTTGCATTCCGATTACTCTGGCCAAAGTGTATCATCTCACACTTGTCCACATTAAACTCCATTTGCCACCTCTCAGCCCAACTCCGCATCCTATTTATGTCTCTCTGCAACCTACTACATCCTTCGTCACTATCCACAATTCCACCAACCTTAGTGTCGTCCGCAAATTTACTAACCCACCCTTCTAAGCCCTCATCCAGGTCGTTTATAAAAATGACAAACAGCAGTGGACCCAACACCAACTTGGAGAGGACCCATGAATCCTCAGTCTCTACCTTCTGCCTGTTGACCAATCCTCAATACTATGAGCTCCTAACTTATGCAATAACTTTTTCAGTGGAACATTATTGAATGCCTTCTGGAAATTCAAACACGTATCAGTTTCCTTTTATCAACTTTACTTGCTATATCTTCAAAGAACTCCAGCAAATTTGTCAAATATGATTACCTTTCACAAAACTAAGTTGACTATTTTTGATAGTGTTAACCTTTGAAATGCTATGTTATTTCACCTTAATAACAGATGATAGCATTTCCCAACAGAAGATGTCAGGCTAACTGTCCTACAGCCTCCTGCTTTCTGCCTCCATCCCTTCTTGAATAGGGGTGTCACATTAGTGGTTTTCTAATCTTCTGGAACCCTCCAAATTCATTAAGTTTAAGAATATTTATTGAGTACAGGAGTTGGGAGGTCATGTTGTGGCTGTACAGGACATTGGTTAGGCCACTGTTGGAATATTCCATGCAATTCTGGTCTCCTTCCTATCAGAAAGATGTTGTGAAACTTGAATGTGTTCACAAAAGATTTACAAAGATGTTGCCAGGGTTGGAGGATTTGAGCTATAGGGAGAAGCTGAACGGGCTGAGGTGGGGCTGTTTTCCCTGGAGAGTCGGAGGCTGACGGGTGACCTGATAGAGGTTTACAAAATTATGAGGGGCATGGCTAGGGTAAATAGACAAAGTCTTTTCCCTGGGGTGGGGGAGTCCAGAACTAGAGGGCATAGGTTTAGGGTGAGAGGGGAAAGATATAAAAGAGACCTAAAGAGCAATTTATTCACAGAGGGTGGTACATGTATGGAATGAGCTGCCAGAGGAAGTGCATTTGAGTGGGAGCAGCGGCGAAGGTAAAAGTGAACCCGGGAGACTACAGCAAAGGTAAGACAGTTTGTTTTAAAATTGCTTACCTGTAGCGGGCAGCGGTGTGTTTTTTTACTCTCTCTCCACAGAAAGAGCGGGAGCAGCAGAGGAAGTGACGGCAAGCAGAGGGGCAGCCGGGAAGGAAAAGTGAGTATATAAGTCAGGAAGGCGGCTAAACCCGAGATTCTACACCTGTAGTATCTCCCACCCACCTTCCTCCTCTAACCTTCTTAACTAGTCTGCTTTTTCTTTTAAGGTAAGGATTTTTATTTCTTTACCAGGGACTAGTTAAAAATTTACTCTGTTTTTTTTTTTGTGTGTGTATACATCAAGTCCTTATTTAGGGTAAAAAAAACTATAGCAGAGAGGTATCAGAAGGTATTCTAATTCATACTTGTACAAAGTAACTAATTAACTAACTAAGCAGAGATGGCTGGGCAGGTGATGTGTCGTTGCTGTATGATGTGGGAGCTGGCTGATCCCATTGTGAACGGCAGTGACCACATCTGCAGCAAGTGTTGGTTGCTGGAAGAACTCCGGATCAGAGTTGATGATCTGGAATCTGAGCTTCAAACACTGCGGCACATCCGGGAGGGGGAGAGTTACCTGGACGCAGTGGTTCAGGAGGCAGTCACACCTGGGAGATTAAGTAATTCACATCCAGTTAGTGATCGGGGACATCAGAATGTGACTGTAAGTGAGGCAGGTAGGAGGAACCGGAGTTCAGGAGTGGAGGAACCTCAGCCCTTGACCTTGTCCAACAGCTACGAGATTCTTGCTCCCTGTTCGGATGAGGAAAACGGCTCTGGACAGG
>NC_057716.1:110303765-110317713 GCF_004010195.1 Chiloscyllium plagiosum
TTCTACAACTCAATGAAGTCCAGTTGAAGGCCGAGATTGATAGATTCTTGTTGTCGCGAGGAATTAAGGGCTACAGGGAGAACGCTGGTAAGTGGAGCTGAAATGCGCATCAGCCATGATTGAATGGCGGAGTGGACTTGATGGGCCGAATGGCCTTACTTCCACTCCTATGTCTTATGGTCTTATGGTCTAGTACAATTGCAACATTTAAAGGGCATTTGGATGGGTATATGAATAGGAAGGGTTTGGAGGGATATAGGCTGGATGCTAGCAGATGGGACTAGAGTGGGTTGGGATATCTAGTTGGCACGGACGGGTTGGACCAAAGGGTCTGTTTCCGTGCTGTACTTTTCTATGAATCTATGATTATGACTAATATTTGGACTAATGTCTCCAGTATCAATTCAGTCACATCCTCTAAAAACCCTTAGATGCAGGCCAAAAGGTCTTGACAACTTGTCTATCCCGTTGGTTTGTCAAATACGTCGTCCCTAGCTTACGCTTTCTTTCACCTGTATTATGTATAGTATGTAGAATGCGGTGCTGGAAAAGCACAGCAGGTCAGGCAGCATTGGAACAGCAGGAGAATCAATGTTACAGGCAACATTCCTGATGAAGAGCTTTTGCCCAAAACGTCGATTCTCCTGCTCCTCGGATGCTGCCTGACCTGCTGTGCTTTTCCAGCACCACACCCTCGACACTAATCTCCAGCATCTGCAGTCCTCACTTTAGTATCGTCCACCATGAAGACCGATGCAACCTAAGTTATCTCCCTATTCCCTGTTCACCACTATGAATTCCCTAACTGCATCCACCAATGGTCGCATATTTACTTCAAGTATCAATTTTCTTTTTATATTTCTTTGAAAGCGCTTGCTGTTTGTTTCTATATTTCCTGTTAATTTACTTTCACAATCAATTTACTCCCTCTTTGTTAGCTTTTTAGTCATTTGCTGTTGGTTCCTGAAAGACTGCCACTCCTCTGATTGAGTTCAATGTAGCATTTGAGAGTGAAAAGCTTTATCAGCGACTAGAGGTTTAGATTTAAGTAAGGCCTACATTAGCAAGATGACACAGAGACTGTCCATGGTAAACTGGAAAATCTGCTACTGGGTAAAACAACTGAAGTGCGACGGAGGATGTGCAAAGAAATATTTAACACAATAAAAGCAAATCCAAGACAAACCAGTTTACGTAACTCATGTATTCAAAAAGGGAGGCATCGTGTAGGAAACTACGACTCACCGCTGTCTGGATGAAGTAATTTCTCCTCATCTTAGTCCTACATGATTTACCTCATAACCTTAGTCTGTGACACTGGTTCTGAACTCTGCCACCATTGGGAACATTCTTCCTGCATGTGTTTTGGCTAGTACATGCTGACTTTGTCTAATCCTGCCACGATTTTCTAAATGTTCAGCTATTAAGTATTTTATAATGGACTCTAGCATTTTCCTCACTAGCAATGTCATCTGCGATTCCTTTTCTCATCTCTACCTCCTTTTCTTAAATAGATGGGTTACATTAACTCCCCTCCAAGATGTAGGAACTGTTCCACAGTCTATAAAATCTTGGAAGATGACCATCAATGCATTCACTGTTTCTAGTGTCACAGGACCTTGGAATTTATTGGTATTCAATACCGTAGGGCCCCAACACTATTTCTCCACAAAACTGATTTCTTTCAGGACCTCCTTCTCATTAAACTCTGTTCCCTAACACCTCTGGTATGTACTTGTGTCCTTGTTTCAGAACACAGAACTGATATATGTATTTATTGACTGGCCATTTCTTTGTTCCCAATTATAAATTCCCATTTCTGACTGTAAGTCACCTAAATTTGTCTTCAGTCATTTTCTCTTTCCATATCTAGAAAAACTTTTACAATCAGCTTTTACGAACTCTGCAAATTTATTCTTGTACTCTGCCTTTCTCAATCAATTTGATTGTCCTCCTCTGCTGAATTCTAAACTGCTCCCACTCCTCTGGTCTGTTAATTCTTTCTGACCAATTTGTATACCTCTTCCTTGGATCTAACTCTTTCTAATTTCCCTTATAAGCCATGGTTTGGCCACCCTTCCCATTTGGTTTTTGTGCCAGACAGGAATGAACAATACTTGTATTTCATCCATGCACTATTTGAATGTCTGCCATTGCCTTTCCACTGTTCCTTTCAGTATTGCTCCTCAATTTATCATAGCCAATTCATGCCTCATACCCATTTTAATTTCTTCTATTTAGGTTTTGAAACATAGTCTGATTCAGTATGTAACGACTAGAGAAGGTGCAAATCTTGACCTATTCTTGGGAAATAAGGCAGGGCAGGTGACTGAGGTGTCAGTGGGGGAGCACTTTGGGGCCAGCGACCATAATTGTATTCGTTTTAAAATAGTGATGGAAAAGGATAGATCAGATCTAAAAGTTGAAGTTCTAAATTGGAAAAAGGCCAATTTTGACGGTATTAGGCAAGAACTTTCGAAAGCTGATTGGAGGCAGATGTTCGCAGGTAAAGGGATGGCTGGAAAATGGGAACCCTTCAGAAATGAGATAACAAGAATCCAGAGAAAGTATATTCCTGTCAGGGTGAAAGGAAAGGCTGGTAGGTATAGGGAATGCTGGATGACTAAAGAAATTGAGAGTTAGGTTAAGAAAAAGAAGGAAGCATATGTCAGGTGTGGACAGGATAGATTGAGTGAATCCTTAGAAGAGTATAAAGAAAGTAGAAGTAAAATTAAGAGGGAAATCAGAAGGGCAAAAAGGGGACATGAGATAGCTTTGGCAAATAGAATTAAGGAGAATCCAAAGGGTTTTTACAAATATATTCAGGACAAAAGGGTAACTAGGGAGAGAATAGGGCCCCTCAAAGATCAGCAAGGCGGCCTTTGTGTGGAGCCGCAGAAAAGGGGGGAGATACTAAATGAGTATTTTGCATCAGTATTTACTGTGAAAAAGGATATGGAAGATATAGACTGTAGGGAAATAGATGGTGACATCTTGCAAAATGTCCAGATTACAGAGGAGGAAGTGCCGGATGTCTCAAAACGGATTAAGGTGGATAAATCCCCAGGACCTGATCAGGTGTACCCGAGAACTCTGTGGGAAGCTAGAGAAATGATTGCTGGACCTTTTGCTGGGATATTTGTATCATCGATAGTCACAGGTGAGGTGCCGAAAGACTGGAGGTTGGCAAATGTGGTGCCACTGTTTAAGAAGGGTGGTAAAGGCAAGCCTGGGAACTACAGACCGGTGAGCCTGACGTCATTGGTGGGCAAGTTGTTGGAGGGAATCCTGAGGGGCAGGAGGTACATGTATTTGGAAAGGCAAGGACTGATTAGGATAGTCAACATGGCTTTGTGCATGGGAAATCATGTCTCACAAACTTGATTGAGTTTTTTGAAGAAGGAACAAAGAGGAATAGATGAGGGCAGAGCATTCGATGTGATCTATATGGACGTCAGTAAGGCGTTCGACAAGATTCCCCATTGGAGACTGGTTAGCAAGGTTAGATCTCATGGAATACAGGGAGAACTAGCCATTTGGATACAGAACTGGCTCAAAGGTAGAAGTCAGCGGGTGGTGGTGGAGGGTTGTTTTTCAGACTGGAGGTCTGTGACCAGTGGAGCACCACAAGGATCGATGCTAGGTCCTCTACTTTTTGTCATTTACATAAATGATTTGGATGCGAGCATAAGAGGTACAGTTAGTACATTTGCAGATGACACCAAAATTGGAGATGTAGTGGACAGCAAAGAAGGTTATCTCAGATTACAACAGGATCTGGACCAGATGGGCCAATGGGCCGAGAAGTGGCAGATGGAGTTTAATTCAGATAAATGTGAGGTGCTGCATTTTGGGAAAGCAAATTTTAGCACGACTTATACACTTAATAGTAAGGTCCTGGGGAGTGTTGCTGAACAAAGAGACCTTGGAGTGCAGGTTCATAGCGCCTTGAAAGTGGAGTCGCAGGTAGATTGGTTAGTGAAGAAGGCGTTTGGTATGCTTTCCTTTATTGGTCAGAGTATTGAGTACAGGTGTTGGGAGGTCATGTTGCGGCCATACAGGACATTGGTTAGGCCACTGTTGGAACATTGTGTGCAATTCTGGTCTCCTTCCTATCGGAAAGATGTTGTGAAACATGAAAGGGTTCAGAAAAGATTTACAAGGATGTTGCCAGGGTTGGAGGATCTGAGCTACAGGGAGAGGCTGAACAGGCTGGGGATGTTTTCCCTGGAACATCGGAGGCTGAGGGGGGCCCTTATAGCGGTTTACAAAATTATGAGGGTAAATAGGCAAAGTCTTTTTCCTGGGGTCGGGGAGTCCAGAACTAGAGGGCATAGGTTTAGGGTGAGAGGGGAAAGATCTAAAAGAGACCTAAGGGACAACGTTTTCATGCAGAGGGTGGTACGTGTATGGAATGAGCTGGCAGAGGAAATGGTGGAAGCTGGTACAATTAAAATATTTAAGAGGCATTTGGATGGGTATATGAATAGGAAGGGTTTGGAGGGATATGGGCCGGGTGCTGGCAGGTGGGACTAGATTGAGTTGGGATATCTGTTCGGCACGGACAGGTTGGACCGAAGGGTCTGTTTCAATGCTGTACATCTCTATGACTCTAATTAACTTTGCTACTCTCCATCTTGATGAGGAATTCTATCATAGTATGTTCGTTCAATCCCAAAAGGCGTTGCACAATTAGACTGCCAACTTTTGACAGCTCTGTTTTTGCCTCAGGGTTGAGGTTTCAATTACAAGAGGGCACAGGTTCAAGGCGACAGCAGTAAGGTTTAAGGGAGATGTGCAAGGGACGTTTTTCACACGAGTGGTAGGAATCTGGAACGCACAGTCAGAAGAGGTGGTGGAAGCAGGCACATTGGCAACATTTAAAAGACATCTGGATGGTTATATGAATAGGGAGGGAATAGAGGGATAAAGCCCAAATAAGGACAAAAGGTTTGTTTTTTAGTTTAGTTAGGGCATGATGATCGGCACAGGCTTGCAGGGCCAACGGGCCTAAGGACCTGTTCCTGTACTGTACTTCTTTGTTCTTTGCTTTTAAGCCTTCATAATTGTCCTTGTTTAAATTCAAAATTCCAGCCTTGGACATTTCTCTCCCTTAAACTGTATGTAAAATTCAATCACATTATAGTTGCTGCTATCTGTGGGTGCTTTCACTATGATGTCAGCAAGTATACTCCTTTGTTGGTCAAAACCAGATCCGGCATAGCCTGCTCTCTGGTTGATGCAGTAACATGGTGGGTCTAAGAAACTGTCCCAAAAACAATCAATGAATTCCTCATCTTCACTACTGTTTTCCATGGGATTTTTGCAGTCTATGTATAGGTTACAATCCATCATAACTGCTGTACCCTTTGGACAAGCTCCCGTTATTTTTAAGTTACTTACTTACTTACTTACAGTGTGGAAACAGGCCCTTCGGCCCAACAAGTCCACACCGACCCGCCGAAGCACACCCACCCAGACCCATTCTCCTACATTTACCCCTGCTCCTAACACTACGGGCAATTTAGCATGGCCAATTTACCTAACCTGCACATTTTTGGACTGTGGGAGGAAACCCACGTAGACACAGGGAGAATGTGCAAACTCCACACAGTCAGTCGCTGGAGGCGGGAATTGAACCCGGGTCTCTGGCACTGTGAGGCAGCAGTGCTAACCACTGTGCTACCGTGCCGCCCATAATGTATATCCAATTCATGTAGTTTCTGTTAGACGTTCATAAGACCACAAGACAAAGGAACAGAAATTAGACCATTCAGCCTATCGAGTCTGCTCCACCATTCAATCATGGCTAATAAGTTTCTCAACCCCAATCTCCCACTTTCTCTCCGAAGTAGGAAGTATCCTACCTGGATACATCACAGTGTGATATGGCAACTGTTCATCCTGTACACAACTCCTACAAGTGACCTCTTCCCTTTGTAATTCCTTACCTCTGTGCTGACTGCTTCTACATCCTGGTTTGTGTTTGGGTCATTCCTCCCTATAGCGCTAATATCACCTTTAATTGGCAGAGCCACTCCTCCATCCTTTGCTCGAATCTCACATCACTCGATAATTTTGCACATCACTTTAAACCTATGCTATCTTTTTCTTGTTCCTTTTACAACTTCTCCCTATCTACCATCTCGCCCCGCTCATGATTTTGAAAACTTCCATCAGACCTCCGTTTAGCCTTTTTGTCTCCAAGAAGAACAGTTCTAACTTCTTCAATCTATCCTCAAACCTGAAATTTCTCATTTATGGAACTATCTCTAGAAGTCATTTCTCTACCCTCTCCAATGCATTCACATATTTCCCATAGTGTGGAGTACACAACTGTACACAATATCCAGCTGAGGTCTAAAAATGTCTTCTACAGGTTCAACATCAAATCTTTACACTTGTCCTCTATTTATTTCTAATAAAATATTTAATTGTTGAAAGGATACAATCAGCTTGATGGTGACTTGTCTTGATGCCGTTCTGGATGTCTTCCAGGAAATCAAAGTCAGGAATCATCAGGTTTCTTTGGACAACAATGTTCTGGTATTGGTCTGATGTAGCAAGGGGGTTAAAGGTTCGATCAGTCCCAAATAGGACTAAAGCAGTCTCATCTTTACTCTCAGCAAATACCTACATCAGAAAACCCACAAAAGACAAATGGAACTCAGTATCAAGCAGAAGAACAGCAACTTAGAATTGGCTTACTTTATTCATCCATTACTTCCTTGCGGTTTATCTAATCAAGTTGATGGAGAAATAGTTGGAGAGTAGAGCAACATGCTGGAGCAGTTTACTAACCAACAATATTTTGAAGTTAGGGTCATGATGAAACAATACTTCAATTTGTTAATATTAAAATAAAATAAAGAACCGCAGATGTGGAAAATCTGGAACAAAAACAGAAATTCAATCACATTATGGTTGCTGCTATCTACAGGTGCAACTCAGCAGATCTGGTAGCATCTGTGGAAAGAAAACAGAGTTAATGTTTTAAGTCCAGTACCCTTCTTCAGAACTGGAACGCTCTGCCTGTAAGGGCGGTAGAGGCAGAAATTCTGTAACATTTAAGGAGTATTTAGATGTGCACTTGCGATGGCAAAGCATACAAGGTTTTGGGCCAACTGCTGGAAAAGGGAACTGAAATAGTTAGCTGGTTGTTTTTGACTGGTGCAGATGTGATAAGCTGAAGGGTCTTTTTCTGTGGTCAAGACCTCTATGACTTTATGAACATCTCCCAAAGCAATTATATCGTTTCTTCAATAAGGTCACTGAAACTAAACACACTACTCTAGAGGGGATCTCACCAGTCCCTTTCACATCTGTAGCAAAATATTCCTAATATGTTTTTCCATTCCCTATGCAATAAATATCAACATTCTTTTTGCCTTCCTAATCGCTTGATTTAATGGCTCATTAGTATTATATGATTTCAAGCACCAGTTATCAGTTACTCATTAATGGGGGCAGAGAGTACAAGAGCAGAAAGGTTATGCCGAACTTATACAGAATCACAGAAAATTAAGAGCAAGAGGCAGCAATTGGACAGTTCGAACCTACTCAGCCATTCATTATGAACATGGCTGATCATCCAACTCAAAAGCTTGTTTCAACTTTCTCCACAAATCCTTTGATCCATTTAGCCAAGTGCTACTGCCAACTGCTTCATGAAATCATACAATATTTTGGCCTCAATTGCTTTCTGTGGGACTGAGTTCCACAGATTCTCCACTTACTGGGTGAAGACATTTCTCCTCATTACAAATCTTAAATATTTTATCCTGTATTCTGAGACTTTGGCCCCACGTTCTGGTGTCCCATTGCATTGGAAACATACTTACCTCATCTAGCCCCTCTAGTCATAGAGATGTACAGCACGGAAACAGACCCTTCGGTCCAACCCGTCCATGCCAACCAGATATCCCAACCCAATCTAGTTCCACCTGCCAGCACTTGGCCCTCTAAACCCTTCCTATTCATACACCCATCCAAATGCCCTTTAAATGTTGCAATTGTACTAGCCTCCATCACTTCCTCTGGCAGGTCATTCCATACACACAACACCCTCTGCATGAATAAGTTGCCTCTTAGGTCCCTTTTATATCTTTCCCCTCTCCATAAGACCATAAGACATGGGAGCGGAAGTAAGGCCATTTGGACCATCGAGTCCACTCCGCCATTCAATCATGGCTGATGGGCATTTCAACTCCACTTACCCACATTCTCCCCGTAGCCCATACTTCCTTGTGACATCAAAATTTTATCAATTTCTGCCTTGAAGACATTTAGCGTCCCAGCCTCCACTGCACTCTGCGGCAATGAATTCCACAGGCCCACCACTCTCTGGCTGAAGAAATGTCTCCGCATTTCTGTTCTGAATTTACTCCCTCTAATTCTAAGGCTGTGTCCACGGGTCCTAGTCTCCTCGCCTAACGGAAACAATTTCCGAGCGTCCACCCTCTCCAAGCCATAAGCCTCTCACCCTAAACCCATGCCCGCTAGTTCTGGACTCCCCCACCCCAGGGAAAAGACTTTGTCTATTTATCCTATCCATGCCCCTCATGATTTTTTTAAACCTCTAGAAGGTCACCCCTCAGCTTCTGAGGTTCCAGGGAAACAGCCCCAGCCTGTTCAGCCTCTCCCTATAGCTCAAATCCTCCATCCTCCAACCCTCGCAACATCCTTGTAAATCTTTTCTGAACCCTTTCAAGTTTCACAACATCTTTCCCATAGGAAGGAGACCAGAATTGCACGCAATATTCCAAAGGTGTCCTAACCAATTTCCTGTACAGCCGAAACATGATCTCCCAACTTCTGTACACAATACTCTGACCAATAAAGGAAAGCATACCAAATACCTTCTTCATTATCCTATCTACCTGTGACTCTACTTTCAAGGAGCTATGAACCTGCACTCCGAGGTCTCTTTGTTCAGCAACACTTCCTAAAACCTTACCACTAAGTGTATAAGTCCTGCTAAGATTTGCTTTCCCAAAATGCAGCACCTCACATTTATCTGAATTAAATTCCATCTGCCACTTCTCAGCCCATTAGCCCATCTGATCACGATCCCATTGTAATCTGAGGTAACCTTCTTTGCTGCCCACTACACCTCCAATTTTGGTGTTAGAATTTTATAGGTTTCTAAACTCCATCGACCAGCGGCCCAGAGTTCTCAAACACTTCTCATGTGACAGGTTAGTCATCCCTGCAATCACACTTGTAAATTATTTTTCTAATTTTTTCTGAACTCCAGTGAATAAAATCAACCCCTTCTCATACAACATTCCCACAAATCCAGGAATCAGTTTGGGAAACGTTTGGTTCACTCCTTCTAGAGCAAAATGTTCTTCCTCAGATAAAGGAAGCAAAACTGCACACTATATTCAAGATGTGGTCGTGCAAAGGCTGTTCAGCAAGACATCCCCACTCCTGTAGTCAAATACTCTTGTATTGAAGGCCAACATACCATTAGCCTTCTTTTACCGCCTACTGCACCTGCATCTTACCTTCAGCGACGGATGTATGAGAACACCTAGGTCTGGACAAAGGATCTGAGGTCATTGTTTCTGAATTTGCAGGTAACACAGAGTTACCTGAGGCTGAGGAGATAATAGACAGGCCCGGAGGATGGCAAATAAGTGGCAGATGGAATACAATGTGGCAATGTATGAGGTTCTTCAATTTGATAGGAAGAATCGAGGTGTTGATTATTTTCTAAATGGGGAAAGACTTCTTAAATCTGAAGCATAAAGGGACTTAGGAGTCCGTGTTCAGAATTCTCCAGTTTCAGGAAGTTGACAAAGAGGAATGGAATTTAAGAGCAGGGATGTATAAGGCTTTAGTCAAACTACATTTGGAATTGTGGGCAGTTTTGGGCTCTGTATCTAAGAAAGGGTGTGCTGGTCTTGGAGAGGGTCCAGGGAAGGCTTACAAGAATGATTGCAGGGATGAAGTGCCGATCACATGAGAAGCAGTTGAGGACTCTAGGTCTGTACTTGGAGTTTAGAAGAACGGGAGGGGGGGGGGGGGCATCTCACTGAAACTTACAGAATACTGAGAGGCTTGGATACAGTAGACATGGAGAAGATATTTCCATTAGTAGGATAGACAAGGACACGAGAGCACAGTGTTATGTATCAGGCCAGACCCCCCTCAAAATATTTTTAAGGTAGCCTAGACTCTTAACTTTTTCTTATTTTAAAGGCAGATGTGAAGCCAATATCCCAGGTGTGATACAGCTGGTCAAACCACTCAACTTTAAGCAAAACACAATTTATTTAAACACTACAGTTGAAACATAACCAAAAGAAAAGGGAATTTAGAATAACTTAACTATTGGAAAATTTAAATCAACTCGATACACCAACTTAACTAAGGAACTGTTCCAATCCAGAAATATCCCATAATCAAATTGGATGGTCTACACCTGAACCAGACTGGATCTAATATCCTTGGGGGAGTTTTTGCTACTGCTGTTGGGGGGGGGGGTTAAACTAATGAGGCAAGGGGCTAAGAACCAGAATAGAAGACTACTAGACAGTGAGGTGGAAACTAGAGATTGTAACAAACAGCATTATAAAGTTAGCATTACCAAGGGGAAGCGTAGGCACAAAACAGATGAACACAAAGGAACTGGTGGTCTGAAGTGCGTATGCTTTAATGCAAGGGGTATAGTGGGTAAGGCAGACAAACTTATCGCTTGGATTGGTGCCTGGGAATGTGACGTTATTGCAATCACAGAGGCTTGGTTGAAGGAAGGGCATGATTGGCAACTAAATGTTCCAGGATGCTTCAGACAAGACAGGGAGGGAGGTAAAAAGGGGAGGTGTTGCATTGCTTGTCAGGGATGATATCACGGCTGTGCTAAAGGAGGACACTATGGAGGGCCTGAGCAGTGAGTCATTATAGGTAGAGCTGAGAAATAAGAAGGGTGCAGTTACATTGTTGGGGCTGTATTACAGGCCTCCCAACAGTGAGCATAAGGTAGAAGAACAAAAAGGTAAATGGATTATGGAAAGATGGAGAGGCAACAGGGTAGTGGTGATGGGAGATTTTAATTTTCCCAACACTGACAGAGATCACTTAGTGTCAAAGGGCTGGATGGGGCTGAATTTGTAAGAAGCATCCAGGAAAGTTTTCGAGAGCAGTATGTCAATCGTCCAACTAGAGAAGGGACCATGTTGGACCTGGTGTTGGGGAATGAGCCAGAACAGGTGGTAGAAATTGCAGTGGGGGATTTCTTTGGGAATAGTGACCACAATTCTCTAAGTTTTAGGATACCCGTAGACAAAGATGAGAGTGATCCTAAGGGAAGAGTACTAAACTGGACCAAGGCCAATTTTATCAAAATCCAGCAGGAGCTGGGAAATGTGGATTAGGGGCAGCTATTTGAAGCGAAGTCCACATTTGATATATGGGAGGCTTTCAAAGATATGTTGAAGATAGTGCAGGATAGGCATGTCCCTTTGAAAACAAGGGATAGAAAAGGCAAGATTCATGAACCATGGATGACAGGTGAAATTGTGCAACTAGCCAAGAGAAAAAGGGAAGCATACATAAGGTCCAGGCAGCTAAGAACAAAACAGGCTTTGGAGGAATATCAGGACAGTAGGACCATTCTTAAATGAGGAATCAAGCAGGCTAAAAGGGGTTGAGAAATAACTTTAGCGAGAAGAATTAAGGAGAGTCCCAAGGCCTTTTATTCAGAAATAAGAAGAAGGTAACTGGAGAAAGGGTTAGTCCACTAAAGGATAAGGAAGGAAAGTTGTGCGTCGAACCTCCGTATTAAATATACTCAATGACCTGGCTTCTGAAGCCTTCTGTGACAATGAATTCTATAGATTCACCACTCTCTGGATGAAGAAGTTTCTCCTTATTTTCATTCTCCACCGGCCACTCTCCTAACCTGCCCAGATCCTTCTGCAGTCTACCTGCCTCCTCAATGCTACTGTCTCTCTACCTAGCTTTGCATCGCCTGCAAACTTCGCCAGAAAGCCTTCAGTTCCTTCACCTAGATAATCAATGTATAGAGTGAAAAGTTGTGGTCCCAACACTGAGCCTTGCCGAATACCACCTGTCACCGGCTGCCATCCTGAGAAAGACTCTTTTATCCCCACTCTCTGCTTTCAGCCAGACAACCAAGCTTCTAGCTATGCTAGCATCTTGCCTCTAACACCATGAGCCCTTACCTCACTCAGTAACCTCCCTTTTGGCATCTTGCCAAACACCTTCTTGAAGTCCAGGTAGATAACACCCATTTCATTCACAACCTGAATCATTCACTCTCTCTACTACTAGCAAATTGTGACTACAGTGCATAGCATCCACAAGGAACATTTCACTAGCATGCTAAGCAAGCGGAAGAGTCATCAGAGCCTACTTAAGACATACTACAAACCCAAGAATAGATTTTTAATTTTATTAAATTGTGGGAAGTGGACATATCTGACTAGGGCAGCACTTATTTCCCATCCCTAATTACCAAGCGTAAACCACATTGTTTTGAGTCTGCGTTGTCCTGTTTCCACTGCTCCCCGCAGGCTAAGCACAACACTCAGAGATACAGTATGGCTTTACCTCCTTCATCTTCATTCAGAGCCCTGGAGAGAGAGAGAACGATTGCCCATGTGCACAGGGACATGAGTTCACGGTCTTCTCTGGAACAGCAGTTTCTCAATGGACTACATAGTCATTTTACCGGGAGGAGTATTCAGGTAAGGCAACATACATATTATTTGGGTTACTATTACAATCAAAAAGTATCAATAGCAGAGACCAAGTCCTTTACTGTTATAGAATGAATGCTCTAAACCTTGTTAACCGGATTCATACAATGGATACTTTTCCCCTTGTTAGCTGACCTTGCATACTAAATGCTTCCAATATTGTTAAATGGCTCTACATAATGACTGCTTTTCCACCTTGTCAACCCATTACCCTTGCCTCCAGGACCCCATTGTTCAGTGTAAGTTCTTATCTGATCTGAGTTATGCTCAGCTAAACCTCGTTTCACAAACTCAAGAACTTAACTCTTTCCCTGCCTGCTTATACCCTATACACATTCCCCATCCCTAATTACCCAAAGGAAACCACATTGCTTTGAGTCTGGACTCACATACAGATCAGACTGGGTAAGGATGGCAATTTCCTTCTCTACAGGATGTGAGTGAACAAGATGAGTTTTTACAGCAATCAACAGTGGCTGTTTTTTCCAGACTTTCACTGAATTCAAATTTCAACATCTGTCATAGTGGGATTCAAACCGATGTCCACAGAACATCAGGTTGGGATTATGGATTACTAGTCCAGTGATATTACCACAACACAACTGTCCTCCTAGAATATCTTCAGAATAAGTTTTCAGCACAATTATATTTATTCACCATGTTATAATCCCAGCTAATGGTATTACTAAGGTAAAAACAATGACCTAAGATACGAGAAACCAGATTCTGGATCAGTGGTGCTGGAAGAGCACAGCAATTCAGGCAGCATCCGAAAAGCTTAGAAATCGACGTTTCGGGCAAAAGCCCTTCATCAGGAATAAAGGCAGAGAGCCTGAAGCGTGGAGAAATAAGCTAGAGGAGGGTGGGGGTGGGGATAGAGTAGTATAGAGTACAATAGGCAGTGGGGGAGGAGATGAAGGTGATGGGTCAGGGAGGAGAGGGTGGAGTGGATAGGTGGAAAAGGAGCTGGGCAGGTCGGACAAGTCCGGACAAGTCAAGGGGATCGTGTTGCTGGAGGTTAGAAACTAGGATGAGGTGGGGGAAGGGGAAATGAGGAAGCTGTTGAAATCCACATTGATGCCCTGGGGTTGAAGTGTTCCGAGGCGGAAGATGAGGCGTTCTTCCTCCAGGCGTCTGGTGGTGAGGGAGCGGCGGTGGAGGAGGCCCAGCACCTCCATATCCTCGGCAGAATGGGAAGGGGAGTTGAAATGTTGAGCCAC
>NC_057716.1:110320338-110338741 GCF_004010195.1 Chiloscyllium plagiosum
TCAACCCCAGGGCATCAATGTGGATTTCAACAGCTTCCTCATTTCCCCTTCCACCACCTCATCCTAGTTTCTAACCTCCAGCAACACAATCCCCTTGACTTGTCCGGACTTGTCCGACCTGCCCAGCTCCTTTTCCACCTATCCACTCCACCCTCTCCTCCCTGACCTATCATCTTCATCTCCTCCCCCACTGCCTATTGTACTCTATGCTACTCTATCCCCACCCCCACCCTCCTCTAGCTTATCTCTCCACGCTTTAGGCTCTCTGCCTTTATTCCTGATGAAGGGCTTTTGCCCAAAGCGTCGATTTCTAAGCTTTTCGGATACTGCCTGAATTGCTGTGCTCTTCCAGCACCACTGATCCAGAAAATGGTATTACTAGACAAGTCAGATGCCAAACTGAAATCTGGTTTGAAAGATCTTACTGGTTTTAATGAGCTGCTTTTTCACTGAAACATAAGCATGCAATGCTGCTGATTTGGGTTCAATAGTGAAACAGAAATGAAGATGAAACAGAATAAGTCAAACTATTTACATGTTTAAAGACTTTGAATCACCAAGTCAAAATATACGCCCATTTATCACAATGGTATCACAATACAGTAGACAAATAACAGAGACAATGCCATTTTCTATTCTACACAGGGTTTGACTTAGCCATGGCTTTCTTCTCCCTTTCTCAGCAGCAACTGCTTTACAATGCTTAACCCTAACTCTATCACTTCAGCTAAGAACTTCTGCACAACTACACAAACTGAAACTTTCAAAGTCTTGTTTGTTTCCTTATCCCAAAAACATTTCTACAATCTTCTATGTGAAAGTTTAATGCACTACACAGCTTACATTGTACACTTGTAAACTCTTCCTATGATCTCAGCAAAATTTATTACCAGATAGATAAGGTTCCAGATTGAAAATATAATAAATCGTACTTTGTTTTGCTTTGGATTCAACAAAGTACAATAAGCACACAATGTTTTAACTATGAAACAGAAGTTTATGAAATAAAATAAATAAAGATACAATAGAATAATCCAAATGAAGTATTTATAACACAAATTCAATTATCTTTGGACACACAGTAAAAGTATAATCCCTTTAATTCCAAACACTTCTCTACAAATTGGAAAGAGAAAACATCAACTTTTTGTATAGTACCCAAAGCACAATCTTGGATATAGTAATTGTTCCAGCCTCCAAAACTTCCCCTGGCAACTCATTCCATACACGCACCACCCACTACATGAAAATATTACCCCTTAAGTCCCTTTTAAATCTTTCCTCACCCTAACCCTATGCCCTCTAGTTCTGGACTCCCCCAATCCAGGGAAAAGACTTTGTCTATTTATCCAATTCATGCCCCTCATGTTTTTATAAACTTCTATAAGGTCACCTCCCAGCCTCTGACACTCCAGGGAAAACAGCTCCAGCCTATTCAGCCTCTCCCTGTAGTTCAAGTCCTCCAACCCTGTCAAAATCCTTGTAAATCTTTTCTGAACCCTTTCAAGTTTCTCAACATCCTACCGATAGGAAGGAGACCAGAAGTGCACACAATAATGCAAAAATGGCCTAACCAATGTCCTGTACAGTCGCAACATTACATACCAACTCCTATACTCAATGCTCTGAGCAATAAAGGATTAGATTAGATTACTTACAGTGTGGAAACAGGCCCTTTGGCCCAACAAGTCCACACCGACCCGCCGAAGCATAACCCACCCAGACCCATTCCCCTACATTTACCCCTTCACCTAACACTATGGGCAATTTAGCATGGCTAGTTCACCGAACCTGCACATTTTTGGATTGTGGGAGGAAACCGGAGCACCCAGAGGAAACCCACGCAGACACGGGGAGAATGTGCAAACTCCACACAGTCAGTCGCCTGAGGCGGGAATTGAACCCAGGTCTCCGGCGCTGTGAGGCAGCAGTGCTAACCACTGTGCCACCGTGCATAGCTTTAGGTCATTTGTAACTTTAACTTATAGAATTTCTTTTCCGCTTTCTTTTTCTCTTTTAGAAGTACCAGAGCAGCACAAGGGGAAGCCCGAGTCCCAGAGCTGTGCAATTTACCACGGTGCAGCCGCTCACTGGTGCAGAGCCGACTCGAGGCTTGGAGCAGAGCAGTACAATTGTTGGACTGGGGCCTGGCGTGAGTCCTTGCTAAGCTGCTGCAACGTAGTATCTGTTTGAAAATTTTTAATAGACTGTATGGTCAATCCTTTAACAATGTTGTAACTACCTTATTTTGTTTTTGGACATTGTAAGTAATGGATGTAGGATTGCTCACTGAGCTGGAAGGTTCATTTTCAGATATTTCGTCACAATACTAGGTAACATCTTCAGGAAGCCTCCAGATGAAGCATTGGTGGTGTCGCCCACTTTCTATTTATGTGTTTGGGCTTCCTTGGGTTGGTGATGGATCCAAGTCAATGTGTTCGTTGATAAGACTTCCGGGTGGAATGCCACGCTTCCAGGAATTTTCGTGCATATCTCTGTTTGGCTTGTCCTAGGATGGATGTGTTGTCCCAGTCGAAGTGTGTCCTTCCTCATCCATATGTAAGGATACTAGTGAGAGTGGGTAATGTCTTTTTGTGGCTAGTTGATGTTCATGTATTTTGGGGGCTAGTTTTCTGCCTGTTTGTCCAATGTAGTGTTTGTTACAGTTCTTGCAAGATATTTTGTATATGACATTAGTTTTGTTTGTTATCTGTATAGGGTCTTTCAAGTTTGTTAGCTGCTGTTTTAGTGTGTTGCCACAAGCCACAAAAAGACATGACCCACCCTCACTAGTATCCTGATATATGGATGAGGAAGGACACCACTTAAACTGGGACAACACATCCATCCTAGGACAAGACAAACAGAGACATGCACAAGAATTCCTAGAACCATAGCATTCCAACCAGAACTCTATCAACAAACACATTGACTTGGATCCCATTTACCACCCCCTGGTAAAAATAACCAGAAATGACATCATCGTAGGAAATGATGTCGCCACAGGAAATGACATCACCAACCCAAAGAAACCCAAACACATATCATGGGCTACACCACCACTGCTTCACCCGGAGGCTCACTGAAGATGTTACCTAGTACAGTGACGAAATGTCTGAAAACAAAACTTCTAGCTCAACGAGCAAACCTACGTCCAGAAACTCAACCTGAGCTACAAATGGTCTCAAAACTCACTAACTATAAGTAATACTACTACTTTTTCCTTTATTCCTCTTTTGTATCCAAAATTTGTACCGAGGTACTTGTATCTGAGATGGCACCATTTGAGACAGCCATTGTAAAAACTTTTCACTGTACTTCTATACTGGAGTACCCTGGACAATAAAAGGATATTCATTACAACTGCTTATAGAAATACAAACAAATTAATCACTAAACCTGTTCAGAGACACAGAAAAAAAAAGCCACGCGTTCAAATGATATTAATATATACATAAATATCACACTTTACATTATAACTGTCCATATCATGCATTTTGCATTCCTTAATTAACATTATCTATCATATATTCACTCCAGTTTCACATAGCAACTGCCTTTATGTACATGATAAGTACTTCCTGCAAATACTATGTACCTCTGTTTCAAATTTTGTTTGAGTAGCAGATAGTGTATTGCGTGTGAGTACAAATTGGCCCAAATTTTTTAATCAACATTATTTCTAACACAAATCAGACAAAAAGTAACATAGTTACCTTCAAAGTTTGGGAGAAGATTTGTAGCTCGGGTGCTCATTGTTGTGGTTCTGTTCGCCGAGCTGGAAATTTTTGTTGCAAACGTTTCGTCCCCTGTCTAGGTGACATCCTCAGTGCTTGGGAGCCTCCTGTGAAGCGCTTCTGTGATGTTTCCTCCGGCATTTATAGAGGCCTGTCCCTGCCGCTTCCGGTTGTCAGTTTCAGCTGTCCGCTGTAGTGGCCGGTATATTGGGTCCAGGTCTATGTGTTTGTTGATGGAGTTTGTGGATGAGTGTCATGCTTCTAGGAATTCCCTGGCTGTTCTTTGTTTCGCTTGCCCTATAATGGTAGTGTTGTCCCAGTCGAATTCATGTTGCTTGTCGTCTGCGTGTGTGGCTACTAAGGATAGCGGGTCCTTCGTTCTGGTGAGTTGTTGTCACTATTCAAAAGGGCCACAACACACTGCAGCACACCAGAACTGCAAAAAGAGGAAGAGGAACACCTGTACAAGGTATTCGCCAAAAACGGATACCCGTGCAATTTCATCAACAGATACCTAAGAGAAAGACAACGGAACAAGGACATGCCGCAACCCAAAGGACTAGCCACACTACCATACATCAGGAGCATTTCAGAACTGACAGCCAGACTACTGCGACCACTATGACTTATAACAGCACACAAACCAACAGCCCTCAGACAACAACTCACCAGAACGAAGGACCCGATACCCAGCATGAGCAAAACTAATGTAGTGTACAAAATCCCATGCAAGGACTGCACAAAACACTATATAGGACAAACAGGAAGACAGCTAACGATCCGCATCCATGAACATCAACTAGCCACAAAACGACACGACCAGCTATCCTTAGTAGCCACACATGCAGACGACAAGCAACATGAATTCGACTGGGACAACACTACCATTATAGGGCAAGCGAAACAAAGAACAGCCAGGGAATTCCTAGAAGCATGGCACTCATCCACAAACTCCATCAACAAACACATCGACCTGGATCCAATATACCGACCACTACAGCGGACAGCTGAAACTGACAACCGGAAGCGGCAGGGACAGGCCACTATAAATGCCGGAGGAAACACCACAGAAGCGCTTCACAGGAGACTCCCAAGCACTGAGGATGTCACCTAGACAGGGGACAAAACGTTTGCAACAAAAATTTCCAGCTTGGCGAACAGAACCACAACAACATAGTTACCTTCCTAAGACTTTTTAGAACTGCTGTCCAAACTTATGTCATGCAGTCCTTGTTGGGAACAGCACAGAAAATCTGCAGAGAAGCCACACCTTATTTTACACCTTTACCTGTCACATTCCAGTAAATTAACATGGTTTAAACGTGCCAAACTTCCTTCGAAAGGCTGTAGAGAAGATAGTTGCTTCTCTTTTGTGCTACTATCCAGAATGAAAGACGTATTCACCAAGTTTTTATAATCAGCTCAAAATAATTCACTTATTCTAAAATAAAACTAGACTTAAAACAAGTGGTTAACATTTAAGCTATGAAGAGGTTGAATCCATTTTACTTAGTTAAGAGTAAATTTTTGGTCATATTGTAAAAGTAAATGGGAACCATAAATAGAAAGGCAGGCTAGAGGTACAACAGCCGCACTATCAGCAAGGATAGAATTGGCCTTGGATGAAATGCAGATAATATTTGAAAATTCTATGGATAATTAGCATGTAATGTAAGACACCTGGACAGAGAAGTGCAGAAATTATAATCTGTATGAAGTAATATGAATGATAAAGATTGGAGGTTTCTGTAGCACACCAGACTTACCTTTACACATCACATTGATAAAACTGGTTTTCCTTACATACATGTGAAATAAATGATCATTAACCTGATTTGCTGGTCCTCTTAATTTGTCAAGTTATCTGATAACAAGCTATGATTCAGAATGAGAACTGGAAGAAATCCCTTTCTCCCAAACAACATAAAACACAAAACATAACACTCTTTGCAGAGATGACTCCTTTTTTCACAAAAAGACAAAAGCAAATGCACCCTTGTGATAAAGAATCTATAAACAAAGGACAGAATTTGATGATTTCTCACCATCCTTTTTTTTTTAAAATCACTCTCAGAATGTGGGCTGCACTGGTTAGCCCATCATTTATTGCCCAACCTGGATTGCCCAGATGGCAGTTAAAAATAAACCATATTGATGTGGGTTTGGAGTCGCATCTAGGCCAGATTATGTAAGGATGGCAGATTTCCTTCCCTAAAGAACATTACTCAAGCAGATGGGTTTTTCCAACAATCAACAATGTTCTTCATTAGACTCTTAATTCCAGATTTTTGTTTTACTGAATTCCAATTCTACCATCTGCCATGGCGGGATTTGAACCCAAGCTCCCAGAACACGAGCTGAGTTTTTGGATTAATAGTCTGATATTAATACCACTAGGTCAATGCTGCCCTTCTGTGTTTCTTACTGATTAACTTTTTCACAGCAGTAGACTAAAATCACACAAGTGTTACGGCACAAATGGAGCCCATTCCCCTGGAACCTTGGTTAGACCTCTCCTTGAATAGTGTGAGCAGAGAGTAGTAAGGGTATGGAATGCTTTGCCTGCAACGGTAGTAGATTCGCCAAGTTTAAGTGCATTTAAGTCGTCATTGGACAGGCATATGGACGTACATGGAATAGTGTAGGTGGGATGAGCTTCAGATTAGTATGACAGGATGGCGCAACATCGAGGGCCGAAGGGCCTGTACTGCGCTGTAATGTTCTATGTTCTAGGTCTGGGCCCCACACCTTAGAAAGGTATTTTGGCTTGGAGGCAAAATAAGTTACAAGAATGACACCTGGACTTCAGGCATTAAGTTATAAGGAAAGATAAAACAAATTTGGTTTGTTTTCTCTGATCAAAGTCTTCAAAACATTAGCAAGACCACCATTTGATTATGTCTGATATGTTTATCAAGCCCTTTCTCCTGCCTTCTCCCTGGAACCCTGAACTAATCTAGAATTTAACTATTTCTGTTTTAAATATACTGAATGACTTGGCTTCCACAGCCTTCTGCAACAATCAGTTCCACAGATTAACTACCCACTAGCTGAAGAAATTCCTCCTCCTCTGACTTCTAAAGGGTTGTTTCTTCACCCTGAGGGTGTGCCTTTGGGTGCTCGTCTCTCCTACTCGTGGAAACTTCTTCTCCATGTCATTACTGTCCTGGCATCTCAGTATCCTGTATGTTTCAACTGGATTCCCCCTCATCCTTCTAAACTCCATCGAGTACAGACCCAGAGTCCTCTATTCCTCCTCATATGAAAAGTTCTTCTTCACCAGATCATTCTAGCAAACATCCTCTAACCCCCTCCAATGCTAGTACATCTCTCCTTTGATACAGGGCCCAAAACTGCTCCCAATATTCCAAATGTGGTCTGCACAGAGATTTATACAGCTTTAGCGTCCATCTCTGCTCTTGTATTCAACACTGCATTTGCCTTCCTAACTGCCAACTGAACCTGTATGCTAACCTTAAGAGAATCCTGAACGAGGATTCCCAAGTCCCTTTGCGCTTCAGATTTCCAAGCTCTTTCCCCATTTAGAAAATAGTCTTTGCCTCTATTCTTCCTACAAAAAATATAATCTAACATTTTTTCCACATTGTATTCTATCTACCACTGTTTTGCCCACTTGCCTGGCCTGTCCAAGTGATTTTGCAACTTCCCAGCTTCCTCAACACTACCTGTCCGTCCATCTACTTTTGTGTCATCTGCAAATTTAGCAACAACACCCTCAGTTCTTTCATCCAGATCACGAATGTATAATGTGAATAGTTGTGGTTCCAATTTGACACCAACGGAATTCCACAAACCATCCTAAAAAAAACCCTTTATCCCTATTCTCTGCTTTCTGCCAGTTAGCCAATCCTCTATCCATGCCAGTGCCTTGCCCCAAACATCATGGGCCCTTATCTTAGAACATAGAAAAGAGAAGAATACAGCGCAGTACAGGCCCTTCGGCCCTCGATGTTACGCCGATCCAAGCCCACCTAACCTACACTAGCCCACTATCCTCCATATGCCTATCCAATGCCCGCTTAAATGCCCATAATGAGGGAGAGTCCACCACTGCTACTGGCAGGGCATTCCACGAACTCACGACTTGTTGAGTAAAGAACCTACCCCTAACATCTGTCCTATACCTACCCCCCCTTAATTTAAAGCTATGCCCCCTTGTAATAGCTGACTCCATACGTGGAAAAAGATTCTCACTGTCGACCCTATCTAAACCCCTAATCATCTTGTACACCTCTATCAAGTCACCCCTAAACCTTCTTTTCTCCAATGAAAACAACCCCAAGTGCCTCAACCTTTCCTCATAGGCAACTTTCAGAGATCTGTGTACATGGACACCAAGATCCCTCTGCTCATCCACACTACCAAGTATCCGACCATTAGCCCAGTACCCCATCTTTTTGTTATTCTTCCCAAAGTGAATCACCTCGCACTTAGCTACATTGGATTCCATCTGCCACCTTTCTGCCCAGCTCTGCAGCTTCTCTATATCCTGCTGTAAGCTGCCACATGCTTCCTCACTGTCAACAACTCCTCCGACTTTTGTGTCATCCGCAAACTTGCTCACCCAACCTTCTAACCCCTCTTCCTGGTCATTTATAAAAATGACAAACAGCAATGGTCCCAAAACAGATCCTTGCGGAACACCGCTAGTGACTGCACTCCATGAAGAAACTTTGCCATCAACTACTACCTTCTGTCTTCTTCCATCCAGCCAATTCCTAATCCCAACCTCCAACTCACCCTCAATGCCATATCTTCGTATTTTCTGCAGTAGCCTACCATGGGGTACCTTATCAAACGCCTTACTAAAATCCATATATACCACATCTACCGCTTTCCCCTCGTCTACCTCCTTTGTCACCTTCTCAAAGGATTCAATAAGGTTTGTGAGGCACGACCTGCCCTTCACAAAACCATGCTGACTATCCTTGATCACATTATTCCTATCCAGATGTGCATAAATCCTATCCCTTACAATTCTCTCTAAGACTTTGCCCACAACAGAAGTGAGACTCACCGGCCTATAGTTACTCGGGTTATCCCTACTCCCCTTTTTGAACAAGGGAACCACATTTGCTATCTTCCAGTCTTCTGGCACTACTCCTGTAGACAAAGAGGATATAAAAATCAAGGCCAATGGCTCTGCAATCTCCTGCCTTGCTTCCCAGAGAATCCTAGGATAAATGCCATCAGGCCCAGGGGACTTATCTATTTTCACCCTTTCCAGAATTTCCAAGACCTCTTCTCTACATACCTCAAAGCCATCCATTCTACTTAATTGAGACTCAGTATTCACATTGACAACAATGTCCTTATCGGTAGCGGGCAACAATGTCCTTATCGGCATCTTATCTTAGCAGCATCCTGTGCGCCACCTTGTCAAAGGATTTCTGGAAATCCAAAGAGATCACATCCGCTAGCTCTTCTTTGTCTAACTTGTCCATAACCTCCTCAAAGCATTCAAAACAGACTTGTCAGACATGACATACCATTGACAAAGCTGTGCTGCTTCTGCCAGATTTTACCATGCACTTCCAAGTACTCTGCAATCTCATCCTTAACAATGGACTCTAAAGTTTTACCAATGGCAGACATCAGGCTAATCAGCCTATGGTTTCCCACCTTCTGCCTCCCTCTGTTCTTAAGCAGGGCTTTAACATTAGCCACTTTCCAGTCCTCTGGTACCCTCCCTGACTTCGGTGATTCCTCAAAATCACCATCAAAATCTCTACAATCTCCTCAGCGATCTCCTTCAGAACTCTGGGGTGTAGCCTGGGTGACTTCTCCAGCGCCTTTTCCTTAATGATGTCCGCTTCACACACCTCAGCCCCCAATTCTCTTGAAGGGGCAGGACATCATTGCCCTCACAGCACCAGCGATCCAGAATCAATTCCACCCTCAGACAACTGTCTCTATGGAGTTTGCACATTTCCGCATGTCTGTGTGGGTTTCTTCTAGCTGTTCCGGTTTCCTCCCCAAGTCCAAAGATGTGCAGGTTGGGTGGATTGGCCATGGGAAATGCAGGGTAGGGGTTGGGTCTGAATGGAATGCTCTCAAAGTCAGTGTGGACTCAATGGGCCAAATAGTCTGCATCCACAGTGTAGGGATTCCATGATTTTATAATTTTGGTATGTTTCTGGTGTCTTCCACTGTGAAAACTGACATAAAATATCTATTCAGTTCCTCTGCCATTTCTTTGTTCCCCATTACTACTTCTCCACCCTCATTTTCCAGTGGTCCAATGTCCATTCTTGCTTTTCTCTCGCCTTTGTAAAAAAAATAAAAAAAGTTTTACAATCTTCTTTCATACTACTAGCTAGCTTACTCTCTCATTTCATCTTCTCATCCATTATTGCTTTTTTATAGTTATCCTCTGCTGTTTTTCAAAAAGCTCCCCAATCCTCTGGCTTCCCAAAAATTCCTTTTCTTGATCAATCTGATTTTCCCCAGCCCACCTGCATAC
The DNA here is from genome assembly GCF_004010195.1 of Chiloscyllium plagiosum. Lineage (NCBI taxonomy): Eukaryota > Metazoa > Chordata > Chondrichthyes > Orectolobiformes > Hemiscylliidae > Chiloscyllium > Chiloscyllium plagiosum. The sequence goes on from NC_057716.1 coordinate 110,330,560, forward strand.
TGAAGTGCTCCATTATTATTGTAATGGTGCCTTTCTTACATGCCATTTCTATCTTCTGATTTATTTTCTTCTTCATATCCTGACTATTGCTACGAGGACTGTATACAACTTGTATCATGATCTATATATCACTTCTTGATATTGATTTATTGTCATTTCTTACCAATAAAGTAACCCCACCCCCTTTGTTTATCTGCCTGTCCTTTTAATAGGTCACACCTCCTTCGATATTTAGCTCCCAGCCCTGATTACCTTATAGCCATATCTGTGATGCCCATAACACCACACCCACCAATTTCAATCTGCGCTGCAAGTTCACTGGTCTTGTTTCATATACTGCATGCATTTAAGTACAACATCTCCAATCCTGCGTTGTCTGCCCCTCTTTTCTGGACATCTAAAGAGACTGTCCCTTTATCTGCTGTGCCTGCAGTTAGATTCCTGAGCCTTTCCATACCTTCTTATTACTTGTACTGGAAACGGCTGAGCCCTCCTGCCCTTTAAATCTTGTCTACAATTTTCCATGCAAATGTACCCACAGCCCCCACTATTTAGTTTAAAGCCCAATCCATAGCCCCAATTAAGTAATTCGCAAGGACTCTTGAGGTGGAATTGAAGATGTGTACTATACCTTTAAGAGAGTGAAAGTTGAAAACCAGTCATGAGACTGAGTGCCAAAACAGAGTGTAAAAAACATTTGAGCTGTAATTCAGATAATGATTTGTTTTCACAACCATTCAAATTCAACCAGTTTAAATTATGCCCCAAAATACTAAAACTCAAATCAAATTTGAATTTTAAGTTTTGACAACATCAAACCAATGAGACAATCTGATATTTTGGGGTATAAAAAGCAAGCATTTTGAACAGTTAGCTGGAGATAAAGAGCACGTACTTCCATTGATAGACTGCCTGCACACCCTATCTGTAAAAGATACCTTTTTTGTATGAAACACCTTTGCAGCAAAAGACCGAAGACGTCCCAGACAGGAAGTTCAACACACGAAGATGACAACTGCTTTTGAAAACTGTAAATTGCTGTAAACTTTACAGGGGCTTTATTGGACCAGTACACTGTTTTAGAGTGGGAGGTAGATAAACCGTTAAGACAAAGGAAGCTTGCAGTTGTAGATAGTTGTTGCTTAATGTTCTCTTTTGGAGTTAAAGAATAAATTGGAGTTGTGGATAGTGACGAAGGATGTTGTAGGTTACAGAGAGATATAGATAAGCTGCAGAGCTGGGCTGAGAGGTGGCAAATGGAGTTTAATGCGAGCAAGTGTGAGGTGATTCACTTTGGTCGGAGTAACCAGAATGCAAAGTACTGAGCTAATGGTAAGATTCTTGGTTGTGTAGATGAGCAGAGAGATCTCGGTGTCCAGGTACACAGATCCTTGAAAGTTGCCACCCAGGTTGACAGGGTTGTTAAGAAGGCATGTAGTATTTTAGCTTTTATTAATAGAGGAACCGAGTTCCGGAACCATGAGGTTATGCTACAGCGGCCACACTTGGAGTATTGTGTACAGTTCTGGTCACCACATTATAAGAAGGATGTGGAAGCTTTGAAAAGGGTGCAAAGGAGATTTACTAGGATGTTGCCTGGTATGGAGGGAAGGTCTTACTAGGAAAGGCTGAGGGACTTTAGGCTGTTTTCGTTGGAGAGAAGAAGGTTGAGAGGTGACTTAATAGAGACATATAAGATAATCAGAGGGTTAGATAGGGTGGACGGGAGAGCCCTTTTCCAAGTATGGTGATGGCGAGCATGAGGGGGCATAGCTTTAAATTGAGGGGTGATAGATATAGGACAGATGTCAGAGGTAGTTTCTTTACTCAGAGAGTAGTAAGGGTATGGAATGCTTTGCCTGCAATGGTAGTACATTCGCCAACTTCAAGAACATTTAAGTCGTCATTGGATTGGTATAACAGGTCAGCACAACATCGAGGTCCGAAGGGCCTGTACTGCATTGTAATGTTCTATGTTAATAGTGGAATTTGGGTAGTTCTCGGTTACTCATACTTCAACAGATTACGAGGCAAGGTGAGCTTTTCTGTGTGTTTAGTTAAATTAGTAGAAGGGTTTACTCTGTGTCATAACACTTTACTCCCAGCATCATTCAGGTGGAGCCAGTCTCATCAACATCAATACTGGGAGGGAGAGAGTTGGCAATATCCTGGAATTCAAACCTGTTTCTCCAACATCAATCTTTGAACCATATGTTTACCTCTTTAATCTTGCAGATCCTGTGCCAATTTTTTCATGGTAATCGTAGTTTATTACCTTTTTGGTTATGCTTTCTAATGTAGCACCTGGCGGCTCATATTCCCTCAGCAGAACCTTTTTCCTCTTTTTACCTATATCCATTGGTACCTATATGGACCGTGACAACTGGATATTTCCCTTCCCACTCCAAACTCCTCTGCAGTCCAGATTAGATATCCTGAATGCAGGCACCAGGCAGGCGACACATTTTGAGACTCCTGATCCTGGCCACGGACAAAAGTGTCTAATCTCCTGACTACACTACTCCCAATCACAAGTACATTTCTCGTTTATCCCACCTCTTGAATGGTTCTTTGTTTCACTGTGCTCTGGTCAGTTTGCTCATTCTCCCTACAGCGCCCACTCTTACTCACACTGGGAGCAAGAATCTCAAATCTATTCGACAAGCTCAAGAGCTGAGGCTCCTTCAGCACTACCTCTTGGATCCGTCTACTTGTCTCACTCATAGTCACACCCTCCTGTCTGGGACAACTGACCAAATTTGAGGTTGTTAATCTAAAGGGTGTGACTGCCTCCTGAAACACAGCATCCAAGAAATTCTCCTCGTGTGTTGCAGTGTTCGAATGTCAGACTCTAGCTCATCAACTCTGAACCAAAGTTCCTCAAACAACCAACACCTGCTGCAGATGTGGTCACTATAACCTACAATGGGATCCGCCAGTTCCTACAGAAAAGGCAGGGTAGATAAAGATAAACTACTTCCACTGGTTGGGGATTATAGCACTAGGGCCATAGAACAAAGAACTGTACAGCACAGAAATGGGCACTGGAGAGGTCAGGAAGGACTGGTGAGTAGCTAATGTTGTTGCTCTGATCAAGACGGGAAATGGGGATAATCTGGGAAACTATAGACTGATGAATCTCACATTAGTAGTTGGGAAGCTATTGTGGAGAGAAATTTTATGGATAGGATTTACACGCATTTGGAAAAGCATGGCCTAATTAGATTAGAGTGGTGCTGGAAAAGCACAGCAGTTCAGGCAGCATCCGAGGAGCAGGAAAATCGATGTTTCGGGCTTTTCCAGCAGCACTCTAATCTGGACTCTGGTTTCCAGCATCTGCAGTCCTCACTTTTGCCATGGCCTAATTAGGGACAGTCAGCACGGCTTTGTGCAGGGCAAGTTATGTATTACTAACTTGACTGAATTTTCCAAGGGGGCAACAAAGGTGATCGATGAAGGTAGAGCAGTGGATATTGTCGACATAGATTTTAGTAAGGCTTTCAAGAAGATCCCTTATGGTAGGTTCATCTAGAAGATTAAAATGTATAGGATCCACGGTGACTTGGCTGCATGGATTCAAAATTGGCTTGCCTGTAGAAGGTAATGTTGGAAGAGGGTTTTTCTGGCTGGAGATCCATGACTAGCAGTGTTCGCAGGGATCGTACTGGGACTTCCGCTGTTTGTGACATATATAAATGACTTGGATAAAAATATAAATGGGTGGGTTCATAGATTAGCAGATTATACAAAGATCGATGGAGTTGTGGATAGTGTAGAAGGTTGTCAATGGATACAGCTGGATATTGATCAGTTGCAGATCTGGGCGGATAATGGAGTTTAATCTGGGTAAATGTGAGGTGTTACACTCTGAGAGATCAAACATTAAGGATAAGTATACAGTTAATGGTAGCACCCTGAACAGCATTGATATACAGTGGAGTATCTGGGTTCAACTTAATAGCTCCCTGAAAGTGACATTGCAAGTACATCGGGTTATAAAGAAGGCGTATAACGTGCTTGCCTTTATTGGTTGGGGAATTAAGTACGAAAATCAGGATGTCATGTTGCAGCTTTATTAAACCTTGATTAGGTCACACTTAGGAGTACTGCATTCATTCTGCTCCCCAAATTACAGGAAGGATGTGAAGGCTTTAGAGAGGATACAGAAAGGTTTACCATGATGTTGGGGGTTGTCTCGAGAGGCATGTGACTGTGAGGGAGTAACTGGGGGTGTCTTGTGGGCATTACTAACTGTGATGTAAAGATTTTGTATAAAGGAAGGACTGTTTCTTTTGTTCAGGGAGCTTCCCTGGACACACCTCGCAAGCATGGCCAGGAGTGTTCAGGGTTTCTCCAAAGGTTGTTCTGTACTGTGCTTAATAAAATTTGGTTGTTGTTCACAGAAGTTGGCATCTGCAGTTGCATCAAATGTGTAAGGATCTCTGAAAAAAAAACACTGACAGATGATGAAATATAAATTCAACAAAAATCTGGAATTAAAATAGCTAGCCTAATATCAAATATGTAAACACTGTTGATTGTCAGAAAACAAAAATTAGGTTCATTTATGTTCTTTAGGAAAGGAAATCTGCCATCCTTATATGGTTGGGCTTATGTGTGACTCCAGGACCACAGCAATATCATTAACTTTTAACTACCCTCTGGGCAATTGGGAATGGGAAATAAATACCTTTGCAAGAACATTAAATAGTCTGAAATTCTGAACCTAAGAAATTCTGATATTTGGAAATGTAATTAGATTCCCAAAAACTTCAACTGAGAGTGGGAAAGAGATTTGCAGCTTCTTCTGAGGTTTTATTCTTATGACCAAATAGGTACATGGAAACAGAAATTAAGTTCAGGGAAGGTTGCTAGTTGATCATCAGCATATAAGCTTTTCCCAAAGGTTGTCCAATAATTAAAGACCTTCCAGAAACCTCTCTCCTCCTAAAGGTTTTACCTGTCTTTTTTCCCCAAATTCATTTGACTTCCATAAACAGCAGAGAATCAGAGCATGCACAACTATTAACCTGATTCGCCAAGTAACCATATTGTAAAAACACTTTTCAATCCATTCACAAAATGGAGTTGCAGGTATACAGAATAGTAAAGGTGTTTGATATGCTTGCCTTCATTGGTCAGTGTTGAGAGTGTGGTGCTGGAAAAGAACAGCAGGTCAGGCAGCATCCAAGGAGCAGTAGAATTGACGTTTCGAGCATAAGCCCTTCATTAGGAATGAGGTTTGTGGATTGGGGCTGAGAAATGAATGGGAGTGGGGTTGGGATGAACATAGAACATAGAACAATACAGCACAGAACAGGCCCTTCAGCCCTTGATGTTGCGACGACCTGCGAACTATTCTCAGCTCGCTCCTCTTCACCATCCCAAAATCATCCATGTGCTTATCTAAATCTCCCTAATGTGGCTGAGTTGACTATATTAGCAGGTAAGCCATTCCACGCCCTTACCACTCGCCTAGTAAAGAACCTGCCTCTGACATCTGTCTTAAATCTATCACCCCTCAATTTGTAATTATGCCCCTTCATACAAGCTAACATCATCCTAGGAAAAAGACTTTCACGAGGTAAAAACAAGGACTACAGATACTGGAAACCACAGTCTAGATTAGAGTGGTGCTGGAAAAGCTCAGCAGGTCAGGTAGCATCCGAGGAGCAGGAAAATCGACGTTTCGGGCAAAAGCCCTTCAACAGGAATACAGGCAGGGTACCTGCAGAATGGAGAGATAAATGAGAGGGGGGTGGGGGTGGGGAGAAAGTAGCATAGAGTACAATAGGTGAATGGGGGTGGGGATGGAGGCAATAGGTCAGACAGGAGGGTGGGGGAACGTAGCAAAGAGTACAATGTTTGAATGGGGGTGGGGATGAAGGTGATAGGTCAGAGAGGAGAGTGGAGTGGATAGGTAGAAAGGAAGACAGGCAGGTAGGACAGGTCATGAGGGTGGTAGCTTCAGGGCAGAGGAGATGACCTGGGGGTTGCAGTGAGAGAGAGACTCACTGAGATTCTTGTAGAGAGAGGAGGAAAACTTCTTCAAGGCAGGCATCCTTGCAAGAGGATTCGCAGTTGACTTCCACTGTCTACCTAATTTAATCCTCTGAATCTCTTGTATGTCTCTATCAAATCCCCCCATAGCCTTCTTCTTTCCAATGAAAACAGATCCAAGTCTCTCAGCCTTTCCTCATAAGACCTTCCCTCCAGACCAGGCAACATCTTGGTAAACCTCCTCTGCACCTTTCCCAATGCTTCCATATTCTTCCTGAAATATGGGGACCAGAACTGTACACAATATTCCAAGTGTAGCTGCATCTGTGTTTTGTATGGGTGCAACATGATTATTAGATTAGGTTAGATTAGATTTCCTACAGTGTGGAAACAGGCCCTTCGGCCCAACAAGTCCACACCGACCCTCCGAAGAGTAACCCACCCAGACCCATTTCCCTCTGACTAATGCACCTAACCTATGGGCAATTTAGCATGGCTAATTCACCTGACCTGCACCTCTTTGGATTGTGGGAGGAAACTGGAACACCCGGAAGAAACTCACGCAGACACGGGGAGAACGTGCAAACACCACACAGACAGTCGCCCAAGGCTGGAATCGAACTGGGACTCTGGTGCTGTGAGGCAGCAGTGCTAACCACTGAGCCACTGTGCCGCCCCGAACTCAATTGTGGCTCCGGAACTCAATTCCTCTACGAATGAAACCTAACACACCGTATACCTTCTTCACAGCACTATCCACGTGGGTGGCAACTTTCAGGGATCTATGTACAGTGATTCCAAGATCCTTCTGCACACCCACACGACCAGGAATCTTGCCATTGACCCAGTACTCTGCCTTCCTGTTATTCTTCCCAAAGTGCATCACCTCACATTTAGCAGCATTGAACTCCATTTGCCACCTCTCAGCCCAATTCTGTAGTTTATCCAAGTCCCCCTGCAACCTGTAACGTTCTTCCAAACTGTCCACTACTCCACCGTGGACATAGAAGTACATGGTACATCGGAAAGTGATAGGTGATGAAGGTGAGGGAGAAGGTGATAGGTCAGTAGGGGAAGTGATGAACGGGTCCAGACGATGGTGCCAAGTTGGAGGCTTGGGACTGGGATAATATGGCAGGAGGGGAAATGAGGAAGCTGTTGAAATCCACATTTATCCCGTATGGTTGCAGGGTCCCAAAGTGGAAAATGAGCCGTTTCTCCTCCAGGCGTCAGGTGGTAACAGTTTGGCGGTGAAAGAGGCCAGGATCTGCATGTCCTTGACTGAGTGGGAGGGGGAGTTGAAGTGTTCAGCCTCAGGATGGTGGGTTTCGTGGATGCAGGTGTCCCAGAGATGTTCTTTGATACGATCTACACAAAGGCATCCTGTCTTCCCAGTATGTAGGAGACCACACCAGGTGCAATGGATGCAGTAGATGACATTGGTAAAGGTACAGGTGAATTTGTGATGGATGTGGAAGGATTCCTTGGGGCCTTGGACTGAGGTGAGGGGAGTTGTATGGGTGCAGGTTTTGCACTTCCTGCGGTGGCAGGGAAAGGTGCCAGAAGTGGGATGTGGGCTGGTGGGGGAGTGTGGACCTGACAAGGAAGTCGTGGAGGGAATAGTCATAGAGTCATAGAGATGTACAGCATGGAAACAGACCCTTCGGTCCAACCGAACCATGCCGACCAGATATCCCAACCCAATCTACTCCCACCTGCCAGCACACGGCCCATATCCCTCCAAACCCTTCCTATTCATATACCCATCCAAATGCCTCCTAAATGTTGCAATTTTACTAGCCTCCACCACATCCTCTGGCAGCTCATTCCATACAAGTACCACCCTCTGTGTGAAAACGCTGCCCCTTAGGTCTCTTTTATATCTTCCCCCTCTCACCCTAAAACTATGCCCTCAAGTTCTGGACTCCCCCAACCCAGGAAAAAGACTTTGCCTATTTATCCTATCCATGCCCCTCATAATTTTGTAAACCCCTATAAGGTCACCACTCAGCCCCTGACACTCCAGGGAAAACAGCCCCAGCCTGTTCAGCCTCTCCATGTAGCTCAGATCCTCCAACCCTGGCTACATCCTTGTAAATCTTTTCTGAACCTTTTCAAGTTTCACAACATCTTTCCGATAGGAAGGAGACCAGAATTGCATGCAATATTCCAACAGTGGCCT
>NC_057716.1:110339354-110345494 GCF_004010195.1 Chiloscyllium plagiosum
CTGGTCTATAGTTCCCTGGCTTGTCCTTACCACCCTTCTTAAAGAGTGGCACCACGTTTGCCAACCTCCAGTCTTTCGGCACCTCACCTGTGACTATCGATGATACAAATATCTCAGCAAGAGACCCAGCAATCACTTCTCTAGCTTCCCACAGAGTTCTCGGGTACACCTGATCAGGTCCTGTGGATTTATCCACCTTTAACCATTTCAAGACATCCAGCACTTCCTCCTCTGTAATCTGGACATCTTGCAAGATGTCACCATCTATTTCTCTACAGTCTAGATCTTCCATAACCTTTTCCACAGTAAATAGTCTTTTCGGAACGTTGATAAAGGTGTGGAGGGAAATCTATCTCTGGTGGTGGGTCCGTTTGGAGGTGGCGGAACTGGCAGAGGATGATGCGTTGTATGAGGAGATTGGTGGGGTGGAAGGTGAGGACCAGGGTGGTTCTGTCCTTGTTGAGTTGGGAGGGCAGTGGTGCGCGAAGTGGAGGAGATACGCTGGAAGGCATCGTCACCCATGTGGGAAGGGAAGTTGCGATCATGGAGGAAGGAGGCCATCTGGAACTTTCTGAGGTGGAATTGGTCATCCTGGGAACAACTGTGGCGGAGGAATTGGGAATAAGGGTTGGCGTTTTTGCTGGAGGTAGGGTGGGAGGAAGTGAATCTAGGTAGCTGTGGGAGTTGGTGGGCTTGTAGTCTCTGCCTGTGCTTAGTCAGTCGCCAGAGATGGTGTTTGTGGAAGGAGCGCCCAAGTGGCTAATGGCACTGGGCGGTTCCAGAGGCCAGGAGAAGGTTCTGGAAGGTTTGAGGAAACCAGTCTATGGAGGAAAGTACATGAAAGTTTGTTTAGCTTATGTTCTTTTATGTCCAATGCAATAGAGAAATACAGTTTGTTGAGTGCATGTATCCTTCTGAGGATGCAGAAATTCGTTGCAGGTCTGGGAAAGTGTGGCTCTGAGCTGGGGTAGGACTGTTTGCAGGTAGAGGACATGGCAGCTCATGGCTGATAGCGCGGAACAGAGGATCCGAAAAGAGAATCGTCGTTGAAGGCTTTGGATTTGTAGTGTGAACTGGGTATCCTGTTCAGGTCCAAGCTGGGTTGGTCTAAATGTGATCCGAAGTCCACGTGGAATCAGGCAGTTCTGTAGGCAAGTATTGAGGAAGGAGATGCAGCTGTGCTTGCCAGTCTGCTTGAGGACGTGGGTGAAGAGCTTCAGGACAGAGGAGAGGAGTTGGGGGTACAGTAAGAGAGGGACTCACTTAGATCTTTGTAAAGAGAGAAGAACTTCTTCAAGGTAGGCATCCTTAGAAGAGGCTTCGCAGTACGGTTGAAATCAATTAGGAGAAAGTGCATTGTATGCGGAGGTTGGTGGGGTGAAGTGCGTTGTATTCCTTCATTGGTCAGTGCCTTGAGTCTAGGAGTTGGGAGGACATGTTGCGGCTGTACAGGACATTGGTTAGGCCACTGCATTCAGTTCTGGTCTCCCTGCTTTAGGAAAGATGTTGTTAAACTTGAAAGGGTTCAGAAAAGATTTACAAGGATGTTGCCAGGGTTGAAGGGCTTGAGTTTTAAATAGAAGCTGAATAGGTTGAAGCAATTTTACCCAGAGCGTCAGAGGCTCAGGGGAGATCTTATAGTGGTTTATGAAATCATGAGGGGTGTGGATAGTATAAATAGTCAAGGTTTTTTCCCCTTATGAGAGGGCACAGGTTCAAGGTAAGAGGGAAAAGATTTAAAAAGGTCCAAAGGGGCAAACTTTTCAAGCAGAGGATGGTGCATGTAAGGAATGAACTGCCAGAGGAAGTGGTAGAGGCTGGAACAGTACCAACGTTTAAATGGCATTTGGATAGGTCTATGGACAGGTAGGTTTAGAGGAATATGGGCCAAGTGCTGCCAAATGGGACTATACTAATTCTGGATATCTGGTTGGCATGGACATGTTGGACCAAAGGGTCTGTTTCCATGCTGTACAGCACAGTACAGGCCCTTCTGCCCTCTATGTTGTGCCGACCAGTGGAACCAATCTGAAACCCATCTAAACAACACTCGTCCATTCCATCCATACGTTCATCCAATGACCATTTAAATGCCCTTAAAGTTGGCGAGTACACCACTGTTGCATTCCACGCCCCTACTACTGAGTAAAGAAAAAACCTCTGATATCTGTCCAACATTTATCACCCCTCAGTTTAAAGCTATGTCCCCTCATGCTAGCAACCATCATTCAGGGATAAAGGCTCTCACTATCCCCATCCCTTTTCCTACCTATGTCGTTACTGTCTATGTGGACCACAACTTGAACCTGCTTCTCCCCCCTCCCCCCAGTACCAGGGAGGCAACACACCAATCATTCTCTCTCATTCTCACAGAACCTCCTATCTATCCCCCTTACTCCCGAGTCCCCAATGACTAATGCTCTGCTCGTCTTCCCTATTCCCTTCTGACTAACAGGGACAGACTCTGTGCCAGAAATCTGTACCTTATGGCTTACCCCTCGTAAGTCATCCCCCCAACAATACCCAAAACAGTACACATTATTGAGGGGAATGGCCACAGGGAATCCCTGCGCTGTCTGCTGGCTCCCTTTCCGTCCCCTGACTGTAACCCTTCTGCCTTTTTCTTGTATCTGAGATGTGACTACCTCCCTGTAACTCCTCTCAATGACCCTCTCCACCTCTCGCATGATCTGAAGTTCATCCAGCTCCAGTTCCCTAACACAATTTTCGAGGAGCTAGAATTAGATGCACTTCTCACAGATGAAGTCAGCAGGGACACTAGTGGTGACCCTTACCACCCACATTCTGCAGGAGAAACAGTGAATTGACCTAACCTCCATTCCCACTCATCTAAATTCCCAAAGAGATTATTGAAAAATAAAGAATAAAAAAACTAGTTATCTTACCAATCTGGCACACAGAACTCTTTGGTTAGAGGAGGAGGATGGGTGGGAGACACTACCTAAGTAGTGTTTTGGACAACACAACTACCCAAATATATTACTTCACTTACTCAGCAGTCCCGTGTCCGCTTCTGTTCAGTGTGCGCTCTGCTTATTCATGAGGTAAGTTTTTAAAGCAGTCACTTACATACCCGGTCGTTGCTCCCACTCTACCTGCTGCTACACATTTCTATGACTCTAAGTATTCATATCTTCCAGTTTTTCACAGTCCATTACTATGAATATCAATTTCCAATAAGTGGTGCCTGCAAGTTTGCCTCTAGCTTTTGTTGGCATTTCAAACAGGGAATAAATAGAAATTCAGACAATATCCTCAACTTTAACATCCTATAAGTTATTGTTTTCTGGACAGTTAGGACAACTGAATGTGAATGAGAATTTCATCAGTATAAAAAAGGTCAGTTTACCTGACGTTGAACAAACATCAGCACAACTTTCTTTGCTTGTTCAAATGCACTATCCTCATCCAGAGCCATGTTGTTTGTTGTGCAGCCCACATCCCAGCACACGACTACAGCACTCTGTGGAAACAGCAATTGCAATAATTGTGCTTTAAGCCAGAATTATTAAGCTAAATTAAAACGCTGGTATCAGAAATACCTTTTAAAAGTCATAAAAATCAATATCTATCACCTTGTACTAATTTTATGAATTCCTTAACTTTCCAATCATATTATTAGAAATGGGAATGGGAACGGAGCAAGATAAAAAGTACGGCCAACTCAAACTCAGATTGAAATTGAAATACTTAGCAGGTCAGACAGGCAGCATCTATGGAGTGAAACAAGAGATAATGTTTAAGTGACTTTTCATCAGAACTAAAGAAACTTAAAAGTCATAGATTCATCCAATAACAAAAAAGGAAACCATCATGACTGCACTGGCCCTTTGAAGGTACAATCCACCTAAAGCTACTTCCCTACCTTGCCCCATAACCAGCCACATTTTCCTTTTTATATAATGATCCAATTTCCTTCTGAAAGCTTCAATTGATCAGCCTGTACCATACATCGAAACATAGGAATTAGGAGCGGGAATAGGCAATTCAGCCCTTTGAGCCCGCTCCTTCACTTAACATAATCATGACTTACCTTATCTTGGTCCCAACTCCATTCTCTTGTCTGATCCCCATAGCCCTGTATCCCGCTTTCATCAGAAACAAATCTATTTCTTTCTTGAATCTGTTGACTGATTCTGCCTCCACTTCACTCTGGGCAGTGAGTTCCACAGATTCACAACCCTCTGGGGGAAGCAGTTACTTACTCCTCTCACTCTACATCTATGACATCTTGTTCTAGAATGTGCCACAAGGGGAATACCTATTCAACATCCACCTTATCAATCCCCTTTAGCATTTTCTATACTTCAATCAGATCCTCTCCTCATTCTTCTGAACTCCAGCGAGTACAAGCCCAAGCTACTTAACTAGTCTTCGTTCGACAGCTCTTTCATCCATGGAATCAATCTGGTGAACCTCCTCTGAACTGCCTCAATTGCCACCACATCCTTCCTCTAGTAAGGAGACCAAAACTGGACACAGTACTCTAGGTGTGGTCATGCCAATTACTACTTAATAGTAACAACACTTCTTTACTTTTATAATTCAGCAGAGGAGGATAAAGGGTTTAATTAAAAAATAGAATATCAAAGTTAAAAATCACACAACACCAAGTTATAGTCCAACAGGTTTAATTGGAAGCACACTAGCTTTCAGAGCCCCGCTCCTTCATCAGGTGGTTGGTGAAGGAGCGGCGTTCCAAAAGCTAGTGCGCTTCCAAATAAACCTGTTGGACTATAACTTGGTGTTGTGTGATTTTTAACTTTGTACACCCTTAGTCCAACACCGGCATCTCCAAATCATAGAATATCAAAGTAAGCTTGCAGAAAACATAAAAACTGACTGCAAAAGCTTCTATAGATACGTGAAGAGAAAAAACTGGTGAAGACAAATTTAGGTTCCTTACAGTTAGAATCAGACAAATTCATAATGGACAAAGAGATGGCAGACCAATCAAACAAATAATTTGGATCTGTCTGCAAGCATGAAGGAAGTCCTTATTAGTCAGGAAATGGTCATGGGGAAATTGATGGGATTAAAACCCGATAAATCCCTAGGGCCTGATGCTCTACATCCCAGAGTACTTAAGGAAGTGGCTCTAGAAATAATGGAAACATTGGTGATCATTTTCCAGCATTCTACAGACTCCAATGGACTGCAGGATAGCTAATGTAACCCCACTCTGTAGAAAAGGAGGGAGACAGAAAACAGTGAATTGTATGCTGGTTAGCCTAACATTGGTAATGGGGAAAATGCTGGAGCCAATTAGTAAGGGGGTAACAGAGTCTAGATTAGAGTAGTGCTGGAAAAGCACAGCAGGTCAGGCAGCATTCGAGGAGCAGGAAAATGAAGGGCTTTTGTCCGAAAAGTCGATTTTCCTGCTCCTCGGATGCTGCCTGACCTGCTATGCTTTTCCAGCACCACTCTAATCTAGAGCTGAAAATGTGTTGCTGGAAAAGCGCAGCAGGTCAGGCAGCATCCAAGGAGCAGGAGAATCGACGTTTCGGGCATGAGCCCTTCTTCAGGAATGAGGAAAGTGTGTCCAGCAGGTTAAGATAAAAGGTAGGGAGGAGGGACTTGGGGGAGGGGCATTGGAAATGCAATAGGTGGAAGGAGGTCAAGGTGAGGGTCAACACGGACATTTACTATAAACCGACCGACTCCCACAGCTACCTAGACTTCGACTGACTGAACTGGTCCTCACCCTGAACAACTTCTCTTTCCAATCCTCCCACTTCCTCCAAACCAAAGGAGTAGCCATGGGCACACACATGGGCCCCAGCTATGCCTGTCTCTTCGTAGGATATGTGGAACAGTCCATCTTCCGCAGCTACACTGGCACCACCCCCACCTTTTCCTCCGTTACATCGATGACTGTATCAGCACCGCCTTGTGCTCCCACGAGGAGGTTGAACAGTTCATCCACTTTACCAACACCTTCCACCCTGACCTCACATTCACCTGGACCATCTCAGACTCCTCCCTCCCTTTCCTAGACCTTTCCATTTCTATCTCGGGCGACCAAATCAACACGGACATTTACTATAAACCGACCAACTCCCACAGCTACCTAGATTACACCTCCTCCCACCCTGCCCCCTATAAAAACGCCATCCCAT
>NC_057716.1:110346005-110348642 GCF_004010195.1 Chiloscyllium plagiosum
GAAAATATGTTGCTGGAAAAGCGCAGCAGGTCAGGCTGCATTTAAGGAGCAGGAGAATCGACGTTTCAGGCATGAGCCCTTCCTCAGAAATGAGGAAAGTATGCCAAGCAGGCTAAGATACAAGGTAGGGAGGAGGGACTTGGGGGAGGGGCGTTGGAAATGCGATAGGTGGAAGGAGGTTAAGGTGAGGGTGATAGGCCGGAGTGGGGTGGGGGCGGAGAGGTCCACCCCACTCCGGCTTCTTCCTGACCTCTCCGCCCCCACCCCAGTCTGATCTATCACCCTCACCTTGACCTCCTTCCACCTATCGCATTTCCAACGCCCCTCCCCCAAGTCCCTCCTCCCTACCTTTTATCTTAGCCTGCTGGACACACTTTCCTCATTCCTGAAGAAGGGCTCATGCCTGAAACGTCGATTCTCCTGCTCCTTGGATGCTGCCTGACCTGCTGCGCTTTTCCAGCAACACATTTTCAGCTCTGATCTCCAGCGTCTGCAGTCCTCACTTTTGCTTAAGGAGGTAACAACTGAGCATTTGCAAAGCAGTGACAGAATCAGTCCAGTCGGCATGGATTCATTAAAGGGGAAATCATGACAAATCTTCTGGAGTTTTTTTTGAGGATGCGACCAGTATAATGGTCAAGGGTGAATCAGTAGTTGTTGTCTATTTGACTTTCAAAAGGCTTTTGACAAGTTTCCACACAAGAGATTAGTAAGGAAAACTAAAGCTCACAGTATCGGCGGTAGTATATTGATGTGGATAGAAAACTGGTTGGCAGGCAGGAAGCAGAGAATTGGAATAACAGGTTCTTCTCGGAGTGGCAGGCAGTGATGAGTGGGATACTGCAGGGTTCAGTGCTGGGACCCCAGCTGTTTTCAACATACGTTAACAATTTGGACAAATGAATTGACTGCAGTATCTCCAAATTTGCAGACGACATTAAGCTGGGTGGCAGTGTATGCTGTGAGGAGGATGGCTAAGAGGCTGCAGGGTGACTTGGATAGATCGGCTGAGTTGGTAAATACTTAGCAAATGCAATATAATGTGGATAAATATGAGGTTATCCACTTTGATGGCAAAAACGGCAAGGCAATTATTATGAATATGATGGCAGTTTAGGAAAAAGTGAGGTGCAACAGTCACTGAAGGTTGGTATGCAGTTGCAGCAGGCGTTGAAGAAAGCTAATGGAACAGTGGCCTTCATTGCGAGAAGATTTGCGTATAGGAGTAAGGATTCTGGATTAGTGGTGCTGGAAGAGTACAGCAGTTCAGGCAGCATCCAAGGAGCTTCGAAATCTTGCTACAGTTATAGAGGGCCTTGATGAAGCCACACCTTGAATACTGGTTATAGCTTTGGTCTCCCAGTCTGAGGAACGTTCTTGCTAAAGAGGGAGTCCAGCGAAGGTTCACGAGACTGATTCCCAGGACGCAGGACTGACAGATAAAGAAAGACTGGATCAACTGGACTTGTATGTACTGGAGTTCAGAAGAATGGGGTCCCGTGGGGACAGGGGGAGGGGGATATGGGTGGTATCTCATAGAAACACATAAAATTCTGATGAGATAGACAGGTTAGATGCAGGAAGAATGTTCCCAAAAGAAAATCGCACAATACCCACACCATTTAAACAAATGGGGCTAGAATCACGTTATAGCTAATACAGGTAAGGAAATGAAGGGCTTTTGCCCGAAACGTTGATTTTCCTGCTCGGATGCTGCCTGACCTCCTGTGCTTTTCCAGCACCACATTCTCGACTCTAATCAATGTCGTGTACAACCGCAACATGACCTCCCAACTCCTGTACTCAATACTCTGACCAATAAAGAAAAGCATCCCAAACGCCTCCATCACTATCCTATCTACCTGTGACTCCACTTTCAAGGAGTTTTGAACCTGCACTCCAAGGTCTCTTTGTTCAGCAACACTCCCTAGGACCTTACCATTAAGTGTATAAATCCTGCTAAGATTTGCTTACCCAAAATGCAGCACCTCCCATTTAAATTAAACTCCATCTCTCACTCCTCAGCCCACTGGCTTATCTGACCAAGATCCTGTTGTAATCCAAAGTAACCTTCTTCTGCACCTCCAATTTTGGTGTCATCTGCAAACTTACTAACCATACCTCTTCAGCTCACATCCAAATCATTTATATAAATGATGAAAAGTAGTGGACCAGTGCCGATCCTTGGGGCACTCCACTGGTCACAGGCCTCCAGTCTGAAAACAACCTTCCCACAACCACCCTCTGTCTTCTATCTTTGAGCCAGTTCTGTATCCAAATGACAAGTTATCCCTGTGTTCCATGAGATCTAACATTGCTAACCAGTCTCCCATGGGGAACCTTGTTGAATGCCTTACTGAAGTCCATGTAGATCATGTCTACCACTCTGCCCTCATCAATCCTCTTTGTTACTTCTTCAAAAGTAAGTGGACAGCAAAGAAGGTTACCTCGGATTACAATGGGATCTTGATCAGATGGGGCAACGGGCTGAGAAGTGGCAGATGGAGTTTAATTTGTGGTGGTTCTGTTCGCCGAGCTGGGAATGTGTGTTGCAGATGTTTCGTCCCCTGTCTGGTGATATCCTCAGTGCTTGGGAGCCTCGTGCGAAGCGCTTCTGTGATCTTTCCTCCAGCATTT
>NC_057716.1:110349142-110366877 GCF_004010195.1 Chiloscyllium plagiosum
GGAGAGGTCAGGAAGAAGATTGCAGGTTAGGAAGGCGGAGCTGAGTTCGAGGGATTTGACTGAGACAAGGTGGGAGGAGGGGAAATGAGGAAACTGGAGAAAGTAGACTGGAAACAAAGATTTTATGGTGGGACAGTTAAAGAGCAGTGAGGAACTTTCAAAGCAATTTTTCAAAGTGCTCAGTGAAAGTATATTCCAGTTAAAAGGAAGGACTATAAGAAAAGGGGTAATCTGCTATGGGTATCAAAGGCAATAAGGGAGGCTATCAAAGTGAAAGAGAAGGCATACGAAGTGGCCAAGAACAGCAGGAAACTGTTGATTGGGAATGATTGGGAAAACTTTAAAAGGTCAACAGAAAGCCATAAAAAGAGCTATAAAGAAAAGTAAGATACAACATGAGAAAAACACTAGCACAGAATATAAAGACAGATAGCAAAAGTTTCTATAAATATATAAAATGAGCTAGAGTGGCTAAAGTAAACATTAGTCCTTTTAGAGGATGAGAAGGGGCATTTAGTTATGAGATATGATGAAATGGCCGAGGCTTTGAATAGGTATTTTGTGTCGGTCTTCACAGTGGAAGACACTAATAACATGTCAGCAATTGACAAAGAGACGAAGGTATGTGAAGTCATGGAAACAATCATTATTACGGAAGAGGTAGTGTTGGACAAGCTAATGGAGCTAAGGATAGACAAATCTCCTGGCCCTGTTGGAATGCATCCCAGGGTGCTATAACAGATGGCAAGAGAAATAGCAAGTGCACTTGTGGTAATTTTCAAAAATTCGTTGGACTCTAGGGCAGTTCCAGCAGATTAGAAAACAGCAAATGCGACACCACTGTTTAAAAAGGGAGTTAGACAAAAGATGGGGAATTATAGACCAGTTAGCTTAACCTTTGTAGTGGGGAAGATGCTCGAGTCTGTTATCAAGGATGAAATAGCAAGGTATCTAGATTGAAACTGTCCCATTGGCCAGACACAGCATGGGTTCATGAAAGGCAGGTCATGCTTAACTAATCTTCTGGAAATCTATGAAGACATTAGGAGCAAGATGGACAACTGGGACCTAGTAGATGTGGTGTACCTAGATTTCCAAAAGGTCTTCGATAAGGTGCCACACAAGAGGCTGTTACATAAGATAAATGTGCTTGATGTTACAAGTAAAGTATAAGCATGAATACAAGATTGGTTGAGTAACAGGAAGCAAAGACTGGGGATAAGTGAGAGCTATTTTGGTTGGCAATCAGTAACCAGTGGTGTGCCTCAAGAATCGGTGTTGGGACTGCAATTATTCACAATTAATATAGATGATTTGAAGTTGGAGACCAAGTGTAGTGTGTCAAAGTTTGCAGATGACACTAAGATGAGTGGCAGAGCAAAGTGTGCAGAGGACTATGAAACTTTGCAGAGGAACATAGATGCTTTAAGTGAGTGGGCAAAGGTCTGGCAGATGGAATATAATGTTAATAAATGTGAAGCCATCCATTGGTAGGAATAACAGTAAAAAGGATTATTACTTAAATGGTAAAAATATGCAACACGCTGCTATGCAGAGAGACCTGAGTGTCCTTGTGCATGAATCACAGAGGGTTGGTCTGCAAGTACAATAAGTAATTAGGGAGGCAAATGGAATTTTGTCCTTCGTTGTTAAAGGGATGGAGTTTAAAAGCAGGGAGGTTATGTTACAGTTGTACAGGGTGCTGGTGAGGCCATACCTAGAGTACTGCATGCAGTTTTAGACTCCTTACTTGAGAAAGGATGTAGAAGGGGTGCAGAGGAGGTTCACTAGGTTGATTCCAGGGTTGGTTTAAGAGGACAGACTCAGTAGACTGGGATTATATTCACTGGAACTTAGAAGAATAAGGGGGGGATCTTATAGAAACATATAAAATTATGAATGGAATAGACAACATAGACATAGAGAGGACGTTTCCACTGGTAGATGAAACTAGGACAAGAAAACATAGCCGCAAAATTCAGGGGAGCAGATTTAGGACTGAATTGAGAAGGAACTTCTTCACCCAGAGGGTTGTAAGTGTACGGAATTCCTATCCCAGTGAAGTCGTTGATGCTACTTCAGTAAACATTCTTAAAGCTAAGATAATTTTTTTTAACAATAAATGAATTAAGAGATACGGTGAGAGAGCAGGTAAGTGCAGCTGATTCACGAAAAGATCAGCTATGATCTTATCAAATGGCAGAGCAGACTCAAAGGGCCAGATGGTTCTTGTGTTCCTAGTTCTTATGTTAAGTGCCCCGCTAGCATTTTTTTATATTCCTCAAAGAACTCTGCTATGTTAAGCCTCAGTATCATTTTTCTCCTTTTATTTAAGAGATGTTCTATGTGGGCTTCATTGACTAAGCAAACATTCTGTTGCCCAGACTTAGTTCCTCAGGTTTGCGCCCTAAATCCAACCATTTTCAGCTGTTTTAACAACGATCTACTCTCCATCAAAGGTCAGGAGTGTAAATATTTGCTGATGATCACACAATGTTTGGAACCATTCGCGACTCCTCAGGTACTGAAGGAGTCCATGTCCAAATGCAGCAAGATCTAGACAACCTCCAGGCTTGGGCTATAAGTGGCATGCATCACACAAATGCCAGACAATTATCATCACCAATAAGAGAAAATCCAACTACCATTCAATGGTGTTACTATGACTGAATCCCCCAACAATACTCAAGAAGCTTGACACTATTCAGCACAAAGCAGCCCACTTGAACACAGAAACATAGAAAAGTACAGCACAGAACAGGACCTTCGGCCCACAATGTTGCGCCGAGGATTATTCCTAATCTAAAATAAAATAACTTAACCTACGCACCTGTTTTAAAAAAATTCTCAAGGTCAGGTTCGTAGGAGAGTAGTCTGACACAGAACAAACGACCAAGAGGCGAGTCTGCTAGAATATGGGCATTTTATTCCCAACAGCGTCGCCACAACGGGTCTGGCTTATACTCACTCTACATGTTACCGGAACTGGGAGCCGTCAGTTCTCGTAGAGCGGTTGCCAACAACCCACGCTCGGCGGTTAAACGTAACCCCGGAGCAGACTCACCGAACTGGAGACTTTTCCAGCTGATATACTCTTTTCCAGATATAAACATTCATGTGAACAGCAGAGCAAGGCTAAAAAACACATTCCATTCTGGTTACATACAGATAAGAAGATTCACACGGGGAGGTGTGTAATAAGATTCACACGGGACTAAGCAACACCTCCATTCCGGTTAGATTCACACATGTATTGGGACATAATTTTTAACCGTTTCACCACATTCCACTGCTTGGAATTTTACACACAGCACCCCTCAATTCATTGCTGTCCATGTGCATGTCCAGCAGATGCTTAAATGTCCCTAATGATTCTGCTTCCACTACCATTGCTGGCAACGCATCCCATGCATTCACAACTCTCTGCGTAAAGAACCGACCTTTGACATTCCTCCTAACACCTTAAACTATGACCCGTCGTGCCAGTCAATTCTGCCATGGGAAAAGTCTCTGGCTATTGACTCTATTTATTCCTCTTATTACCTTGTACACTTCGATCAGGTCACCTCTCTTCCTCCACCTCTCCAGAGAGACAAGTCCGAGCTTAGTCAACCTTTCTTCGTAAGGCAAGCCCTCCAGTCCAGGTAGCATCCTGGTAAACCTTCTATACACCCTCTCCAAATCCTCCATATCTTTCCTATAGTAGGGCGACCAGAACTAGACACAATATTCCAAGTGAGGTCTGACCAGAGTCTTGTAGAGCTGCAGCAAAACCTTGTGGCTCTTAAACTCAATCCCCCTGTTAAAGAAAGCCAAACCACCGTATGCTTTCTTAACAACCCTATCCACTTGGGTGGCAACTTTGAGGGATCTATGCACTTGAATACCAAAATCCCACTGTTTCTCCACACTGCCAAGAATCCTGTCTTTAATCCTATATTCAGCATTAGAGTTCGACCTTCCAAAATGCATCACTTTGCATTTATCCAGGTTGAACTCCATCTACCATTTCTCAGCCCAGCTCTGCATCCTGTTCTATGTCGCGCTGCAGTCTGCAATAGCCCTCGATATTATCAACGGTACCTCCAACCTTTGTGTCATCGGCAAAATTACTAATCCATCCTTCAATCTCCTCATCCAAGTAATTTATAAAAACTACAAAGAGCAGATGCCCAGGAACAGAGCCCTGTGGGACACCACTCACCACTGACTTCCAGGCAGAATACTTACCATCAACAACCACACTCTGCCTTCTGTCAGCCAACCAATTCTGAATCGAGACAGCCAAATTTCCCTGTACCCCATACCTCCTGACTTTATGAATGAGCCTACCATGGGGAACCGTATCAAATGCCTTGCTGAAGTCCATATACACCACATCCACTGCTCGACTTTCATCGACCTGTCTTGACACCTCCTCAAAAACATTTCAATAAGATTTGTAAGGAATGACCTATCCCTCTCAAAGCCATGCTGACTGCCTTTAATCACGCTATGCTTTTCTAAATGACTGGCTCAACCACAAGCATCCACTCCCTCCTGCACCAACAGTCAGTATCACCGATGTGTACTACCTACAAAATGCATTGCAGAAATTAACTAAAGATCCTCAGACAACAGCTTCCAAATCCAAGATTACTTCTATTTAGAAGAACAAGGGCAGCAGATACATAGGAACACCACCACCTGTAGAATTCCCTCTGGACCAAAAAGGTTGCCTCTGCTTTCCCTCCATAATTGCTACCAGACCTACTGAGGTTCTCCAATAATTCTTATTTTGTTACAGATGTTTGCTGTTGATAACAGGACTGGAAAGATGATGCAAGTTAATTACTGCTCTAAGGATAGTGTAAACATTTCAGCTTCAAGATATTGCTATACTCAGGAACTGTAGGCTGGTTGGACAGATGCTGGCCAGCCAATCGCAGAGAATGTTGAAATGAAAAGAGAAAACAAAGATTGAATTGGTTCTGATTAGGGTTTGGGCAGGGGTCAGTTTTAATTTGGAACCTTCAGGAGTGGGTGCTTTTTGTTTTCGCTCTCTCTAGTCATCATCCAGTAATCAACTTCAAAGGACTGTATATATTCCATGTTGTTGAAGAGATCATATTGAAGGTACTAAGAAAGTATTCTGATCTGTGAGGAATAAATAAAAGTGTCCAGAGATCTATGGAAGCTGTTTGCATTGGCTGATGACCTTGAAATTCAAGCCAGATTTACAATCTTATGTACCTGTAGTCTAACCAATTGTCCAAAGATTTCATGAAGGCCTGATATTCATCAATTCATTTTGTCTTTTTTTAATTTATCCCTTAACAGAGTCTGTCAGTCAGTCCGTGAGTAGGGTTTATCATCAATGAAGGTCATAGATATTAATTAGATTGCCATGTACTTTATCTGTGCTCTTCTAAAGTTACATTTTTAGTAACAGATGGTTAACTTTTGTTGAAGTTATAAACTTGGTGTCCAAAATCTGTTATTTGTCAAGTCTGTGTTAGGAACAATTGAGCTACTTTGAGGGTCATTATTTGCTTTAATTTCACTGTATTAAGAATCCAGTGATAGAGGCTGGTTTGGTTTTGCTTGCTATGCCTTTGTCATAACAGTCTACCCACAATGCCATTAAGGATGGAGTTCCAGGATTTTAACCAGCAACCCTGAAGGAATGGCAATGTCTTTCCAAGCCTAGATGGTAAGTGGCTTTGGGGCAGACCATGCAGGTGTGGTGTTCCCATGTATTTGTTGTCCTTATCTTTTCTGGTTGATAGTAGTCAGACTTTTGGAAGGTATAAGAACACAGAATAGTACACCACGCAAACAGGCCTTTCGGCCCACTGTGTCTGTACTGGCCATTGCAAACTAAATCTATCTGCCTGCACATGGTCCATATAATAGGGTAGGGGAATGGATCTCTTTGGAGGGTCTGTGTGGACTTGTTGGGTAAATAGCCTATTTTCACAGTGTAGGGATTCTATGATGACATCTGACATCCCTCTATCCCCTGCCTGATCAGTGTCAATCTAAATGCCTCTTAAATATTGCTATCATATCTGCTTCAACCACCACCCAGCAGCATGCTCAAGGCACTATTATCTTCTATATAATAATACATGCATCTCCCTGTCACCTTAAACTTATGCACACTAGCATCTGAGATATTCATCTTAGGAAAAAGATTCCGATTATCTGCCTAATCTGTGCCTCTCATAATTTTACGTACTTGTTTCAGGTCGCCCCTCAGCATCTGAAGCTCCAATGAAAACAATCCAAGCTTGTCCAATCTCTGCATCCTTCCAGATTTGGGAACCAGAACTGCACACAATACTCCAAATGTGGCATGACTAAAGTTTTAAACACCCTCAATATGACTTGACAACTTCTACACTCAATGCACCGACCTGGTGAAGGCAAGCATGCTGTATACCACCTTTGCCACCTTATCCACTTGTGTGGTCACTTTCAGTGAGCTATTGATTTGCATCCCAAGATCTCTCTGAATATCAATGCTCCTAAAGGGTCTGGCCATTTATTGCATACTTTGCTTTTGCATTTGACCTCCCAAAATGCATCAACTCATACTCATCCAGATTACACACCATCTGCCATTTCTTCACTCAATTTTCCAACTGATTTATATCTTGCTGTATCCTTTGACAACTTTCCTCACTATCCATAATACCACAAATTCTCTGGAAATTTACTAATCAGATCACCTACAATTTTATTCAAATTATTTATATTACAAACATCAGCAATTCCAGCCCTGATTCTTGTGGAACAACACTGTGCACTCATCTTGAGTCAAAAAAAAACTCTCCAAAATACAATCCAACTTGCCAACTCACTATAGATCTCATGTAATGTAATCTTCGGGAACAGCCCGCCATGCTTTAGTAAAATCCATGTCGACAACATCCATTATCCTGCCCTCATCAACCATCATCAAAAAAAACTCAATCAAATTTCTGAGCCAATACTCCCTCTGCACAAAGCCATGCTAACTCTCCATAATAATGTGTTGTCTAAGGAGTTTGGTGAATTTAAGCAGTGCATCTTAGAGATGGTACACAATATTACTACATTATAGTTTGTACATTTCTCTGAAATTTGGTGATATAAATTTAGGGTGAAGGGTGGAAGGTATAGGGGAGATATCAGGGGTAGGTTCTTTACCCAGAGAGTGGTGCGGGCATGGAATGCGCTGCCTGTGGGAGTGGCAGAGTCAGAATCATTGGCGAACTTTAAGTGGCAATTGGATAGGTACATGGATGGGTGCTTAAGCTAGGACAAATGTTCGGCACAACATCGTGGGCCGAAGGGCCTGTTCTGTGCTGTATTGTTCTATGTTCTATATTTGATCCTTTATCTCTCCCTGACTGTTTGGGGCCCTAGTGGACAGACCCAGCAGTGTTTTTGCCCCTTTTATGTTTACTTACATCTACCCAAACAGCTTTATTTGATGATCCTTTCAAGACATCAACTGTCTTCACTGGCATTATCAATTCCTTAGTTAATACTAAGATCCCTTCCCCTTTTAATTCCTCTTTCTTATCAGAATACTCTATAACAGAAACACTGGGCTGCCAATCCTGCCCATCTTTTCAGTCAAGTCTTGGTCATAGCTATAATTTCATTCTTCCATGTGTCCAGCAGATGAGCCCTCAGTTCATATATTGTATTCTATAGATTTAGATTACTTACAGTGTGGAAACAGGTCCTTCGGCCCAACAAGTCCACACCGACCCTCTGAAGAGCAACCCACCCAGACCCATTCCCCTAGATTAACCCCTTCACCTAACACTACGGGCAATTTAGCCTAACTTGCACATTTTTGGACTGTGGGAGAAACCGGAGCACCCGGAGGAAACCCACGCAGACATGGGGAGAATGTGCAAACTCCACACAGTTGCCTGAGGTGGGAATTGAACCTGGGTCTCTGGCGCTGTGAGGCAGCAGTGCTAACTACTGTGCCACCGTGCCGCCCATCAGGCCTCCTTAAATTAAAATATATTCCACTTAGCCTTGCTAAACTCTCACTTTTTTTCTTGTTAATATCTAAAGTTTATAAGGCAGAGAAATTAGATGAATGCTTCCAAGGAAATCAAAGGAAGTGGGACTGGAAATTGCAGAGGCACCGGCAATAACCTTTCAATCTTCCCTAGATTCGAGGATGCTGCTCGTGGGCTGGATAACTACAAACATTATGCCCTTGTTCCAAAAAGTTTGTAATGACAGGCTGAACAAATACAATTCACGAAGTTTAACTTCAGTTATGGGGAAACTTCGAGAAATAACTATTCAAGGTAGAACTATTATTCACATGGTAAAATGTGGTTTGATTCTGAAGAGTGAGCAAAAACTAGTAAAGTGAAAATCATGTCCAGAAATAACAGTGGCTGAAGGACCTGAACTGAAGGGAATTTATATTTGCCAGGAATTGGTGTTGGAAAGACTGTTAGGTCTGAAGATTGATAAGTCCCCGGGGCCTGATGGTCAACATCCCAGGGTACTGAAGGAGGTGGCTCTAGAAATCGTGGATGCGTTGGTGATTATTTTCCAGAGTTCGATAGATTCCGGATCAGTTCCTGCGGATTGGAGGGTGGCTAATGTTGTACCACGTTTTAAGAAAGGAGCGAGAGAGAAAGCAGGAAATTATAGACCAGTTAGTCTGACCTCAGTGGTGGGAAAGATGCCGGAGTCAATTATAAAGGATGAAATTACGACACATCTGGACAGCAGTAACAGGATAGGTCAGAAGCAGCATGGATTTATGAAGGGGAAATCATGCTTGACTAATCTTCTGGAAATCTTTGAGGATTTAACTCTGAAGATGGACAAGGGAGATCCAGTGGATGTAGTGTACCTGGACTTTCAGAAAGCCTTTGATAAAGTCCCACATAGGAGGTTAGTGAGCAAAATTAGGGCGCATGGTATTGGGGGCAAAGTACTGACTTGGATTGAAAATTGGTTGGCTGACAGGAAACAAAGCGTAGTGATAAACGGCTCCCTTTCGGAATGGCAGGCAGTGACCAGTGGGGTACCGGAGAGATCAGTACTGGGACCACAGCTTTTTACAATATATATTAATGATATAGAAGATAGTATTAATAGTAACATTAGCAAATTTGCTGATGATACAAAGCTGGGTGGCAGGGTGAAATGTGAGGAGGATGTTTGGAGATTACAGGGTGACCTGGACAGGTTAGGTGAGTGGACAGATGCATGGCAGATACAGTTTAATGTGGATAAATGTATGGTTATCCACTTTGGTGGCAAGAACAGGAAGGCAGATTACTACCTAAATGGAATCAATTTAGATAAAGGGGCAGTACAAAGAGATCTGGGTGTTCTTGTGCACCAGTCAATGAAGGTAAGCATGCAGGTACAGCAGGTAGTGAAGAAGGCTAATAGCATGCTGGCCTTCATAACAAGAGAGATTAAGTATAGAAGCGAAAAGGTCTTCTGCAGCTGTACAGGGCCCTGGTGAGACCACACCTGGAGTACTGTGTGCAGTTCTGGTCTCCAAATTTGAGGAAAGACATTCTGGCTATTGAGGGAGTGCAGCGTAGGTTCACGAGATCAATTCCGGGAATGGCGGGGCTATCTTACGTTGAAAGATTGGAGCGACTGAGCTTATATACCCTTGAGTTTAGAAGACTGAGAGGGGATCTGATTGAGACGTATAAGATTATTAAAGGTTTGGACACTCTGGAGGCAGGAAACATGTTTCCGCTGATGGGTGAGTCCCGAACCAGAGCACACAGCTTAAAAATAAGGGGTAGGCCATTTAGGAAAGAGATGAGGAGAAACTTCTTCACCCAGAGAGTGTTGGGTGTGTGGAATGCTCTGCCCCAGAAGGCAGTGGAGGCCCAGTCTCTGGATTTGTTTAAGAAAGAGCTGGATAGAGCTCTCAAGGATTGTGGAATCAAGGGTTATGGAGATAAGAATGGCTTATGCCCGAAACGTCGATTCTCCTGTTCCCTGGATGCTGCCTGACCTGCTGCGCTTCTCCAGCAACACATTTTCAGCTCTGATCCCCAGCATCTGCAGACCTCACTTTCTCCCTTGTGGAGATAAGGCAGGAACAGGATACTGATTGAGGATGATCAGCCATGATCATAATGAATGGTGGTGCAGGCTCGAAGGGCAGAATGGCCTACTCCTGCACCTATGGTCTATTGTCTATGTCAAAATAACTTGCTGGCGTTTTTTGAAGTGGTAACAGAGATAATTCTGGTCTGCTACAGGAAAGATTTTGTGAAACTTGAAAGGGTTCAGAAAAGATTTACAAGAATGTTGCCAGGGTTGGAGAGTTTCAGCTATAGGGAGACACTGAATAAGCTGTGGCTACTTTCCCTGGAGCATCGGAGGCTGAGTGATAAGTTTATAGAGGTTTACAAGATCATGAGAAGCATGGATACGTTGAAAAGCCAAGGTCTTTTTCCCAGGTAGGGAAACCCAAAATTGGAGAGTATAGCCTTTAGGTGAGAGAGGAAGGATATAAAAGGGACCTAAGGGGCAACTTTTTCATGCAAGACGGTGTTGCATTTATGGAATGAGCTGCCAGACGCTAGTTCAACTACAACATTTAATAGGCATCTGGATGGGTACATGAATAGGAAGGGCTTAGAGGGTATGGGCCAAATGCTGGCAAATGGGACTAGATTAATTTAGGAAATCTGGTCGGCATGGACAAGTTGGACCAAAGTGTCTGCTTCTGTGCTGCACAACTCCTATGACTCTTTTAATGCTGAGAGTGAGGTCATTGACCTGGTGTGCATGCATTTCCAAAAGGACTTTGAAAGAGAGCCACACCACAGACTTGTGAGGAAAGTGATCAGTCATGGAATGAAAAATCAGTCACAACATGAATACAAAATTTAAAAATAAAAGCAAATTACTGTGGATGCTGGAATCTAGATTTAAGACAGATGTCAGAGGCAGGTTCTTTACTCAGAGTGGTAAGGGTGTGGAATGCCCTACCTCCCAATGTAGTCAACTCAGCCACATTAGGGTGATTTAAATAATCTTTGGATAAGCACATGGATGATGATGGGATAGTGTAGGGGAATGGGCTTAGATTAGTTCACAGGTCGGTGCAACATTGAGGGCCGAGGACCTGTTCTGCGCTGTATTGTTCTAAAATGCTGGAAAATCTCAGCAAGTCTGGCAGCATCTGTAAGGAGAGAAAAGAGCTGACGTTTCGAGTCTAACTGACCCTTTGTGAAAGCTAAAAAAAAAGGGAGAAATAGGGAGGTATTTATACTAGGCTGAGAGAAGGTGAATCATGGCTTCAGAAGCAAAGGTGAAAAATGTGTTGCTGGAAAAGCGCAGCAGGTCAGGCAGCATCCAAGGAGCAGGAGAATCGAAGTTTAGGGCATAAGCCCTTCTTCAGGAATGAGGAGGGTGTGCCAAGCAGGCTAAGATAAAAGGTAGGGAGGAGCGACGTGGGGGAGGGGCGTTGGGAATGCAATAGATGGAAGGAGGTTAAGGGGAGGGTGATAGGCCGGAGAGGGGGTGGGGGCGGAGAGATCAGGAAGAAGATTGTAGGTTAGGAAGGTGGTGCTGAGTTCAAGGATTGGGACTGAGACAAGGTGGGGGGAGGGGAAATGAGGAAACTGGAGAACGTTCCACAAGTAGGTGGCCTGTCTCCCCAATGTAGAGGAGGCCACATCGGGTGCAGCAGATGCAGTAAATGATGTGTGTGGAGGTGCAGGTGAACTTGTGACGGATATGGAAGGATCCCTTGGGGCCTTGGAGGGAAATGAGGGAGGAGGTGTGGGCGCAGGTTTTGCATTTCTTGCGGTTGCAGGGGAAGGTGCCGGGTGTGGAGGTTGGGTTGGTGGGGCGTGTGGACCTGACGAGGGAGTCGCGGAGGGAGTGTTCTTTCCGGAACGCTGATAGGGGAGGGGAGGGAAATATACCCTTGGTGGTGGGGTCCGTTTGAGGTGGCGGAAATGACGATGGATGATACGATGTATCTGGAGGTTGGTGGGGTGGTAGGTGAGGACCAGTGGGGTTCTGTCCTGGTGGCGATTGGAGGGGCGTGGTTCAAGGGCGGAGGAGCGGGAAGTGGAGGAGATGCGGTGGAGCACATCGTCAACCACGTCTGAGGGGAAATTGTGATCTTTGAAGCAGGAGGCCATCTGGGATGTTAGGTATTGGAATTGGTCCTCCTGGGAGCAGATGCGGCAGAGGCGAAGGAATTGGGAATATGGGATGGCGTTTTTACAGGGGGCATGGTGGAAGGAGGTGTAATCTAGGTAGCTGTGGGAGTCGGTCGGTTTATAGTAAATGTCCATGTTGAGTCGGTCGCCCGAGATAGAAATGAAGAGGTCTAGGAAGGGGAGGGAGGAGTCTGAGACAGTCCAGGTAAATTTGAGGTCGGGGTGGAAGGTATTAGTAAAGTGGATGAACTGTTCAACCTCCTCGTGGGAGCACGAGATAGCGCCGATACAGTCATCGATGTAGCGGAGGAAAAGGTGGGGGGTGGTGCCAGTGTAGCTGCGGAAGCAAAGGTAGCATGACAGTGCATAGAGAGATTAGGGAGATTTGGAGCTGTGAATGACCATGGCTGAAGTCAGTGCCAAGTGACAAAATATGTGGGGGATGGGTGGGGATGGGTGAATCAGAGGCAAAATAGAAAACAGGAGAGAAGGGTAGGAAAGGGGGAAGAGGAGAGGAAAAAGGTGATGAGAGAGTGGGGAGCGAGAGAAAGACAATCAAGAAATAAGAGGTACAGAACAGTGAGAAAAATATACAAAATGGTTGGAGGTACAGAAAGTACTGAAAGTAATGCTTAATGGATATTTTTAAGGACTGAAGGAAGGTTTGTAGTGATGTTCCTCACGAACTCATATTGGGACCCTTGCTTTTCTTTATATGAATGATCTACATCTTGGCATGCAGGAGACTATTCCAGAAATTTTCTCGATAATGCAAAAGTTGGAGAAATTGTAAACTGCGAGGACAGTATAAAATTTCAAAAAGACATTTTCAAGTTAGTGGAGTGGACAGATAGGTGGTAGATGAATTTCAATGGAGGTAAGTGTGAGATAATTCACTTTGATACAAAGATGACATGAAGTAAAGGAAACTAATCTGACAGATGTGCAGAAGCAGAGAGATCCGGGTGTACAGAGATCTAAATTATCCAAGGTGGCAGAACTGATAAATAGAACTGTGAAAAGGCACTAAGTATTATAGGCACCACTAATTGGGGCACAGGGTACAAGAAAGGGGAGATTATATTGAACCTATAAAGAGTACTAATGAAAACTGAAATTGCTGGAAAGCATCAGCAAGCCTGGCACCCTGTGGAGAGAAATCTGTGTTACCGTTTCAAGTCCAGTGACCCTTCGTCAGAACTCACGTACCATCACAGACATCCTCGCTATCAATATCCTCGGAATTACCAATGACCAGCAACTAAACTGGACTTGCCAAATAAATATTGTGGCTACTGGAGCAGATCAGAGGTTAGGAATATTGTAAGTAATTCACCTCATGACTCCCCACTGCTTGTCCACAAACATCTACTCCTACCATCACTCAGTAGCAGCAGTGTGCATAATCTACAAGATGCGCTGCAGAAATTCACCAAAGATCCTCAGACAGCACCTTCATAACCCACAATCACTTCCATCAAGGACAAGGGCAGGAGATACGTGGGAACACCACTATCTTCAAGTTCCCCTCCAAGCCACTCACCATCCTGACTTACCATCATACAGATGTTCAGCATGGAAACAGAACTTTTGGTCCAATACATCCATGCTGACCAGATAAATCTAGTCCCCTTTACCAGCATTTGGCAAATATCCTTCCAAGCCCTTCCTATTCATATACCCATCCAAATGCCTTTTAAATGTTGCTATTGTACCAGCCTCCACCACTTCCTCTGACGATCATTCCATACATGCATCACCCTCTGCAGGAACAAGTTGTTCCTTAGGTCCCTTTTAAATCTTTCCCCTCTCACCCTAAACTTATATCCTCTATTTTGGACTCGCCCATCCCGGAGAAAAGATCTTTGTCTATTTCTCTTATTCATGCCTCTCATGATTTTATAAACCTCTAGGGTCATCCCTCAGCCTCCAAAACTCAAGGGAAAATAGCCCCAGCCAATTCAGCCTCTCCACAGCTCAAGTCTTCCAACCTTGGCAACATCCTTGTAAATCTTTTCTGAACCCTTTCAAGTTTCACAACATCTTTCCTATACCAGGGAGACCAGAATTGCACGCAGTATTCCAAAAGTGGCTTAACCAATGTCGTGTATAACCGCAACATGACCTCCCAACTCCTGTACTCAATACTCTGACCAATAAAGAAAAGCATCCCAAACGCCTCCATCACTATCCTATCTACCTGCGGCTCCACTTTCAAGGAGTTTTGAACCTGCACTCCAAGGTCTCTTTGTTCAGCAACACACCCTAGGACCTTACCATTAAGTGTATAAATCCTGCTAAGATTTGCTTTCCAAAAATGCAGCACCTCCCATTTAAATTAAACTCCATCTCTCACTCCTCAGCCCACTGGCTTATCTGATCAAGATCCTGTTGTAATCCAACGTAACCTTCTTCTGCACCTCCAATTTTCGTGTCATCTGCAAACCAACTAACTATACCTCTTCAGCTCACATCCAAATCATTTATTTCAATGATGAAAAGTAATGGATTTATTTCGCCATGTTCTGCACCTTCCATATCCTTTTCTACCGTACACCCAGATGTAAAATACACATTTAGTATCTTCCCCACCTCCTGGGGTTCCACACATTGGCAGCCTTGCTGATCTTTAAGGGGCCCTCAGATTACAACGGGATCTAGATCAGATGGGCCAATGAGCTCAGGAGTGGCAGATGGAATTTAATTTAGATAAATGCGAGGTACTGCATTTTGGGAAAGCAAATCTTAGCAGGATTTATACACTTAATGGTAAGGCCCTAGGGAGTGCTGTTGAACAAAAAGACCTTGGTGTGGAGGTTCATAGCTCCTTGAAAGTAGAGTTTCAGGTAGATAGGATGGTGAAGAAGGCGTTTGGTATGCTTTTATTGGTCAGAGTATTGAGTACAGGAGTTGGGAGGTCATGTTGTGGCTGTACATTACATTAATTAGGCCACTTTTGGATATTGTGTGCAATTCTGGTCTCCTTCCTATCAGAATGATGTTGTGAAACTTGAAAAGGTTCAGAAAAGATTTACAAGGATATTACCAGGGTTGAAGGATTTGACCAACAGGGCTGGGCTGAATACGCTAGGGCTGTTTTCCCTGGAGCATCAGAGGCTGAGGGGTGACCTTATAAAGGTTTACAAAATTATGAGGGGCATGTATAGGGTAAATAGTGGAGTCCCTGGGGTTGGGGAGTCCAGAACTAGAGGGCACAGGTTTAGGGTGAGAGGGGAAAGATATAAAAGAGGCCTCCGGGGCAACGTTTTCACACAGAGAATAGTACGTATATGGAATGAGCTGACAGAGATTGTGGTGGAGGCTGGTGCGATTGCAACATTTAGAAGGCATCTGGATGGGTTTATGAATAGGAAGGTTTGGAGGGATATGGGCCGGGTGCTGGCAAGCAGGACTAGATTAGGTTGGGATATCTGGTCAGCCTGGACAAGTTGGACCAGAGGGTGTGTTTCCATGCTGCACATCTCGATGACTCTTCTCTCCCTAGTTACCCTTTTTCCCTTAACGTATTTATAAGATCGCTTTTGATTCTCCTCAACCCTATTTGCCAAAGCTATCTTGGGTTCCCTGTTTTCCCTCAAGTATATTCCCATTGCCTTTATATTCTTGATCTCTGCTGTCTATAACTGACAAATATTCGTTCCTTTTCTTGACCAAAACCTCAGTTACTTTAGTCATCCAGCCTTGCCTTTCACCACAATGGGAGCAAATTGGCCATCGACTCTTGTTATCTCATTTTTGAAGGCTTCCCATTTTCCAGCCACACCTTTACCTGCAAACGTCCACCCCCAATTGACTTTTGAAAGTTCTTGCCAAATACTATCTAAATTGGCCTTCCTCCAATTTAGAATTTTAACTTTTAGATCTGGTCTATCCTTTTCCAACACTACTTTAAAACTAACAGAATTATGGTCGCTGGTCTCAAAATGCTCACCTACTAACACCTCAGCCACCTGCCTTCCTTTATTTTCCAAGATAAGTCAGGTGTTGCACCTTCTCTGGTAGGTACATCCACATACTGATTCAGAAAATTTTCTTGTAAACACTTAAATTCCTCGAAGTATTTCGCCATTTCTTCACCATCGCTGGGTCAAATCCTGGAATGCCCTCCCTAGTGGCATTGTGGATCAACCCATAACAAGTGGACTGCAGCAGTTCATGAAGGCAGCTCACCACCATCACCTTCTCAGGTGCAAGCAGGAACAGGCGATAAATGCTGACCAGACAGTAACACCCACATCCCACAAAATCATTAAATGAAAAAAAAAATTCAGGTTTTTAGATTAGATTCCCTACAGTATGGAAACAAACCATTTGGCTCAACAAGTCCACACCAACCTTCCGAAGGTGTATCCCACCCAGACCCATTCCCCACCCTATATTTACCTCTGACTAATGCACCTAAAACTATGGGCAATTTAGTATGACCATTCACCTGATCTGCACATCTTTGGATTGTGAGAGGAAACCCATGCAGACACTTGGAGAATGTACAAACGCCACAAAGATAATCTACCCAAGGCAGGAATTGGACCTGGGTCCCTCCCGCTGAGGCAGCAGTGCTAACCACTGCGCCGTGCAGTGTAGGTGAAGAGGTTTTTTTTATTTCAGAGTTATGACTCTTTGCTATTCTCTGGTAGAGGTGGAGTCATTGAATGTTTC
Source organism: Chiloscyllium plagiosum (assembly GCF_004010195.1). NCBI lineage: Eukaryota > Metazoa > Chordata > Chondrichthyes > Orectolobiformes > Hemiscylliidae > Chiloscyllium > Chiloscyllium plagiosum. The sequence continues at coordinate 110,365,990 of NC_057716.1, forward strand.
GAAAATAGACATTTTCTCCACAAAGGCGGCAGTTTGTAGTTATCTGAAGTAGGAAAGATTGTGATGTTGTGGCTAATGAGGTTATATCTGATTATACTGAAAAGCAGAGCAGGTTTGAAGGGCCGAAAGACCTACTACGAATTTATATGTTTTATCTATTATTTGTATTTAAATCGTTGGATTTCAGCAGGAGTCCCAGAGTACGATCTGGATCTTATTTGGATAATGTCTCTAGATTCTCAGATCATACTATACTCCAGGGCTTAGAATGAACCCCCTGCTGTTTGGCTGACATTTAAATGACATCAATTTTTTGAAACATTACGATGGAAACAAATTACGGCAGTGCAGTGATCTGATATTGCAGGAAAATTTAAACTGAGTGGGTACGTTTCAGGAGTTGAGTTGGGAAAACTGAGCGAGGTAAACAGGAATAAACAACAAATGCAGCACTGAAGGAGCAGAGAGATCAATAAATGCGAAGAAAGAAGAAGATGAATCCATTCCTTTGGTTGCAGAAACCTGAAGTTTACAATTTACCTTGTTCGCTCGCGCCATCATCCAGAATCAACTGAACGATCGCGTCTCTTCCTATGGTACAATCACGTGATTCTCACCGGAAGCTATGCGGCGCCATGTTGGTAAAGGTGAGATCCGGTTATCTCGTATCCTCCTCAAAACACGGCCTTTGGCGACCCATCCCGAATCTGAACGTTCATCCACAACCGCTGCGTTAGGAGAGGCTGGAAGCTGAATGAGAAAGGTAATTAAAACAAGCCGGAAATGTGAGGAGTATCTAGTCCCAGTTGTGAAATTGGTGGTATGTGGAGGGAAGATGACATCTTTACGAGAAGAGAACGCGGAGGAATACGGGAGGAGGAGGTTTGG
>NC_057716.1:110367377-110385598 GCF_004010195.1 Chiloscyllium plagiosum
AGAAAGAGCCAAGACCAGAGTCCATTATAATCTACCGCACAGGAAGCGAGAGAGTGGAAGAAGATCAGCATGACCCAGACACCACAGCCAAGAACACAGAGGAGCAGACTAACTTTCTGTGTCCTCCCAGTGTAGAAGGTACTACAGATAGATTCTAACTGCACCCGCATCCTCTGGCTCCAAGCATAGGTTGTCCATTTGGCCTCTAATAGGCTCACTTATTTCCCCCCGGCCTCTTGCACTTAAATATATTTATAAAATGCCTTTGGGATTTCCTTAATCTTATATGCCAAAGAGATTTGTGGCCCCTTTTTGCCCTCATAATTTCTTTTTTAAGCAATGCTCAAAACTCTCTGCACTTGTGAAGGGGCTCCCTTTTTAATGCTCTGTGCCTAACGTAGACTTCCTTCTTTTTCTTCAGACTCTCTCTAGCTCTTGTCATCCAGTGTTCCCTGGACTTGCTGCCGTTGCCCTTCACTCTCAAAAGAACATGCTAGCCTTGAATTCTCATTCTACTACTTTAGATTAGATTACTTACAGTGTGGAAGCAGGCGCTTCAGCCCAACAAGTCCACACCGACCCTCCGAAGAGCAACCCACCCAGACCCATTCCCCTGAATATACCCCTTCACCTGCATATACCCCTTCACCTGCATATACCCCTTCACCTGCATTTATCTCTTCACCTAACACTACGGGAAATTTCGCATGGCCAATTCACCTAATCTGCACATCTTTGGATTGTGGGAGGAAACCCATGCAGACACGGGGAGAACGTGCAAACTCCATGCAGACAGTCACCAGAGGCTGGAATTGAGCCTGGTGCTGTGAGGCTGCAGTGCTAAGCACTATGCCACCGTGTCGCCCCACCATGTCTCCCGCTTTCTAACTGTAGACTTACTTACCAGTAGTCTGTTTGCCAGATCCTGTCTAATGATATTGAAATCTGCCTTCACCAGTTTAGTCACTTAATGTTATCCTTATCCCTTTCCATAATGATTAGATTAGATTATTTGGAATGTGGAAACAGGCTCTTCGGCCCAACAAGTCCACACCGACCTGCCGAAGCACAACCCACCCAGACCCATTCCCCTACATTTATCTCTGCACCTAACACTACGGGCGATTTAGCATGGCCAATTCACCTAACCTGCACATTTTTGGATTGTGGGAGGGAACCGGAGCACCCGGAGGAAACCCACACAGGCACGGGGAGAATGTGCAAACTCCACACAGATTCGCCTGAGGTGGGAATTGAACCTGGGTCTCTGTTACTGTGAGGCAACAGTGCTAACCACTATGCCACCGTGCCACCCACTTGACTATGAAACGTAGAGTTGTTGTCACTACCCCCCAAAATATTTGCCCACTGACACTACAACCACTTGATAGGGTTAATCCTGATCTTAGGGAATAAAACCAATCACGGAATTAGGTCAAGCACTGCACATCTCTAGTTGGACTATATGTACTGGCATAAAAGTTCTCCTGGGTGCACTGTAAATATTAGACCCCATCTAATCATTTCAAACTAAGATGAAAACAGAAGTTGCTAGAAAATCTCAGCAGGTCTGGCAACATCTGAAGAGAAATCAAAGCTAACGCTTTGGCTCTGGTGACCATTCCTCAGAACGGGCCTACGGCTTTTCAGTGAATTTCTGCAGTGTACACACTGCCACTGCTGACTGTCAATGGTGGAGGGAGTGAAAGTTTTTGGATATGATGCCAATGAAGCAGGCTGCTTTATCCTGTTTGATGTCAAGCTTCTTGAGTGTTGCTGGAGCTACACTCATACAGGCAAGTGGGGAGTATTCCATCAAACTTGTGACTAGTGCCTTGCAGATAGTGGACAGGCTTTAGGGAGTCAGGAAGTGAGTTACTCACTGTAGTTTTCTTAGCCTCTGACCTGTTCTTGTAGCCACTGTGTTTGTGACAAGTTAAGTTGAGTTTCTGGCCAGTGGTAACCCCAGGAATATTGATGGTGGGGGATTCAGTGATGGTAACATCATTGAATGTCAAGGAGCGGTGATTAACTTTCTCTTCTTTGAGGTGGTCATTACCGGCATTTGTGTGGTGCGTGTGTTACTTGTTAGTTAACAAAGTTGAAATCCCCATAACCTTATTCTAGTCTCACCTCTGAGATTTGCCTACATATCTGTTCCTACATCTCCCTCTTTTCGGAGGCCTGTAATATAATCCAAACAAGGTAAACATCCTTTTTTTAAAAATCTTTAACCTCTACCCGTACAGCCTCATTTGTATTAATGCAACATTCCCAACTCTCTTACATCAGCCCCATTGCACCTGAAACTTTTATACTCTGGAATGTTGAGCTGACAGTCCTGTCCTTCAACCATGTCTTCGTGATCGCAACATGTATTCCCAAATGGTGACCAAAACTGTGAATTCTTCTAGAAGAAAGTGATGAAGCCCAAGACGTCGACTCTCCTGCTCCTCGGATGTTGCCTGACCGGCTGTGTTTTTCCAGCACCACACTTTTTGATTCTGTAAATTATTCTGCCTTATCAGTCAGGCTCCTTGCATTAAAATAGATACAATTTTACTTTCCAGTCCTCCCATGTACCTTATCATGATCATGTTTTCTCTGCCAGACTGACTGACCTGGTATTCCTTCTATATCTGAACGATGCTCCTGATTTTAACTCGATTCTGCCCCAACCTCATCCCAAAGTAGTTTAAAACCTTTTCAATGGTACAAGCAAATATCCCAACAAGAATATTGGACCCATTCCAGTTCAGGTGCAATCTATCCAGCTTGTACAGGTCCCACCTGCCCCCAGAAACTGTCCCAATGATCTAACAATCTAAAGCCCCCTCCCTTATACCATCCCTATAGCCATGTGTTCATCTGACCTATCTTATTCCTATACTCAGTCGGGCATAGCAGTGGAAGTAACTTGGGGAATTGCATTCTTAATAGTCTTCTGCTTTAATCTGCAACCACTTTTCTTAATTCCTGTGACAGGACCTCTTTTTCTTTACCAATGTAATCAGTACAGATGTCATGACTACTGGCTGTTCACCTTCCCCTTCAGACTACCTTGCAGCCATTCTGGGACATGCCTGACCCTAGCACCAGAGAGGCAACATATTATTTAAGAGCCTTGTTTGTACCCACAGAACTGCCTGTCAGTTTTCATTTGATATCATGTTTTCTGCCAGTCCTGTAGAGTCATAGAGTTGTACAGCAGGGGAACAGACCCGTTAGTCCAATTCATCCATACCTACCAAATATCCCAAATTAATCTAGCCCCATTTGCCAGCATTCAGCCCATATCCCCCTCAGCCCTTCCTTTTATGCATTTTAAATGTTGTAATTGTACCAGCCTCCACCAGTTCCTCTGGTAGTTCATTCCATAAATGCAGCAGCCTTTGCATGAAAAGGTTGCCCTTCAGGTCCTTTTCTAAATCTTTTCCCTCTGACTTTAAACCTATGCCTTCTAGTTTTGGACTCCCCTATTCTGGGGAAAAGACCTTGGCTATTCACCCTGTCTGTGTCTCTCATGGTTTTATAAATCACTATAATGTCACCCTTCAGTCTTCAAAGCTACAGGGAAAAACTGTGCTCAACTGGAATGTAAAACCTCTGAATGAAGAATATTAGAGGACCTCAAGTGAGAGCAGGAAATTGGAAATTGAATATCATAAAGTTGAAAGAGCTTAATGAAATCGTGGGCTGAACGGTTATGGAATAATCCAGTGTTGCTGTTTCTGATGGGGCCCTTCTTTCCTAATATTCTGAGTTGCAATATATAATGTCACTGAGGAAAGAATGTTGTACAAAACATCAGCTTGCATGTGATCACTGTCTGAGCCTCAAATGAAATGTGAAGAAAATGTTTATATTTCAGGTTGATAAAATCTTATGTTGTTTGTGAGATAGGTGGCTGGAGCGTACCTACTGACAGCAGATATGTAACACTAACTGGCACAATCACCCGTGGCAAGAAGAAGGGGCAGATGGTGGACATCCACGTAACGCTAACTGAGAAAGAGCTCCAGGAACTAGCCAAGTCAAAGGAGCCCCTACAGCCTGAAGAAAAAGGCACAAAAAAAGCATGTGATGTAGGGTTGCATAGAGGTCCTCATGTTGTCATATGGAGCCTTGTGTGCGCTCCAGTGGTCTTTGTGTTGTCCTTTGTCATGTCCTTTTATTATGGAACCATTACCTGGTATAACATTTTCTTGGTTTACAATGAGGAACGGTCCTTCTGGCATAAGATTACAATTTGCCCCTTTCTGATTATTTTTTACCCAGTGCTAATTGTAGCAATGTCTGTGTCCCTTGCTGTGTACACAACCGTGACACAGATATCCTGGTCATTTGGTGAGTGGTGGCAAGCAGTGCGAGACTTGGAGAAAGGTTTCTGTGGCTGGTTGTCTGGGAAACTTGGTCTGGAGGATTGTTCCCCGTACAGCATTGTGGAGCTGCTGGATTCTGACAATGTTTCAGGTAGTCTGTCCTGTAAGGCAGCACCAGCAGGGGAGCAGACATCTGCTGTTTAAAGAATATTGATCCAGAGAGAAAGCACCTGACCGAAGAAACTGCTTAGGATTTTGAAATGAAATGAAGTTTTGCGTGAATTTACTCTGCCCCTGTAATGTTGTTTGACTTTGTAGTATTCAGATGCACGTAACTAACGTCTGCTTTTAGGAAGAAATTTAAGCTGTTTAGATCAATAAGCATAACCATGTAAGACTCGTGTCTCTGCTAATGCATGGGAGGCTTGTTTGCCTTTTGCCAGTTCCCACTATTACTTAGTTCCTGGAGCTAGAATACCCAAGTTTGAATTATCTCACACTCAATGCAGGGTCTGACCCTACTGTAGTGCAAGAGGCTACAAATAATGGTATCAGGTCAAATGGAGAAGAATTGCTATTTAACTTATTTATTTATTTTAATGTCTGAAGGTGCTGGCCTGTGCTTTCCCTGCAAAACTGTTAGTTTATTTTTTAATGGAGTAGCTTATTTGCAAACACTAAAAGGCTACTAAAGGTTTAGGGTATATTAGCAGGGTTTACTACAGTATTGTTTTTAAATGAGCCATGAATATACTGCTAAGTAACTGCCTATGCTAATTATACTTCAACTGTGTTAAAGGCCTAATCGAAGAGAAATCGTGACTGCTGGGATGTAATTTTTTTCTATGGTTAAATCCAACATGACGACAAAAGATAATGCGGCAATTCACCATAGACTTTAATATTTCAGGGGATCTTAAGGCCTTGAGGCACCATTTAACATTTAGTTAATTTAAAGCTTATCACATTCATAATACTAGATCATAGAATAAAGATAATTTACATCATTTCTGTAGAATATTCACTCTTCAATCATTAAAGCTATAAAAGAGTTTAATTTAATAATGTAACTGAATACCTTTCCATGTCCAGATTGAACCAGGTCAATTTTCCTATGCTACAAATTTTGGCCTTGCATCAAACACACCACTTGGTGGTCATAAGTATGCGACTTCTCAATTAGTACAAACTGGTGGGAGCAATTTGTTTAGCTCCTATAGTGCTCTGGTTCCACGTCCAGTTTGGCACCAGCAGGTTGTCACATTTAATCATTCCTGCATCTTCATTAAGTACTGTCTTTTGACTTTAAACCCACTAATCTATCCTTGTCTGTACCGAGCTATCTGATTTTATATCATTCAGTGTTTCAAAGAAAACAATCCCAGTCTATTCAATTTTTCTTCTTGACTAAAACCCTCCCAGCCAGAAAACATCTTGATAAATCTCTTCTGCACCCTCTCCAATGCAATTGCATAACTCCAGTAACATAGATTCTAGAACTGTGTATAATTCTCTAGCTGTGCCCAAAATCAATGTTTTATACAATTCTAGTGTCACTTCCCTGCTCTTAAATGCTATGCCTGGACCTGTAAAAGCGAGTATCTCATGCTGCCTTAACCACTTTGTCAATCAGTCCCACTGGGGCCAGTGAACATGAACACCAGGATCCCTTTGATACTCAGTATTTCCCAGTGTCCTACCATTTGTAACACATTCCCTTGCCTTATTTGCCTGCCCAGGGGAATTGACTCACACTAAATAGGATTGAATTCCATTTGCCACTGATCCACCCATCTGACCAGCCAGGCAAAAGTGAAGATTGCAGATGCTGGAGATTAGAATCAAGATTAGAGTGGCGCTGGAAAAGCACAGCAAGTCAGGCAGCATCCGAGGAGCAGGAAAATTGATGTTTCGGGCAAAAGCCCTTCATCATCCTGATGAAGGGCTTTTGCCCGAAACATAGATTTTCCTGCTACTCGGGTGCTGCCTGACCTGCTGTGCTTTGCATCTGACCAGCCAGTCTATATCCCGCTGTAATCTAAGGTATCTGCCTCATTATTTACCACCCCAGCAATTATTATATCTTTTGTTAAATGATTTGTGGCTGAATCCAGTACTTTATATGTTAGTGTTCAAATGAATAACAAATGATATGAGTTTTTATTTGTTCATAGGATGTGGGTATCACTGATTAATGTTTATTTAAGATCTCTCACCATCTTCTTCCCACCACCATCATCAACCACTGCTATCTAAGTGTGGTGGTGATATCATTAAAAGTCAACTTGGCATGTGACTTAAAAGATAAATTGCAGGTGGTGGTGTTCAGCTGCCTTATCCTTCTAAGTGATAGGTCTTTGGTTTGGAAGCTGCTATCAAAGAGCTATTGTGTGTTGTTGCAGTATATCGTAGGTAGATTGTATATACTGCTGCCATTTTGAATTGGTGATAGTCATGTGGTGGTGGCTGGGCTGCCAATCAAGCTTGGTCTTGGATGGTATCAAGCTTCTTTAGTGTAGTTCCAGCTGCACTCATGCAGGCAAATACGGAGTATTCCATCACACTCCTGACTTGTGCCTTGTAGGTCATTTGGGGAGTCAGAAAGTAAGTTACCACAGAATTTCTAGCCTCTGATCTATGCATTTAGCTATAGGATTTATTTGACCCAGTTCAGTTTCTGGTCAATCTGCAGGGTGGCACAGTGGCTCAGTGGTTAGCATTTCTGTCTGTCAGCACCAGGCACCCGGGTTCAGTTTTATCCTCTGATGATTCTCTATGCAGAGTTTGTACATTCTCCCTATGTCTGCGTAGGTTTCCTCTGAGTACTCCAGTTTCCTCCCACAATCCAAAGATGTGGAGGTTAGGTGGATTGACCATGCTGAATTGCCTATAGTGTCCAAAGTTGATAGGTTAGAGGGGTGGTTTTGGTTGGGATGCTTTTTGGAGAGTCGATGTGGGCTCAATGGCTGATTGGCCTGATTCCACACTCAGTATTCTATGATTCTATTATACAGAATGTTCATGGAGGAGATTTCAGCAATAATAATGCCATTTGAATGTGAAGGAATTAGATTCTCTGTTGGATAAACTCATAATCTCCTGATAATAGAATGGCATGAACATGACTCAATTTCCACATCACTGGCCAGATGCCACTGTTATTGCAGTCTGGAACTACTTGTTGATGGTTGGAGATAATTCTGATGCATAAGTCTTCAGAACTATTGCTGAAATTGTCAGGGCCAGTCTTCAGCCAATTCAATTTGCCATTCATGTTACCACAAAATAGCTGAAAACACTCACAAGGAGGCAAAGATGGATCATCCACTGAGCAAACCTGGTTGAAGTTGGTTACAAATGCTTCAATCTTGTCTTTAGCCCTGATGTGCTGGTTCTCCCATCATTGCAGATTGTAATGCCAGAGGAACTTCAATTATCCGATTACCAGATTATCTGGCAAGATCGCAAGATCCCGATGCTTGGCTAAACGATGTTAACTAGCATTCGGTTATCTGGAATTTGATTACGAAATGCTCCCTACCCATGTCCTTCGGCTAACTAAGGTTCTTCTATATTTATCAAGCCCCATCAACATTGAACAAACAGTACTGTACAAGAACAGAGTGAAGATTAGAGCAGTGCTGGGAAAGCACAGCAGGCCAGGCAGCATCCAAGGAGCAGGAAAATCGATATTTTGGACAAAAGCCCTTCATCAGGACTGTACAAGAACAGTCTTTTGGACCAACAAGCCTCCACTGACTTATGTTGTCTTTCTAAACCTGTTTCCTGATGAAGAGCTTATGCTCGAAACATCGACTTTCCTACTCCTCAGATGCTGCCTGACTAGCTGTGCTTTTCCAGCATCAGACTTTTCAACTCTGCTCTCCACCATCTGCAATCTTCGCTTTCTCCTTTTTCTAAAACTTTTGCCTTTACCTTGCCCATATTCCTCTATTTCTTGCTTATTCATGTATCTGTCAAGATGCCTCTTAGACTTGCTGTTGTATCTGTCCATAACCACCTCTGTCAGTGCATTCCCGGCACTTACCATCACTGTGTAAAAAATAAATTTGCATCTTGAAGTAACTCCACAGAGGTTGTCACCAAGTCACTCTTTATTTATATGTGCAAAGTTCTTCACACTCATCTAGCTCCCTCAGAGCCAACTGTTTGTGAACAGGATGTCTGACAATCCTGTTTTCTTTTTTCTTTTTTTTCTTGTTTATTATTTTTTTTCCTTTTTTCCCCCCTCTCCCCACACTACCGCCTAATTGCAGTAGTGCTTTTTTCCCCCAGCACCCATGTGTGTTTGCAGGTGTGAGACACAATGAAAGATATAAGGTGCACCAATCTTTATTCAATTTCCACCACCAGGAAGGAAAGAAACACCAGAGTGACCAGTGACAAGCAGTGCCCTTGACATTAAAGGGCAATGCTGTGTGATCAAACAGTGAAGGGGAGGGCAGGGATTAAATCAAAGTAGAATTGAATGGGTAAATTATGCACTCCACTCCCTGCGGCACCCTCCTCTCCCTGAACAGCTCAAGGGTGTTGGTGGACACTGCGTGCTCCTTCTCCAGAGACACCCGGGCTCTAACGTAACCGCGGAAGAGGGGCAGGCAGTCTGCCCTAATGACCCCCTCCACGGCCCGCTGCCTGGACCTGTTTATGGCCAGTTTGGCCAGGCCCAGGAGCAGACCCACGAGGAGGTCTTCAGACCTGCCCTCCCCCTTCTGTACCGTGTGTCCGAAGATCAAGAGTGTGCGACTGAAGTGCAATCCTGTTTTCTTATCTGTCAGCCTGGGCTCTCTGGGGCTGTTAATCTGGTCCAATCAGGGAACTCCTTTTTTTTTTGAAGTCCACCTGGCTGACCTCATTACATCGCTACACTTTTCATATCTACTTTAAACTTTCCCCTTTTTACTTTAAACTTATGTTCCCTAGTAATTGATATTTCTATTCATTCCTCTCGTATTTTTGGGAACTTCTATCAGGTTGCTGCTCAGCATCTGTTCAAGTAAAAACAAACCAAATTTCTCCACACACTCCTAATAGCTAATGATCAGGCAGCATCCTGATAAACCTTTTCTGTACCTGTTAATGGGAATACTTGTCCAATTTAAAGCATGTTACTTACATAAAATTCCTATAGCACAGAAGACACCCTTTGAAGAGCATCCCATCCAAACTGTATCCCCATCCCTCTAACCCCTCATTACCAAGGCTACTCCACCCAGCTTTTGTATCCCTAGACACTACAATGTCCTGTAGCCAATCCACCTAACCTGCACGTTTTTGGACTGTGGGATGAAAGTGGAGCACCCGGGTGGAAACCCATCCGGACATAGAAAGAATGTGCAAACTCCACATAGACACTCACCTAAGGCTGGGATTGAACCTCGGTCCCCAGCTCTGTGAGGTAACTGTTAACCACCGAGCCACCATGCTGTTCTTGGTTCACATGCAAGTAGTCTTGTGTTGTAATTTCACCAGCTGATTTCTCATTTTTGGGTATGTTTGTACTCCTGCACTCTTTTTTTCAATAAATCAAAATTTATCATCTGGCAGAGTTTGTGGGCAAAGTTAAAAATCACACAACTTCAGGTTATAGTGGCGGTTAAGATATTGCTCTCAGAATTTATAGCCAAAGAAGTCCAGTGTCATGGAAATGGGGTACAGTAAACAATCTTAGGTTAAAACTTCCATCTTTTCTAGTGGGATATGCTGATTTCTGTTGTTTAATATGTAAATCACAGAACTTCTTTTCACTTACATTCTCAAGATAGCTCAGCTTTTTAAACAGTACGTATGAAGTCTGTCTGTGTCCCAATGCTATGTCAAACCCTCTGTATAGTTTGAGTTTTACATGGATTCATGCAGTTTTTGAGCAAAATAAAATGTAATTCTGCAATAACAAATTCACCCCATAAGCTTATGTGTGCGCATGGAGAAGCGACAGATTGAGTGTGTAGGTGTGAGTGCACGTGACTGTGTGTGTGTGTGAGCTTGGTTAAGTGTGTGTGAGTGAGTGTGATGGGGTATGTGTGAGAGGTTATATGTGTGTGTCTATGACGGAGGGTCGACATTGGTGTGTATGTAGAAGTGTGAGAGTCTATTGTGTGGTGGGGTCACCTGTCGTGCACCATGAACCCACTGTCCCAATTGAGGCCATTCCCACCGAATACCGAACTTTGCGATCAGCTTCTGCTTAGCTACTCTTTTGTTGCTTGTCCCGAAGTCCACCTTGGAGGATGGTCACTCAAAAGTCCGAGGCCGAATGTCCCGTACCGCTGAAGTTCTCCCTGACTGGGAGGGAACACTCCTGCCTGGTGATTGTTGAGTGGTGTCTGTTCATCCATTGTCGCAACGTCTGCTCGCCAATGTACCGTGCCTCAGGGCATCCTTGCCTGCAGCGTATGAGATAGACCATGTTGGCTTAGTCACATGAGTATTCACCACGTTCATGGTGGGAGGTATCCCCACGTGTAATGGTGATACTCTAACACAGCATCTGCTGCAAGATGTGGCAGGGTTGTATGGTGGTGTTGTCCTGAAAGCTGGGCAGTTTGCTATGAGTCGTGATCTGTTTAAGATTTGGTGATTTAAAGGTGAGAAGTGGAGGCGTGGGCAATGTCTGGGGAGAGAGCTCATCCTATTGATAATGTGTTGCAGGCTGCGAAGAACATAGCGTAGTTGTTTGGCACCCAGGAAGTACTGGATAACGAAGGATACCCTCACTGTTATTACGGTGTCTTGCTGTGGCACATTGGAACTGACGGTCGATGAGTTGAGCATCGTACCCTATTCTTATGAGGGCATCCTTGAGTACTTGGATTCATGTCACACTACAGGTGACCCCACTGCAGAATACACGCCCATGCACGCAGATCCCCCCTCATATGTACACACATGCACCCCCCTGCGCGCGCTCTCTCTCTCTCTCTCTCTCTCTCTCTCTCACACACACACTTAACCAAGCTTACACACACACACATGCACACTATCATGTGCACTCATATCCACGGGAGCACACACATGCACACTCAAATCTGTTACTTCTACATGTACACACATATATTAGCTTATGGGCTGAATTTATTTTCGCAGAATTACATTTTATTTTGCTCAAAAACTGCATGAATCTATGTAATACTCTGTAAAGCTATACAGAGGGTTTGTCAGTCTGACAAAGCATTGGGGCACAGACAGACTTAACACCTGTTGTTACAAAGCTACCTTGAGAATGTAATTTAAAAAGTTCTGGAATTTACCTATCAAAGAACAGAAACCAGCATATCCCATTAGAAAAGATGAAAGTTTTAATCTAAGATTGCTTACTGTACCCCCATCTCCATGACACTGGACTCCTTTGGCTATAAATTCTGTGAGCAATGTCTTAACCTCCACAACCACCTGATGAAGGAGTGGTGCTCTGAAAGCTAGTGCTTCCAAATAAACCTGTTGGACTATAACCTGGTGTTGTGTGGTTTTAAACTTTGTACACCAGTCCAACACTGGTATCTCGCAAGTCATGGAATTTGTGGAGTTAAGCAGTGAAACACAATTCTGTTGCTGCCTCAAGGTATCCAATTTGCAGTTGCTAGATTTGTTTAAAATTGTCCTAGTTAATAAGATGCTAATGCTGCACAACATGTTGGAAGGCATCTGCAATGTGGAGACAGGATTTCATCTCCATGAGGACTGTGTGATGATCACTCTTATCGATGCTGTCAAAGGCACATATCATATGCAAGGTTGATTGATGAGAATAGTGTCAAGTAAAATTCTATCATCACTTGCTGCAGACCCAGTCTAGAAGCTCTGCCCATTAGTACTTATAACATTGAAGTATTTAGATATATACTTGTGATGTGAAGGCATTCAAGGCTATGGGCCAAATGCTGAAAAATGTGATTAGAATAGTTAGTTAGTTTTTGACTCATAGCCTCAATGGGCTGAAGGGCCTTTATCTGCGTCGTAAGCCTCTGATTCCATTACTAGCATTTTAAATGTAGAACTTCCAATTTAACTGCCCTTTGGAATACTTTTTTAAAATTCTTTTATATTTGCTAATGTTAACTTTTTTTTAGATTAGGTTCCCTACAGTATGGAAACAGGCATTTTGGCCCAACAAGTCACCACTGACCTTCAGAAGAGTAAGGCACCCAGACCCATTCCCCTACCCTATATTTACCCTTGACTAATGCACCTAACATTATGGGCAATTTAGCATAGCCTATTCACCTGACCGGCACATGTTTGGATTGTGGGAGGAAACCCACACAAACATGGGAGAATGTGCAAACTCTACGTAGACAGTTGCCCGAGGCAGGAATTGAACCCAGTTCCCTGGCGACGTGAGCCACCGTGCCACCTTGGTTTTGTTACTATCCCAACTAACACAAACAATTGGACAATATTTACAACTAATCATGACTTTAAAGAGCTCTGCCATGCCACCTCTTAGCATACCCCCCAAGTCCAATAACTTGTCATTGTTTATTGGTAATTTAAACTCCTCATGCCTTGCACCTCATTTTACCAATGCATACAATGTTGATAAGCTCAGAACTACCATGCAACACTGCAACTTCAGCATAAATAAGTCCTAACCATTTTTAATTTATCTTGTATATCACCATGAGAAGGGATCACTGCTCTTCTGTCAGTATGCATTTCCTCATTACTTCCAAGATGTACTGGGACAGCACACAACTATCTACCATCCTGCATAACCAACTTGTACTCGTGTTGCACAATTGTCAATGATTGCTATTCCCTTCAATGTTATGCCACATGCAAATTTTAATATTGTTTATATGTATACTTAATAAATGATATTTAGCAGTTCAGTCAGCTTGTGTCTTCTCCAGATGCTCAATAATTTAATCTTGTGATGGAATGAAGAACAGGAACAGCAACAGCAGTTTTCACTTTGCTTTTGAATACATTGTCAGATTGCTAGCCCTTCAGGCACAATTTTCCTTTTGTTAGAAGTTTGGAGAAATGTAGTTTTACTAGGCTTCCAAGCCATTAATTGGGAACCAATGTGTCCTTACTAATATGTGATGCCTATATCTGCTCACTGTACACCAGGGTTTTGTATAACTACAGCTAAGTTCTGCATCCTTGTACTTCAGTTCTATAGAGATAAAGGCCAATGTTCCATTAGCTTTCTTGATTATTTTCTGCATCTGTTTATAGAGTCGTAGAGATGTGCAGCATGGAAACCGACCCTTTGGTCCAACTCATCCGTGCTGACCAGATAACCTAAATAAATCAAGTCTCATTTGACCAGGTCCTTCTAAACTCTTCCTATTCATGTGGATATCCAAATGCCTTTTAAATGTTATAATTGTACCAGTTTCCACCACTTCCTAGGCAGCTCATTCCATGCATGTGCCACCCTCTGTTTGAAAACGTTGCCCCTTAGGTCCCTTTTAAATCTTTCCCTTCTCACCTTAAATCTATGCTGTATAGTTTTTGACTTGCCACACCACATTGTCAGTTTACGCTGTTCATGCCCTCATGATTTTATAAACCTCTATAAGGCCACCCCTCAACCTCTGACGATGCTCCAGGGAAAATAGCTTCAGCCTCTCCCTATAGCTCAAGCCCTCCAACCCTGGCAACATCCTTGTAAATCTTTTCTGAACCCTTTCAAATTTCACAACATCCTTTGTACAGCAGGGAGACCAGAATTGCATGCAGTAGTCTAAAAGTGGCCTCACCAATGTCCTGTACAGTCACAACTTGACTTCCCAACTCCTGTACTCAATGGATAGATGGAAAGAGAATTGGCTGGGCAGCAGGAGTCAGAGAATAATAGTGGAAGGGGGGTTTCTCAAAATGGAGAATTGTGACCAGTGGTGTTTCACAGGGATCTGTGTTGGGACCACTGTTGGTTGTGATATAAATAAATCATCTGGAGGAAAGTTTAGGTGGTCTGATTAGCAAGTTTGCAGATGACACTAAGTTTGGTGGAGTAGCAGATAGTGACAGGAACTGTCAGAATGCAGCAGGATATTAAATAGAATCCCTAAAGTGTGGGAACAGGCCCTTTGGCCCAACAAGTCCACACCAACCCTGTGAAGAGTATCCCACCCAAACCCATTAATCTACATTGACCCCTGGGTGGCACAGTGGTTAGCAATGCTGCCTCACAGTGCCGGAGACCCGGGTTCAATTCCCGCCTCAGGCGACTGACTGTGTGGAGTTTGCACGGTCTCCCTGTGTCTGCGTGGGTTTCCTCCGGATGCTCCGGTTTCCTCCCACAGTCCAAAGATGTGCAGGTTAGGTGAATTGGCCATGCTAAATTGCCCGTAGTGTTAGGTAAGGGGTAAATGTAGGGATATGGGTGGGTTGCGCTTTGGCGGGTCGGTGTGGACTTGTTGGGCCGAAGGGCCTGTTTCCACACTATAATGTAATCTAATCTAATGCACCTAACCTACACATTTCTGAACATGATGGGCAATTTAGCATAGCTAATTCATCTAACCTGTACATCTTTGAATTGTGGGAGGAAACCCACACAGACACAGGGAGATAGATTGGAGAGTTGGGCAGAGAAATGCAGATGGAGTTCAATCCAGGCAAATGCAAGGTGATGTGTTTTGGAAGATCCAATTCAAGAGCGAACTATATGATAAATGAAAAAGTCCTGGAGAAAATTGATGTGCAGAGAGATTTAGGTGTTCAGGTCCATTGTACCCTGAAGGTGGTAATGCAGGTCAATAGAGTGGTCAAGAAGTCATACAGCATGCCTTCCTTCCTCAGATGGGGTATTGAATATAAGAGTTGGCAGGTCATATTACAGTTGTATAAGACTTTGGTTTGGCCACATTTGGAATACTGCATACAGTTCTGGTCGCCTCATTACCAAAAAGATATGGATGCTTTGGATAGGGTGCAGAGGAGATTCACCAGGATGAATGGAGGGCACTATCTATGAAGAGAAGTTGAGTAGGATTATTTTCATTAGAAAGATTGAGGTTGAGGGGGGACCTATTGAGATCTACAAAATCTTGAGAGGTATAGACAGGGTGGATAGCAAGAAGCTTTTTCCCAGAGTGGGGGTCTCGATTACTAGGGGTCACGAGTTCAAGGTGAGATGGGAAAATTTTAAGGGAGATATGCGTGGAAAATCTTTATGCAGAGGATCGTGAGTGCCTGGAACACGTCCCCAGCAGATGTGATAGAGGCGGGCACGATAGCATCATTTAAGATGGCGACAGGTTTAGATTGAGGATCTGGATTGCTGCAAGCTTAGAGGGCCAAAGGTTCCTGTGCTGTAATTTTCTTTGTTCTTTCACCTTGTTCTTGGCACTGATCAATAAAGAAAAATATATCAAGCACCTTCTTTGCTATCCTGTCAACCTGAAACTCCACTTTCAAGGAACTATGAACCAACATCTTTGTTCAGCAATACTCCCTAGGACCTTACCATTAAGTGCATAAGTCCTGCCCTGATATGCAAGTGCAGCACCTCACATGTATCTAAATTAAACTCCATTTGCCTCTCATTGACCCATTTGATCAAGGTACCATTGTACTCTGAGGTAACTTTTTTAGCTGTCCACTAAACCTTCAATTTTGGTGTCATCGGCAAACTTATTAACTATACCTCCTATTTTCACTTCCAAATCATTTACATAAATGACAAAAAGCACTGAACCCAGCACCAATCCTTGTGGCACAACACTGGTCATAGGCCCCAAGTCTGAAAAGCAACCCTCCACCATCACCTTTGAGCCAGTTCTGTTGCCAAATGTATGCCATGTGATCTAGCCTTGCTAAACAGTCTACTATGTGGAATCTTGCTGAATGCCTTACTAAAGTTCATATAGACCATGTCCATCACATTGCCCTCATCAATCCTCTTTGTTATGTTGTCAAAAAAACTCAGAGGCAATCCGGCTGTCAGCTGAGTAAACTTTCTAGGATTTAAGTACTCGAATCAGCAGGAGTTCCCCCGCAGCCCGCCAGCTGTGTAAACATATTAAAGGCACTTGAAAAGTGATTACCTAGAACTCTAGCAATTTCACCACAGGCCGTCGGCTGTGTAGACAGCAAGGGCCCCTTGAGGTAAAAGCCGGGTGTGTTCCCGATTTAAACGGACAGATGACACAGCCCGGGGTCTGTGGAATACAGTACCCACACCCGGGTGAAAGTGAGGGAATCGGGCACTAGGGTTACAGGGGAAAGTCGTAGATAGTCTTGCGACTCATTACCCGTGATGTCGCATGTAACGTTTGCGGGTTTTGGAGCGTACCCTCTCGCTGGGCAGTTTCAGCTGGAGGCCGGTCCAGCATCACCGCCTGGTAGGCGGTCGAGGAGGCATCTGTTCCTGATAGGGCACGATCAATAGTGCGTGTTACCAGTGTCCTGATACACGGAATGCAGTAACACCCGCAAGTGACAAGAATAGCTACTGAGATGCACACCCCCATGGCCAGCTGCCCTAGCAGAGTCCCCCATCTCCCAAAAGTGACGTTCAGCCAGTCGACGACTGGATTTTTTACCCCCGATTGGTGCTTCAGCTCAGCAGCCAGGGCTCGAAGCTTCACCAGGGTCTTAGTGAGTTTGCCATCTGGGCCTGTGTTGTTTGATATGGCTGTACAGCACATGGTCCCAAACAGTTCACAAACACCTCCCTTTTCGGCAAGTAACATGTCCAAAGCCATCCTATTTTGTAAGGTCATGAGGGAGGACTGTGCAAGCTGTTCATGGATGGCGTCAACTGCATCCCGGGTAAGGTTGGTAAGCCTCTGCATATTGTAGTGGAGGAGGTTGATTCTGTTAACGTTTTTATTAACCGTGATCGGGAAAATGGCGGAAAAAAGGGGAAAACTTTCAAAACCCGCAGCAATCTCATCCACCAGCTTGTATTCGTCGGGGATATTCCTGGCCTGCCCAATGGCATCAATCCAGACCCCATCCGAATTCTTGAAATCCAACAGCGGGTCAACAGCTCGTCTGTGTCGGGTCAGAGAGGCGAGCCCAGGCGGGGGCTCGTGGAGGGTGTAATCTCCCGGGGCCCGCGGGGAGATGAAGAGCGGGATATTGAGGGTGACCAGGACACGGCTCCCTTCCCAATTTAGGGGCAATCAATTGTACAGAATCCGTCCCCCGCAGTACCACCACAAGTCCGCGTGCCTCACTGTTAGTGCTGCCGCTCGGCTTCCTGTAAGCACCCAGGTCCTGCTGCAGCTTGCCCTGTCTACGCTGCCAACTAGATATCCTCGGGTAAGTGGTGTGGGGTTGACGAAGCAGGTGAAGTTTACTAGCGGGTGTACAACGAAGTCAGGAGGGGTAACGTTTGCCGGTGCCATCGGGAAGTACTGTTCCCATGACCTGCACCTCAATGTAGGGTTAGTCTCCGACATTAGTTCGACCGCACAGCCCATGTGGCCGTCTTCAAATGGGGTCCTACTCATTATCATGCCGGGCCGCCCCCCCGCGCAAACCCAGCAGTGGTCGTGGCCTGCCTGTCGTGAAAACTGGATGACTCAATCCAGCTAGGTATTTGTCTCCATGTAGCCAGTGGCAGGTGCGATCTGCTCTCGGGGATCAACTAGCTTAGTCAGTTTGCGCGATTCAAACTCTGTAACTATACCAGACACAGGCCAGGGGGGTGGTTATCCCGGTCGAACGGGACCCCCAGCTGGTCCTGGGAAGAACCAGGCATTCCCAGATTTATTTGGATAATCCCCTCCGGGTCTTTCCCCGTGACTGCAACCCCAATTGCCAAATAGAGGATTTTCGCGCGGGCTGCATCTGACTGGTCGGATTCGTGCCCCCGTGCCCAACAGGTGTCACTGGACCACACTGTCATGATCATGGGATTGGAAAGTCCGGGCTTGACTCGGAGAAGCAAAGGGTTCTTACGAGCTTGCGAGC
>NC_057716.1:110393481-110398201 GCF_004010195.1 Chiloscyllium plagiosum
GTTTTAACGTAACTATGGAAAACGATAGGAGAGGTCCACAGGTTAAGGAGCTATGCTGGAACACAGCCAGTTTTGGGGCGATGAAACAGGATCCAGCAGAGGTTGAGCGGGTGAGTCTGTTTGAAGGAAAAGAAACGACTGGAAAATGGGAGGCTTTTAAAAGTGTGAGACTGAAAATCCAGTGTCAGTATGTAACTGTTAGGCTGAAAGGAAAATGGCAGGTTTAGGGATCCCTGGCTGATGAGGGATATTGAGGCTCTGGTCTGGCAAATGAAGATGGTATACATTGGGTTTAAGATTTCCCTATCTACCGAACCTCTTCCAACCCTAAAGACGCAATCAATCTGTGGAGACCCTATAATCTTCTCACTGTCCCGATCCAGTTCCTAAAGGAACTGCGATCTGTGTAGCATGCTCCATCACTACCACCCACCCTGCCAATGTAAGCTCTTCCAGTATTCCCACCTATCTACTCATCTGCATAAACTTTTCCAGCCCTTACACCCCTATCTGTGTGAACATCACCGTCCCCTACAACACTTCCCCACTGTTAAGACGGACCCGGAGGGTCCCGTCTTTGCGTGTTCTTTTGGAAGGAGAGACTCACACTGGCAACTATGGTTAGACGCAGACAGCCGTTTATTCATAGAATCTTAACTGGTACAACGAATCTACAAGCATGCATTCGTTGGTGAAGGCGTTCTCCCTTCTCGTTCAAACTTGTCACAATTATACTTCGCGCTGCCTGGAGTCCCCGGTCAGTTTGCCTTCCCCATTGGTCCATTCATCTGCGCGCGCTGGGGATCCGTCCTCCTATTGGCCGCATCGAAGTGCCTGTCCAGCTCCTGCTGTGCTTGACAATGGCTCAGCCATCCCCGGGAGCGGTTCCGATCACGTATTCAATAGTTCATTGTTTCAAGGAATTACTATGCGTCTGACAGGCTAGCCATTTTCAATAGTTTCAGTTTAACTAAATTGTCAATTACACTTATCAACTTTAGACTTAAATAGAGCCATTCACACTCAATAGTTACAGGTTCCGATACAGCAATTCACACTTGTCTAACAGTTACAGATTCCGATCGGTTTCTTTATTAATCCCGAGTTTCGATGGGGCAATTGATACTGGCTGGTATTTACAGGCTCCAAGATTTAATTAACATTATGCATATCCCTTATAAGCTCCAGCTAGGTAGTCATGCAGTCGCCTGCAGCAGCTCGCTTGGCTGTTGTTAACCATTTCAGGGCTAGAAGTGTCATCCTCCCTAGCCCTACATTAAACACCCCAGTGAAATCTCCCCAACAATGGTTAGCATTGGTTTTAGAGTATTAGGGTTAGGGTTAGAGGTCGGGTGAGGGTTAGGGTTAATGGTAGATTTATGAGTATGGGAAGTGGTAGGGTTAGGTGTAAGAGTAGGGTTCATGGCAGGTTAGGGTGAGGGGTAGGGTTTGGCTTAGTGTCAGGATCAGAGTTAGTGTTATGTTATGGGTCAGGGTTACGGTCAAGGTTCAGCTTTGTGTTGGGTTTGGGTTAGAATTAGGGTTAGGGTGAGATGGTTAAGATTTGGTTGCAGGCAATGGGTAGGGGGCCCCAGACTGCTTCACCGTGACCGACTGGCATGAGGACCCATTTACTCAGCGTCAAGGGTTCAATGGATATAAAAAATAAGCTGCTAACAGCTAAACTGATGTGATTAGCAAACCTTCACAGAGAAAAGGAAATGTAACATGTAACCACAGATCAGACTCTGGTTCAGCTCCAGGTAAAAAGAAAAAGGACAAGAGAGTCTCATGACATCAGGTCATTGGTGGGCAAGGAAATCTCCTGCTGCTTACTAATTACTGCCTGCCATTCTGTTGAATCTGTACTCCTCCATGTTGACCACTACCTGGAAGAAGCACTGAGATTGACAATGGAAAAGAATGTCCTTGTGATTGGGGATTTCAATGTCCACAGCTGAGTGTCTTGGCAATAACATTTCTGATGGAGCTAGTTGAGCCTTGAAGTCATAGCTGTTAGACTTGTTCTACAGTAGATGGTCAGGAAACAAATAGATGAAAAAATCTGTTTGAACTTAAAAGATATTTGGACAGGCATATGACTTGGAAAGGTTTAGAGGAATAAAGGCCAAATGCAGGCAAATGGAACTGCTCCAGTTTAGGAAACTTGGTCAGCATTGACAAGTTGGACCGAAGGGTCTGTTTCTGTGCTATAGGACTCTATTACTTTACGATTCTATGAATGCATCCTTAACAATTTGACTGTTGCCGATGCAACTGTACATTATTGTATCATTAGGAGTTTGCAGCAGACTTCAACCAGAAGTGCTCAATTGATGATTTTTCTCCAGGTTAGAGTGCAATAGGTTTAGGGTTAGGATTTAGGATTAGAGTGAGGGTTGGGTTTAGGGTTAGGGTTAGGTTTAGGTTTACCATTTAGAGTTACAGTTTACTGCTTAGGGTTAAGATTATGGATGGAGGTACATTTTAGGGTCGGGTTGGGTTTAAGTTGTGATTGGGGTTTAGGGTGATATATTTTATGTTATGGTTTGTTAGGGCTAGGGTTAGGAATTGGGTATGGTTGGGTGAGGGAGAGGGTCAGAGTCAAGGTCAGGATCTGGGACAGGATCATTGTCATGGTTCGGCTTTGGGTCATGACTAGGGTGAGGATGAGGGTAGGAGTGAGGCTTATGAATTGGTGAGGGTGTAGGTGAGGGTTAGGGTGAATGTGAGGGTGAATGTGAATTATAGGGTTTAGGGATCGTGTTAAGGTTTAGATTTTGGTTGGAGTTAGGGTTAGGGTAGGATTTAGGGTTAAGGTTTGGGTTTGGGATTAAGGTGAGAGTTGGGATTCAAATTAGGATCATAGTTAGGGTTAGAGTTAAGGTTAGGGTGAGGGCTAAGGCTAGGGTTAGGATTAGTATTAGCATTAGCACCACCCTCACCTGCGATAGGATTAGAGTTAGGCCTTATGTCAGAGGGTGGGCTTAGTGTTAGGGCTAGGTTTAGTTGTTGGGGTGAGGGTTAGGTTTATGGTTGGGGTTAGGCTTAGGGCTAGTGGTTGGGTTAGGGCCAGGGTTAGAGTTAGGGTTAGGGTTTAGGGCTAAGGTTAGAGTTAAATTTAGGGCTAGTGTTTGGGTTAGGGGTTAGGGATGAAAATGTGTTGCTGGAAAAGCGCAGCAGGTCAGGCAGCATCCAAGGAGCAGGAGAATTGACATTTTGGGCAAAAGCCCTTCATCAGGAATAAAGGGGAGTGTCAATTCTCCCAGTTCAGGGATGTTGGTAATTTGGTTTAGTTTTTGCAGTTAAAAACTGTTGTGGGCAGAGAAGCCTCTGTAGTAAGAAGAGGTTCCATGCTTCCCCAAATGATTCCTAGCTGAACCCCTCTCTCTGACATCTCTGCTGTAAGAACCTGGGTTTGAATTTACCTTTTTGCAAGGGAGTGTGTTTATGGGGCATGTTGCAGGAAATTGGAACAGTTTAAACCTGTTGGACTATAACCTGGTGTTGTGTGATTTTTAACTAATTAAGTTCCGATAGAGTCAGGTGAGTTTTCAGATAGGTTGTTATTCTATATTCTTTTATTCGTGTTTCATTCGGTAGTCTGTAAATAAATTCTGTTTTGTTTAAAAGAACTGATTAGTTTGACCATTTGCATCACTCCTGGAAAATCCACTGAAGACAGAAAATAACTAAATAAGAAATAGTTACAGAATACGACGTTGTGGTATGGCGTTGCTGGAAGCAGCAATCTCTGTGTGTCTGCACAGAACACAACGGCATAGTGCGCCGCACATGCGCAGAACACAAGAAACCATCTTTCGTGAGTTTTAGTTGTACACATCATCCAGACCTGGGAGACGGCGTGGTCAAGGGTCAAAGTCACGCTGCCCCTCCCAAAAGCTTTTGATTTAACACATTTGATTGACTTGCTCTTAAATTTGAGTTTTATTAATTTTATTATAACAAATTAGTGCTGCGAGCACGGTCCTGTTCATGGTCCCAGGTGGAGTCGCCACTTCCCGGGAGTCGGGGCAGGACATCGGGGAAAAGCAGATCAAACTATAGAAGCTGTTGATCTGGTAAGAGTGAATGAGAGAGTGTCTGAGTTGTGTCATACTCAGATGCAAGTGTGATTGTTCCTGCCTGAGATAAAGGCCTAGATTAAATAACCTTGAATCACCTGATGAAGGAGCATCGCTCCGAAAGATAGTGCTTCCAATTAAACCTGTTGGACTATAACCTGGTGTTGTGTGATTTTTAACTAGATTAAATAAGCGGGATACGGGGAAATGATCACTCCCTAAAACAGGTATCGCCGGACTCCGGTAGGTGGAAAAACAGGCGGCAGTCGTGGTCGGTGGGTAAATGCGAGCGACAGAGGATCTGTGAGTATAAACCTATCAGTGTTATGGCAGGGCAGGGAGATCAATGGGGACCCCCCCTGGTCTCTCATTGATCAAGGTAAAAACAATGACAGCAGATGCTAGAAACCAGATTTTGGATTAGTGGTGCTGGAAGAGCACAGCAGTTCAGGCAGCATCCGAGGAGCAGTAAAATCGCATTTCGGGTAAAAGCCCTTCATCAGGAATAAAGGCAGAGAGCCTGAAACGTGGAGAGATAAGCTAGAGGAGTGTGGGGGGTGAGGAGAAAGTAGGATAGAGTACAATAGGTGAGTGGGGGAGGGGATGAAGGTGATAGGTCAGGGAGGAGGGTGGAG
>NC_057716.1:110398778-110407145 GCF_004010195.1 Chiloscyllium plagiosum
TCTTTAGAGACCGCAATTTCCCTTCCCACGTGGTTAAAGATGCCCTCCAACGCATCTCGTCCACATCCCACACCTCCGCCCTCAGACCCCACCCCTCCAACCGTAACAAGGACAGAACACCCCTTGTGCTCACCTTCCACCCTACCAACCTTCACATAAACCAAATCATCCGCCGACATTTCCGCAACCTTCAAAAAGACCCTACCACCAGGGATATATTTCCCTCCCCACCTCTTTCCACCTTCCACAAAGACCGTTCCCTCCGTGACTACCTGGTCAGGTCCACGCCCCCCCTACAACCCACTTAGATAGGAGATTGGAGAGTTATACATTAGCCAGAAAATATCTAAAGAGAGTGGATATGAGAATTTGTTGGCAAATAGGATCAATGGAAACCTTAAGATCTTCTATAGGTATATCAGGAATAAAAGAATGACTAGAGTAAAATTAGAGACAATCAAAAATAGTAGTGGGAAGTTGTGTGTGGAATCTGAGGGCATAAGAGAAGCTCTTAATTAATACTTTTCGTCAGTATTCACATTGGAAAAGGGCAATGTTAGTGAGAGTACGAACATACAAGATTAGATGGGATTGAGGTTGAAAAAGAGGAGGTTTTAGCAATTTTGGAAGATCTGAAAATAGATAAGACCCCTTGGGCTGGATGGGATTTATCCTCAGATTCTCTGGGAAGCCAGGGAGGAGATTAGAAACCCTTTGGCTTCGATCTTTATGTCATCATTGTCGACAGGAGTAGTACCAGAAGAGTGGAGGATAACAAATGTTGTTACCTTGTTTAAGAAAGGGTGTCGGAACAGCCCTGTAATTATAGGCCAGTGAGCCCTACTTTGGTTGTGGGTAAGGTGTTGGAAAAGGTTATAAGAGATAGGATTTATACTCATCTGGAAAGGAATAATTTGATTAGGGATAGTCAACATGGTTTTGTGAAGGGGTAGGTCGTGTCTCACTAACCTTATTGACTTCTTCGGGAAGGTGACAAAACAGGTGGATGAAGGTAAAGCGCTTGATGCGATGTATATGGACTTCAGTAAGGCGTTTGATAAGGTTTCACATGGTAGTCTATTGCACAAGATATGGAGTTTCAGGATTGAAGGTGATTAAGTAGTTTGGATCAGAAATTGGCTAGCTGAAAAAAGACAGAGGGTGGTGGTTGATGGGAAATGTTCAACCTGGAATTCAGTAACTAGTGGTGTACCACAACGATCTGTTTTGGGGCAACTGCTGTTTGTCATTTTTATAAATGACCTGCATGTGGACAGAGAAGGATGAGTTAGTAAATTTGTGGATGGCACTAAGGTGGGCAGAGTTGTGGATAGTGCCGAAGAATGTTGTTGGTTACAGAGGAACATAGATAAAATGCAGAGCTGAGTTGAGAAGTGGCAAATGGAGTTTAATGTGGAAAGGTGTGAGTAGTTCACTTCAGAAGAAATAACAGGAAAGCAGAGTACTGAGCTAATGGTAAAATTCTTGGCAGTGTAGATGAACAGAGAGATTTCGGTGTCCTGGTGCATAAATCCCTGAAAGTTGCCACCCAGGTTGATAGGGTTGTTAAGAAAGCATATGGTGTGTTGGCATTTATTGGTAGGGGGATTGAGTTTCGGAGCCACAAGATCATGTTTCACCTGTACAAGACACTGGTAAGGCCACACCTGGAGTATAGCATGGAGTTCTAGTCACTGATTATAGGAAGGATGTGGAAGCTTTGGAAAGGGTTCAGAGGAGATTTGCTGTGATGTTGCCTGGTATGGAAGGAAGGTCTTACTAGGAGAGGCTGAGGGAACTGAGGCTGTTTCTGTTGGAGAGAAGAATGTTGAGAGGTGACTTAATCGAGACCTGTAAAATAACCAGAGGGCTAGACAGGATGGACAGTGAGAGCCTTTTTCCTCGGATGGTGAAGGCTAACACGAGGGGACACAAGTTTAAATTGTGGAGTGATAGATTTAGGACAGATACTAGGGGTAGTATCTTCACTCAGAGAGTAGTAGGGGCATGGAACACCTGCCTGCAACAGTAGTAGACTCACCAATATTAAGGGCATTTAAATGGACATTGGGCGTACATATGGGTAATAATGGAACAGTGTAGGTTAGATGGGAATGAGATTATTTTTCACAGGTCAGCGCAACATTGAGGGCCAAAGGGCCTGTACTGCGCTGTAATGTTCTATGTTCTGTAATGTTCTATGTTCTGTATTCTAAGATGTATTGCCTTGTGATTATTGACCAATTCACCAGGTGGGTTGAGGCCTACCCTACCTAGAACTGCCCAGCTAACACTGTGGAAAGAATTTTAGCTGTGGAGGTGATTCCCAGGTGGGGGGTACCGACCCAGATTGACTCCGACTAGGTGACCCATTTTACTGGAAGAGTTGTAAAAACCATATGTCAGCTGATTGGCATTAAAGAGAAATTTCACATACCCTACCATCCACAAAGTTCTAGCATGATGGAGCAAACGAACAGAATTCTTAAAATCTCCTTTGCTAAGGCCGTGCACAAATCTGACAAACACTGGACTGAAGTCCTGTCTGCTATACTCATACGACTCCGCTCCATCACAAGCCGGTGAATTGGTTTGAACCCTTATGCGTTGATGATAGGTAGGGCAATACAACTGCCCAAGTCCATCATCATGTGGGGTTGCGATGTTGGCCCTCTCCACGATAGAATATGTTGCTATGTGCTCGAACTGAGCGCTCAGCTGAAGGAGATGTAGAAGACATTCAGGGACAAACAGGAAGGGTGGGATGAACAGATGCAATTAGCGGATTGTCTGGAGATCCCATCAGCAGGTAGTAAGGTTGTAGTGAAGACTACCCACTAAACATGGCTTCGCCCAAAGTGGCATGATCCCTATGAGGTTATCATTAGCGGTGATATGTGCGCCTGTATTGACATGTGAGGGAAGGGGATCTGGAAACAATAGTCACAACTGAAGAAACATACAGACAATGGTTGATGATCCTCACCCTCTGCTTTCTTTTCAAACTGACTCCTCTCAAGGCCTGCTGATGTTGTTTGTGCGCAGTTGTTGTGAACGGACCAAGAATGCAGGCTGTTGCACGCGGGCAGTTTAGCATTTGGACCATTATATAATTCCATTCAGTAAGCTCCGGCATGTTTCTGTTTATTTTTGCCTTCATCCTTCACCTAGTAGCCACTGGTGGGGAGCACCGAAGAAATTGCACCAACCTAGGTTCTGTTCACCGGAGTAGGCGTGGATTACATGTTAATACCTATATGTGTCCTATATGCATGTGCAGCAAACTAACATCTCTAAATGCTGGGTCTTTGCTCGAATCCCTGCACGCAGTAGTCAGGGGATTCCTCTGTGACCCATTCTGTTTAATAAATCAGAAACGGCGGAATGGTGGTTGAACCAGGACCGATCCACACATTTATCCATTTGGAGGGGGATAGGTCTGACAGAGAACCTCACGAGTCATTTATGTGAGGCTCTGCGATAGGGTTATGCTGCCAATGGGAGACCATGGGTTATAACTTGCAAAACTATAAACGCTGATTCCAGCCTCACTACGACTTGATGCATACACCCCCCTGGCTCTGTCCCTCACAAACACCATAGGTGAAGGAACTATTTGTTTTAAATGTAATCGCACTTTAGGGTGGAATGCCAGAACCAGCGAATGTTTCCATTCCCTGCTCCTTACCCTATCCGGCCGCCAATCGTTTCTTTCTGGAAGTATTCTGAGCCTTGAGGTTGTCAACATGACTACAGGTAAAACGTTCAAAACCATTTGGATGGCAATTCAGACTGATTACCTGAGGACTTACAATGGTACTTATTTTGTCTGTGGTCTCAAGTCCTACCCTTGGATCCCTCCAAACTTGTCCCTTTTGTTTGCCATTACAACTCTCTCTGCCTTCATCCCAACCTACACCTACTTCGATCCAAATGGTCCATCACTGAGACTGAGCAATTCTTTATGATCACCTTTCCTTCCTATTAGACTGGTAAGGCTGCTATGGAACTGATCAATATGGCCTCAACCTCGGAAAGGCTGGCTAATGAGACTGCTGGTTGCTTTGCAGCTGTTAGCACAGCCATCTCCATGGTGTCGTCTGAGGTCATTGCCACCCATGCTGTTGCATTGCGAACCATTTGGCCCTTGACTATTTGCTAGCGGCACGAGGTGGCACCTGTGCTGTTTTGGTCCTGAGTGCTGCACATACATTCCGGATACCTCGGACAATATAACTAACCTAGTGGATCACATCTGCCTGGAGGCTACGATCTGGCAGGAAGGGAAGCAGTTTCATGATTTTAATCCCCCAGGGTGGCTAGGATAGCTACAAGGTGGATCTTGGGGCTCGTACCTTTTGCATGTCTTCATCATGTTCACTGTTATTGTCATCGCTTGTTGCGTTGTTATGGCTGTCCTTAACTCATGTTGTGAAGTTTTGACAGTGAGAATTATGCCGGGTGCAAGCCTCCACTTTGAGTCGCTTGGGAATCATCCCCTTTCTGGCCCCATTGATGATTACTGGATGTAGGTGGTCTGTTCGTCATGCTCCTGAATGTCTTGGACTACAAGGGGGATTTGAAGACAGAAACTAACTGAAAAAGAAATACTTAGAGACTACCATGTCGTGGTATGCCACTCCCGGAAACAGTGATCTCTGCGTGCGCATAGTCATAGTCATAGAGATGCACAGCACGGAAACAGACCGTTCGGTCCAACTCATCCATGCCAATCAGATATCCCAACTCAATCTAGTCCCACCTGCCAGCACCTGGTCCATATCCCTGCAAACCCTTCCTATTCATATACCCATCCAGATGCCTTTTAAATGTTGCAATTGTACTAGCCTCCACCACTTCCTCTAGCAGCTTATTCCATACACGTACCACCCTCTGTGTGAATAAGTTGCCCCTTAGGTCTCTTTTATATCTTTTCCCTCTCACCCTAAACCTCTGCCCTCTAGTTCTGGACTCCCCACTCCAGGGAAGAGACTTTATCTATTTATCCTATCCATGCCCCTCATGATTTTATAAACCTCTATAAGGTCACCCCTCAGCCTCTGATACTCCAGGTAAAACAGTCCCAGCCTATTCAACCTCTCCTTATAACTCAAATCCTCTAACCCTGGCAACATCCTTGTAAATCTTTTCTGAACCCTTTCAAGTTTCATAACATATTTCTGATAGGAAGGATACCAGAATTGCATGCAATATCCCAAAAGTGGCCTGACCAGTATCCTATACAGCCACAACATGACCTCCCAATTCCTGTACTCAATACTCCAACCAATAAAGGAAAGCCTACCAAACAGCTTCTTCACTATCCTATCTACCTTCGACTCCACTTTCAAGGAGCAGTGAATCTGCACTCCAAGGTCTCTTTGTTCAGTAACACTCCCTTAGGACCTTACCATTAAATGGACAAGTCCTGCTAAGATTTGCTTTCCCAAAATGCAGCATCTCACATTTATCTAAACTAAACTCCATCTGCCACTTCTCAGTTCATTCGCCCATCTGATCAAGATCCCATTGTAATCTGAGGTAATCTTCTTCACTGTCCACTACGCCTCCAATTTTGGTGTCATCTGCAAACTTACTAACTATACCTCTTCAGCTCACATCCAAATCATTTATATAAATGACGAAAAGTAGTGGACCAGTGCCGATCCTTGTGGTGCTCCACTGGTCACAGGCCTCCAGTCTGAAAAACAACCCTCCACCATGACCCTCTGTCTTCTATCTTTGAGCTAGTTCTGTATCCAAATGGCTAGTTCTCCCTGTATTCCATGAAGTCCAACCTTGTTAACCAGTCTCCCATGGGGAACCTTGTTGAACGCCTTACTGAAGTCCATATTGGTCACGTCTGCATGCGCAGAACAGAAGAAACCGTCTTTCACAGGCTTTTGTTGTACACGCCATCCAGACCTGTTGTTCAGGGAGAGACAGCGTGGTCAAGTCCCGTGGTTAGGGTCAGAATCACATTGCCCTTCCCAAAAGCTTTTGATTTAATAAATTTGATTGACTTGCTTCTAAATTTGAGTTTTATTAATTTTACTACAACATCCACCTTGCATCTGCTTAAAACAACTAAAAAAGTTAAAGTCTGGGCTACCTTCTTGAAACGTTTTCAGGTGGTCTGGCCTGGTCCATTACTCAGGGTCAATGTCAGGTTCAGGGTCTTTGTCAGGATAAGGGTTAGGGTGATAGTGAGAGTGAGGATGAGGATTAGGTTGAGGGTGAGCATTAGGGTTCGGGGTTAGTGGTCAGGGTTCGAGATAGGAGTAGGTGTTAGGGTGAAGGTCAGGGGTCAGAGGTAGGGTCTGGGTCAGATTCAGAGTGAGCATCAGGGTGAAAGTCAGGCTCAAGGTCAAGGTCAGGGTCAGGTTTAGGGTGAGGGTGAGAGTGTGGGGTTAGGATTGGGTGAGGGTGAGATTCCAGGTGAGGGTTACGGCGAGTGTGAGGGCAAGGGAGATATGAGGTTTAGAGGTTAGGGTTAAGATTATGTTTAGGGGTTAGATTTATGGATATGGTCAGGGTTAGTTGTTAGGTTAGGATGCATTAGGGTTAGGGTGCAATAGGGTTAGGGGTAGGGCCAGGATTAGGACTAAGGGTAGGGTTAGGGTGAGGTTTAGGTTTGATTAGGGTTACTCTTCGGTGGGTCCATGTGGGCTTGTTGGTTAGGGTTAGTGGCTATGTTTAGGGTCAGATTGAGGTAGGGCCATAGAGTTAGGATTTAAGTTTAGGGTGAGGTTAGGTTCGGGTTTGAGTTAGGGAGTTAGGGTTAGTGGGTTAGGGATTTGTGTGCGATAGGGTTAGGGTTCATGCTTAGGGGGTTTGGATTAGGGTGTGTGGTTATGGTGCATGCACACTCAAACACATATAATTCCTCACACCCACACACTCCCTCTCAAGCGCGCGCGCGTACACACACACACACATACCCTCTCACACATATGCTTTCTCTCCCTCACACATGCACACCTACAAATCTATGGGGTGAATTTACATTTGCAGGTTTGTATATACAGATATGTTCTATTTTGTTCAAAAAGTATACGATCTGTAAACAGTCAATGTGGCATTTTATAAATTCCGACTTTGAAAATAAAACCAGTCTGACTCCAGGTTGAGACAGACAGTGTCAAAACAAGGCCTCATACCTAAAATGTATTGTCTGTCCTGACGTTTCATCTTTATACTTATAAGTTATCTTGGGGCTTGACTTGAAAGAAATTCTGGGACTTACATATTAATCAAAACCTGCATCTCCATTCTTACTGATTAAAAACTTAATAGCCATCGAGGTTTATTAAGGGTCATTAGGTTGTATGACCCTTTGATCTTTTACTTGTAAACTTTGTGTCCAATATATTCTCTGTCATGAGCTGCCTGAAGAAGGAGGCCACATGGACCCTCTGAAGAGCATCGCACCCAGACCCATTCCCCTATTACTCTACATTTCCCCTAACTAATGCACCTAATCTGTAAACCCATGAACACTAAGGGCAATTTGACATAGCAAATTCAGCTAACCTGCACATCTTTGGATTGTGAAACCCACGCAGACACAAGGAAAATGTGCAAGCTTCACACAGACAGTCACTGAGGCTGGAATTGAACGTGGGTCCCTGATGCTGTGAGGCAGCAGTGCTAACCACTGTGCCACCGTACTGCCCTAATTTCCCACGGCTAATCCACCTAGATACTATAGGCAATTTAGCAGAACCAATTCATCCTAATCTGCACAATTTTGGAATAACCCTAACCCTCATCCTAACCCTTGTCCTGATCCAAACCCTCACCCTCACTTTAACCCTAGAGAGAGTGTGCATGAGTGTGAGGGAGTATTGCCTGTGGGACAGTGTGAAAGTGCATGTGAGTGTGTGTGTATATGTGAAAGAGTGTGTGTTATGAGAGAGGGTCTATGTGTTTGTGTGAAAGTGTGTGTTTGTATGTGTGTATGTATGTTTGACTTTATAGAGTGTTGGGGTCACCTGTAGCATGTCATGATCCCAGTTGAGTCCATCTTTATGGGAAACAGACTTGGCTATCTTCTCTCACAAGCTGCCTGAGGAAGGAGCGTGACTCCGAAAACTTGCGGATTCAAATAAACCTGTTGGACTATAACCCAGTGTTGCATGATTTTTGACTTTGTCCACCCCAATAACAGCACTTCCACATCACAAAAAAAGTGTAAATGCAATAAAATTCGTCATGTCTCCTTTCAGTTCACTCAGTTCGCAGAGGTCCCTGAATACAGTTGCAATGGGAATACTCTTTTTAATGTGTACAATGTGTCAGGAAAATTGCCCAAAGACAACTCATTGCCACATTGCAGAGGGAAAGCATGCATTTCTGAACATGAGC
>NC_057716.1:110407645-110407725 GCF_004010195.1 Chiloscyllium plagiosum
TCGAAATCGACGTTTCGGGCAAAAGCCCTTCATCAGGAATAAAGGCAGAGAGCCTGAAGCGTGGAGAGATAATTAGCATG
>NC_057716.1:110408755-110418433 GCF_004010195.1 Chiloscyllium plagiosum
ACAAGGTGCCAGCATGGATAGAAGCCTGGCTGTCTGGCAGGAAGCAGAGAGTGGGGATAAAAGGGTCCTTCTCAGGATGGCAGCCGGTGACAAGTGGTGTTCAGCAAGGGTCAGTGTTGGGACCCCAACCTTTCACTTTATACATTAACCATCTAGATGAAGGAACTGAGGGCATTCTGGCTCGGTTTGCAGATGATACAAAGATAGGTGGAGGGACAGGTAGCACTGAGGAGGCAGGGAGGCTGCAGAAGGATTTGGACAGGTTCGGAGACTGGGGAAAGAAGTGGCAGATGGAGTACAATGGGGGAAAGTGTGAGGCCATGCACTTTGGGAGGAAGAACAGAGGCATGGAGTATTTTCTAAATGGGGAGAAAATTCAGAAATCTGAAGTGTAAACAACCTTGGGAGTTCTAGTCCAGGATTCTCTCAAGGTAAACTTGCAGGTTAAGTCAAAAGGCATGGTGCTGGAAAAGCACAGCATGTCAGGCAGCACCTGAGGAGCAGGAGAGTTGATGTTTCGGGTATAAGCCCTTCATCAGAGGGTTAGATAGGGTGGACAGGGAGAGCCTTTTTCCAAGTATGGTGACGGCGAGCATGAGGGGGCATAGCTTTAAATTGAGGGGTGATAGATATAGGATAGATGTCAGAGGTAGTTTCTTTACTCAGAGAGTAGTAAGGGTATGGAATGCTTTGCCTGCAACGGTAGTAGATTCGCCACGTTTAAGCGCATTTAAGTTGTCATTGGACAAGCATATGGACGTACATGGGATAGTGTAGGTCAGATGGGCTTCAGATTGGTATGACAGATCGGTGCAACATCGAGGGCCGAAGGGCCTGTACTGCGCTGTAATGTTCTATGTTCTATATCTCTCTGAATCTCCTACGTTATAAAAAAAAAGGTCCCAGCTTGTCCCACCTCTCCCTATAACTCAGACCCTTGAGTCCTGGTAACATCCTTGTAAATTTCTTCCACACTCTTTCCAGTTTAATAACACCCTTCCTGTAGCAAGGTGACCAAAACTGAACACAATACTCCAAGTGTGACCTCACCAATGTCCTGTACAACTGCAACACAACTTCCCAACTCCTATACTCAATGCCCTGCCTGATGAAGGCCAGTGTGTCAAAAGCCTTCCTCACTGCCCTGTCTACCTGGAACTCCACTTTCAGAGAACCGTGCACCTTAACTCCAAGGTCCCTCTGTTCCACTATACTCCTTAAGGCCCTACCATTCACCATGAAACTCCTACCTTGACTTGACTTTCCAAAATGCAACACCTCACAATTATCCACACTAAACTCTGAGTTTTGAGAAGGTTTGTTGAGCAGTTTGAGGTTTTGAATGTAGGTTCATTTCCAGACATTTTGTCACCCTACTAGGTAACATTTTCAGTGGGCCTCTGGATGAAGCACTGCTGCTGATTCCTGCTTGCTATTTATATGTTTGGGTTTCTTTGGGTTGTTGATGTTATTTCCTGTGGTGATATCATTTCCTATGGTGATGTCATTTCCTGTGGTGATGTCATTTCCTGTTCTTTTTGTAGGGGGTGGTAAATGGGGTCCAAATCAATGTGCTTGTTGGAATTCCAACAGTTTCAGTTGGAATGCCAAGTTTCTAGGAATTCTTGTGAATTCTGTTTGGTTTGTTTGAGGATGGATATGTTGTCCCAGTCGAAGTGGTGTCCTTCCTCATCCGTATGTGAGGATACTAGTGAGAGAGGGTCATGTCTTTTTGTGTCTAGTTGATGTTCATGTATCCTGGTGGCTAGTTTTCTGCCTGTTTGTCTAATGTAGTGATCCTTACAGTCCTTGCACGGTATTTTGTAAATGATGTTAGTTTTGCTTGTTGTCTGTATGAGGTCATTAGCTGCTGTTTCAGTATGTTGGTGGGTTTGTGGGTTACCCTGATGCCAAGGGGTCTGAGTAGTCTGGCAGTCATTTCCAAGATGTCTTTGATGTAGGGGAGAGTGGCTAGGGTTTCTGGACGCATTTTGTCTGCTTGCTATTAAACTCCATCTGCCATTTCTCTGCCCACTTCCCCAGCTGATCAATGTCCTGCTATAATTTCTGATAACCTTCCTCACTGTCCATGATACCGCCTACTTTAGTGTCTTCTGCAAATTTATTAGTCATGCCTTAGGCATTCTCATCCAAATCATTGATATCGATAAAAACAGCAATGGGCCCAGCACTGACCCCTGAGACAGTCCACTAGTCACAGGCCTAGAGTCCAACAAGCATCCTTCCACTATTACCCTCTGCTTCCTACCATCAAGCCAACTGTGTGTCCAATTTGGCAGCTCCCCCTGGATTCCATGTGATCTAATGTTCTAGAGCAGCCTACCATATGGAACCTTATCGAAGGCCTCACTGAAATCCATATAGACCACATCTACCACCCTGCCCTTATCAACCTTCCTGGTCACTTCATCAAAGAACTCTAACAAATATATGAGGCACGATCTCCCACGCACAAACCCATGTTGACTACCCCTAATCAATGATGTCTTTCCAAAAATGTATGCACATCTCATCTCAGAATCTTCTCAAGTAACATACCCACCACAGTCAATCCCCTTTAGCATCTTATGAACATCAAATCAATCTCCTCTCATTCTTCGAAACTCCTGGCAGCATTGGTCTCAATTGCTAATCTCTCTTCATCAGAAAACCCCCCTCATCTCCAGAATCAATCTAGTGACCCTCCTTTGACCTGCCTCGATCTCTCCTCAAATTAAAAACTCTACACAATATTCTCGGTGTGGCCTTCCCTATTTTTACACTTTATTCCTTTAGCAATAAAATGCCAAAATTCCATTCGCTGTCCTTATTATGCTATATCTGCTCACTAGTTTCTCTAATTCACGTGGACATCCTGATCCCTCTGCACTGAAGCACTCTCCATTTAGATAATAAATTGCATTTTATTCCTCCATCAAATGGAAAACTTCATCCAATCACAACCTGAATCTTAATTAACAGTGATCATTCTTAGTGAGTTTTGAGAAGATTTGTAGCTCAGGTTGAGGTTTTGGATGTGGGTTTGCTCACTGAGCTGGAAGGTTCATTCCCATATGTTTCATTACCCCACGAGGTAACATCTTCAGTGGACCTCAGGGGAAGCAATACTGAAAATTCCTGCTTTCTATTTATATGTTTGGGGTTCTTTGGGTTGGTGATGTCATTTCCCCTGGTGGTGATGTCACTTCCTGTTCCTTTTCTCAGGGGGTGGTAGATGGGGTCTAACTCGATGTGTTTGTTGATAGAGTTCCGGTTGGAATGCCATGCTTCTAGGAATTCTCATGATGTCTCTGTTTGGCTTGTCCTAGGATGGATGTGTTGTCCCAGTCAAAGTGGTGTCCTTCCTCCTCTGTATGTGAGGATAATAGTGAGAGAGGGTCATGTCTTTTTGTGGCTGGTTGATGTTCATGTTTTCTGCCTGTTTGTCCAATGTAGTGTTTGTTACAATCCTTGCACGGTATTTTGTAAATGACATTAGTTTTGCTTGTTGTCTGTATAGGGCCTTTCAAGTTCATTAGCTGCTGTTTTAGTGTTATTGGGTTTGTGGGCTACCATGATGCCAAAGGGGTCTGAGTTGTTCCCCAGAGAATTCCCTGAAACATGGCATTCCAACCGGAACTCTCTCAACAAACACGTCGACTTAGACCCCATCTACCGCCCACTGAGAAAAGGAACAGGGAGTGACTTCACCACAGGAAATGATATCACCCACAGGAAATGACATCACCAACCCAAAGAATCCCAAAAATATAAATAGAAAGCAGGAATTATCAGCATTGTTTCTCCTGAGGCCCACTGAAGATGTTACCTAGGAGGGTGACGAAACGTCTGGAACTGAACCTTCCAGCTCAGCGAGCAAACCTACATCCAGAAGTGAACATTCTCCATGAAAGTTTCTCCCGTTGTCATTTGATCTACTTGGCCCACCCCATTCCTGAGAACCAGGTCTGACATTGTACAGGCCCACACACACACTGACATGTGCTGCTGTAGGGAATTTCTGCAGGCGATAATCCAGGAATTCCAGTTCCTCATGGCCTTTAATGCCAATCTCAAGTCTGCTCAGTGTTCAATAGGTGATCTGATGGAGATGGTGAGATTACTGATGGGCTGTTACAGTCAATAGACTTCCAGCATATTCACCCATTGTGTTTCTAACAGATTGAAAATGCTGGTGCAAAAATCCAAAGGGTTAAATTGATTGAATTATTTGGTGTCATTGTCTTCAGTGAATTTTCGACAGTAAATTGAAAACCACACCTGGTTTAAAATTTACTGACATACAAAATTTGTGATTTTTAAATCAAACCGTATCCGTCACAATTTGGCGAAATATCAGGAAACACGGGGGGAGATGGAAAACTATGGGGAAAGCAGGAGTGGATCAGTATCAGTGGGTTTGGGAATGAAATGTATTGGCAGATGGGATTGGAAAGGTGAAGAGAGATGAAGGGGGCTCAGAGAATTAGAAAGTGCTGGCACTGTGACAGTGGAATGTTCTGGGTATTGAAATCACTCAGCGTGGCTCTGCCGTTCCTGAAAATCGTGGAAGAGAATGGTTTCTGTTGTGGAACAGCAGAGCCATGTCCTGGAGCGATGAGCCAACTCTGGTGGGAAGTCTCCCATTTTGACTGTCACCTGTATGAACGGCTTCACAAGAACCCAGTGTTCCACATTTCATCAAAGGCTTACCTTGTGGCTAGAAACAGACCCAATTCCCTTCCAAACCTCCTTCCTGTCAAGCTGCCAGAGGTGGAGATGTTGAAAGAATATCGCTTATTGGAGCCAGTGAAGGGTGAGTGTCCGAGACAGGCCTTTCATAGAGGGAGACAGACTGACAGGTGCAAACCATAACGGTACCAGAGCCAAGAGTCACTCACTCAACTTGACAGCGAAGATACTCAGTTCGCAGGCAGCAATTGACTGCCAGGTTTTACATTAATTACAACATAAATGACAATCTGAATAAAGCAGGAACTTAGCAAAGATGACAATTCCTCGTGGATATGCATGCTCACTGTGGGACAGTCTATCACACACACTGACCCTCACTGGGGTACGCTCCCACACTGACCCTCACTGGGGTACAGTCCCACACACTGACAATCACTGGGGTACTGTCCCACACACACTGACTCTCACTGGGGTACACTCCCACACACAGTGACTCTCACTGGGGTACACTCCCACACACAGTGACTCTCACTGGGGGTACACTCCCACACACAGTGACTCTCACTGGGGTACACTCCCACACACACTGACCCTCACTGGAGTACAGTCCCACACACACTGACTCTCACTGGGGTACGCTCCCACACACTGACAATCACTGGGGTACAGTCCCACACACTGACTCTCACTGGGGTACAGTCCCACACACACTGACTCTCTCTGGGGTACAGTCCCACAATGTATTATTTTTAACAATAAGGAGGCTTTGGTTTTCCCTGACCCGTTAGCGTCCTGTCTGTTTTGCCCTCTTTACTATCCTGATTTGCTTTTTCACCTCCCTATATTAATTGCCAAGTTTTACCCAGCAGCTGTCAGAGGTACACCTTTCCCTCAGCTGTGGTCTTGAATGGGAAACACCAATATTCTCACAATCCAATTCAGTCCCAAGTAACTATTGTTTTGCAACGTAGACAGAATGTGAGATCCAGGGAACTTACACAGAGAATGAAGTCACACAATCCACAGTTTAAAGAAAAACATTAAACTTTACAAATTTAGAACAGTCATACTGTCTACAATACAAGAACAACATTTTTCAAATACCCAGAGTTAAAAAGTACGTACTAATGTTGATTCTGAACATCATAGAATCCCGACACTGTGAAAGCAGGCTAATCGGCCCATTGAGTCTACACTGACCCTCTGAAGAACTTCCCACCAGACCCATCCTCTATCCCTGTATTTCCCAAGGCTAACCCACCTAGCCCGCACATCCCCCAATGCTATGGGACCTGTTCCAATGGCCAACCCACTCAACCTTTGCATTGTCAGACTGTGGGAGGAAACTCACCCAAACACCGTGAGTATGTGTAAACTTCACACCGTGGCCCAAGGCTGGAATCAAACCCATGTAAACTGCCTCCACCACTTCGTTTGGCAGCTCAATCCATCCACGCACCATCCTCTGTGTGAAAAATGTACCCCTTAGGTCCCTTTTATATTTTTCCCATTTCAACCTCAACCTATACCCAGGATGTTGCCAGGGTTGGAGGGTTTGAGCTCTCGGGACAGGCTGAACAGGCTGGGGCTGTTTTCCCTGGACTGTCGGAGGCTGAGGGGTGACCTTATAGAGGTTTATAAAATTATGAGGGGCATGGATAGGGTAAATAGGCAAAGTCTTTTCCCTGAGGTCGGGGAGTCCAGAACTAGGGGGCATAGGTTTTTAGATTATTTACTTTACTTACAGTGTGGAAACAGGCCCTTCGGCCCAACAAGTCCACACCAACCCACCACCCACCCAGACCCATTCCCCTACATTTACCCCTTACCTAACACTACGGGCAATTTCCCATGGCCAATTCACCTGACCTGCACATCTTTGGACTGTGGGAGGAAACCGGAGCACCTGGAGGAAACCCACGCAGACACGGGGAGAATGTGCAAACTCCACACAGTCAGTTGCCTGAGGCGGGAATTGAACCCGGGTCTCTGGCGCTCTGAGACAGCAGTGCTAACAACTGTGCCACCGTGCCACCCACACGGTGAGAGGGTGAGAGGGGAAAAATTTAAAAAGGACCTAAGGGGCAACGTTTTCACGCAGAGAGTGGTATGTGTGTGGAATGAGCTGCCAGAGGAAGTGGTGGAGGCTGGTACAATTGCAACATTTAAGAGGCATTTGGATGGGTATATGAATAGGAAGGGTTTGGAGGGATATGGGCCGGGTGCTGGCAGGTGGGACTAGATTGGGTTGGGATATCTGGTCGGCATGGACGGGTTGGACCGAAGGGTCTGTTTCCATGCTGTACATCTCTATGACTCTATGACTGTATGACTGAAGAAGGGCTTATGCCCGAAACGTCGATTCTCCTGTTCCCTGGATGCTGCCTGACCTGCTGCGCTTTTCCAGCAACACATTTTCAGCTCTGATCTCCAGCATCTGCAGACCTCACTTTCTCCTCCTGTATGACTGACAGAGCAGGCTGGCCTGATGTGTACAATTGGACATGTACCTACTGATAGGTCATTGACCCAACATTCAGTCAAACAGAGAGGTCCTAAAGGCAGTATTAAAGGAGGCAAGAGAGGCAGGGAGATGTCGGAAGGCAATACCAGAAGATGGGAGCCAAGAAGCTGAAGGCACAACCACCAGTGGCAGAGCAAGAGGAATCAAGGGATACTCAAGTGGCTGAAATGACAGGGGCATCGAGAAGAGGAGATGACAGGGATGCAGAGCGACAAGGCTACACGGCGATTTGGAAATGGGATAAGAAATGTACATGACTTAATATCCTACAGGGTCTATGGCATGACACCCTGTTGTGAAAAAATGGTCATATTTCCTAAAGCCTGGTTCTAAGTTGTAAATGAAAAGCTTTAATTGTTTGGTTTACACTCTGCAGCTGCCTGGGTCCGGCTGGAACTTGCACTCATCTGCAGCACATTCTGTCAGATCCCGAAAAGAGAAAGAGAGCAACGATCCGAATGTAGCACCTCACTCCCAGCTTGGAGAACACAGAATTGACCTGCACGCCGAAAGAAATAAGTAGAGAGAAGCAGCTGTGATCCTCTGCTTCGCTTTCTAATTTCCCAATGACTGATTGCGGCTCCGAGGCTAATTCATTATCAGCACAAACTATCGTCTGATGTTCAGGATTTCTTAGAAACAGAGTGAGCAAGCTTGAACAGTTCTGGGCAGGTTAACAGAAATCCACTGGCAACACAACTCTCAATCACATGACTCAGAATGTTGTCCAATTTTAATTTTCACAAGACTTTCTTCATTTCTTCACTTCCAGGCATAGCTGGCAAGGCCTTTGAGTCAGGAATGTGACGGAATACTCCCCACTTGCCCTGGATGGGGGCAGCTCCAACAACACTCAAGAAGCTCAACACCATCCAAGACAAAGCAGCCGCTTGATTGGCACCACACCCACAAACACCCACTCCCTCCCCCACCCACACTCAGTAGCAGCAGTGTGTACCAGCTACAAGATGCTCTGCAGAAACTCACCAAAGACCCTCAGACAGCACCTTCCAAACCCACAACCACTTCCATCGAGAAGGACATGGGCAGCAGGTACATGGGAACACCACCCCCTGCAAGTTCCCCTCCAAACCACAAATATTTGAACATGAGAACCAGCCCTCCAAACCACAAATATTTGAACATGAGAACCAGGAGCAGGAACAGGCCGTTCGGCCCTTCGAGCCTGCTCTCCCATTCAATAAGATCATGGCTGATCTCTTTGTGACCTCAGCTCCACTTACCCACCCTCTCACCACAGCCCTTAATTCCTTTACGGTTCAAAATTCTATCTTTACTTTAAAAACATTTATCGAGGCAATCTCAACTGCTTCACACAGATTCACACCCCTCTGGGTGAAGGGCTTCCTCCAGAACTCAGTCTGAAATCTGCTCCCCCTCATTTTGAGGCTATGCCCCCTAGTTCTAGTGTCACTCACCAGTGGAAACATCCTCCTTGCTTCTATCTTATCAATTCCCTTCATAATTTTATATGCTTCTATAAGATTCCCCCCTCAT
Organism: Chiloscyllium plagiosum; assembly: GCF_004010195.1. Classification (NCBI taxonomy): domain Eukaryota; kingdom Metazoa; phylum Chordata; class Chondrichthyes; order Orectolobiformes; family Hemiscylliidae; genus Chiloscyllium; species Chiloscyllium plagiosum. The sequence continues at coordinate 110,417,493 of NC_057716.1, forward strand.
TCTTCTAAATTCCAATGAATATAATCCCAGTCTACTCAGTCTCTCCTCATAACCCACCCCCTCAACTCAGGAATCAACCTAGTGAACCTCCTCTGCACCCCCTCCAGTGCCAGTACATCCTTCCTCAAGTAAGGAGACCAAAACTGCACACAGTCCTCCAGGTGTGGCCTCACCAGCACCCTGTACAGCTGTAACATAACCTCCCTGCTTTTAAACTCAAACCTTTTAGAAATGAAGGACAAAATTCCATTTGCCTTCCCAATTACCTGCTGTACCAGAGACCAACCCTCTGTGATTCATGCACAAGGACACCCAGGTCCCTCTGCACATGCTGCTTTTTTTTACTGTTTAAATAATAGCCCAGTTTGCTGTTATTCCGACCAAAATGGATAACCTCACATTTACCAACATTGTACTCCACCTCCCAGACCTTTGCCCATTCACTTAAACTATCTATATTCCTCTGCAGTCTTTCAGCGTGCTGACTTGGAAATATATCGCCATTCCTTCAGTGTCACTGGGTCAGAATCCTGGAATTGAATTGAATTGAATTTAATTTAATTTAATTTAAATTAATTTATTGTCATGTGTACTAAGGCACAGTGAAAAGCTTTGTTTCGTGAGCAATCCAGGCAGATCACAGAGTTAAGTAGCAGAGATAGTAAATAATAGGTAAACAGCGGCAAAAACAAAAATACAGGTACAGGCGAATGTTAAGAGTTTGTGAGGCCATTCAGTATTCTAACAACAGTGGGGTAGAAACTGTTGTGAAACCGTCTGGTGCATGTGTTCAGGCTTCTCTCCCCGATGGTAGAGGTTGTAGAAAAACATTGCCAGGGTGGGATGGATCTTTGAGAATGCTGGCGGCCTTTCCTTGACAGTGGGCCTGGTAGATGGATCCTATAGATGGGAGGTTGGCCTTTGTGATTGTCCGGGCTGAG
>NC_057716.1:110419092-110420896 GCF_004010195.1 Chiloscyllium plagiosum
GTCAAGATGTTCTAGGGAGGAGTGAAGGGCGAGTGATATGGTATCTGACGTGGATCTGTTGGTCCGATAGGCAAATTGGAGTGGGTCAAGAGTAGTGGGGAGGCTGGAGCTGATTAATGCCATGACCAGCCTTTCAAAGCACTTCATGACCACCGAAGTTAGGGCCACTGGGCGGTAGTCATTGAGACATACTGCATGAGCCTTCTTAGGCACAGGGATGATGTTGGCCTCTTGAAACAGGCAGGGACAGGGGCCTGCTGCAGGGAGAGATTGAAGATGTCCGAGAAGACCTCTGCCAGTTGGTCTGCACATGCTCTGAGTGCACGGCCTGGTACTCCGTCTGGTCCCATCATTTTCCTTGGATTCACACAAAGAAAAACTGATCTGACTCTGATGTAGTGACTGTTGGGATAGATTCGAATTCCCTCCCTAAGGGCATTGTGGGTCTACCCACAGCACATGGACTGCAGCGGTTCAAGAAGGCAGCTCACCCTCACCTTCTCAAGGGGCAACTAGGGACGGGGAATAAATGCTGGGCCCAGCAATACCTACATTCAGTGAACAAATATTTTTTAAAATTAGGAATGGGTAAGAGATTCTGGCTGGACCAGTGGAAGTCTCATCCTGAGAGTAAATGTTTTAAAAACGTGTTGGTTTTGTTTAATGACTCCATTTCTTTGCGCCTCCTGCTCTAATATCACACACTGACTCAGCTTGAACCAACCCCTACAGGAGTGTAGCTCACTGCTACAACATGTTCAATCATTACAGTCCATCCCAACCAGGCACCTGAGCTCCACACCCTCCTACCTGTGATGGAGAGGAGCTGTGCTTGTTGGTTTTCAGGGTAAAACAGGGCTGGGTAACTGACATCAGAGCCCACAGGCTAAGGCTTAACTCAAGAAAGCATCAGTTGCTCTCTGCCAATTAGTAAGCAGGTTTGGATGTGATTGCTGGCTCACTTGGAAAATTGATGACAAATAAATTTATTAAGAGCAGTCCAGGCACGATTGATACAAAGCAAGCGTACAAACCAGAGAACAAAACCATTCTCACTTCTTAAAAGCCAAAATGCACGCCTAGTTTCAGCAGTCAGTGGCTGGTAATCTTCAAAGTTGATCGGAAATAGTTGTTCAAAAAACTAAGGACAGCACAGGAACAGGCACTTCGCCCTGTGCCAACACATCACACCTTTCTAAATTCAAACCCTTTTGCCTCTCGACACGGTCCATATCTCTCCATTCTCTGGCTATTCATGTTTCTGCCAAGGTGCGTGTAAAACAGCAACCCACCTCCAACACCACAGCTGGCAGCACATCCCAGGAACTTAGCACCTGTTTAGAAAGAAACTGCCTTTCACATCTCCGTGGAACATAGAGTCATACATTCATGCAGCACCGAAACAGAGCCTTCAGCCCAACTCTTCCACGCCAACCAGACATCCCAAATCTAGTCCCATTTGCCAGCATTTGGCCCATATCTTTCTACCCCCTTCTGCCTCATATACCCTTTATGTGGAGCCACAGGAGATGGGGGAGATACTAAATGAATATTTTGCATCAGTATTTACTGTAGAAAAGGATATGGAAGATATAGACTGTAGGAAAATAGATGGTAACATCTTGAAAAAATGTTCAGATTACAGAGGAGGAAGTGCTGGATGTCTTGAAACACATAAAAGTGGATAAATCCCCAGGACCTGATCTCTGTGGGAAGCTAGGGAAGTGATTGCTGGGCCTCTTGCTGAGATATTAGTATCATCGATAGTCACAGGTGAGGTGCCGGAAGACTGGAGGTTGGCAAA
>NC_057716.1:110421884-110425855 GCF_004010195.1 Chiloscyllium plagiosum
CCTAAGGGACAACTTTTTCACGCAGAGGGTGGTATGGAATGAGCTGCCAGAGGATGTGGTGGAGGCTGGTACAATTACAACATTTAAGAGGCATTTGGATGGGTATATGAATAGGAAGGGTTTGGAGGGATATGGGCCGGGTGCTGGCAGGTGGGACTAGATTGGGTTGGGATATCTGGTCGGCATGGATGGGTTGGACTGAAGGGTCTGTTTCCATGCTGTACATCTCTGTCACTTTATGACTCTATCCAGATGCCTTTTAAATGTAATTGTACCAACCTCCACCACTTCCTCTGGCAGCTCATTTCATACACACACCATCCTCTGTGTGAAAAAATTGCCCCTTAGGTCTCTTTTAAGTTTTAAAAATTTTAGGTTTTAAAACTTGCCCCCCCCTTTACCATAAAGGCCACTACCCTTCACAATTCACTCCCATCCTTGTGTGATAGTCATTCAGTTTAATCCCAGTATCCCTGGAATTTCCAACAGGGGGTAACGGTCAATGTTGGAAATAACTGGACCTGTCATTTGGAAGAATGCAAGACTGGTTCAGGTCAGTATTTATGTGCAGACTAGAAACATCTGGGGGTGAAATGGAGCCCATCAACTAGTTTTGAGGCAGTTTCTTAGGACGTCACATTCTGGAGCCAAGCAGACAGCGGGCGAGCTTGTGATCTCATTGTGTTGGCCCCTCTTGGAATTTTACATTCTCCTGAATGGAGGGACGAGTCTGTTAATAAATTACACATAAGATCAAAGTTAAAAATCACACAACACCAGGTTATAGTCCAACAGGTTTAATTGGAAGGACTAGCTTTCGGAGCGCTGCTCCTTCTTCAGGTGGTTGTGGAGTATAATATCTCCATGTGATGAAGGAGCGACGCTCCGAAAGCCAGTGCTTCCAAATAAACCTGTTGGACTATAACCTGGTGTTGTGTGATTTTTAACTTTGTACACCCCAGTCCAACACCGGCGTCTCCAAACCATGATTACACATAAGATCAGTTTGTGAGGGAAGGAAAGTGGAGTTGGCGAAAGCCAGTTCAGTACATTTTGTTTTCATCCTCTGTTTCTATTTTATTTCTTTTGTTTCCCCCACATTCCTGCCTAACTGCGGTGGTGCTTATTTTTTCCCCAGCCCCCATGTTGTGTGCGTGCAGGTGTGAGACACAGTGAGAGACACAAGGTGCATGAATCTTTATTCAGTTTCCACCACCAGGAAGAAAGGAAACACCCGAGTGGCCAGTGACAAGCCGTGCCCATCACATCAAAGGGCAGTGCTGTGTGATCAAAACAGTGAAGGGGAGGGCAGGGACTAAATCAAAATAGAATTGGAGGGAGAAATGATGCACTCCACTCCCTGCGGCGCCCACCTCTCCCTGAACAGCTCCAGGGTGTTGGTGGATACCACATGCTCCTTCTCCAGGGATAAGCTAGTTAGTTACATTAAGGGATAGGTCTAACAAGATGCAGTGGTTCATAATTAAGGGGATATTGCAGAATGAATGTCAAACTATATTGAAAGGGAAAGGCAGCCAACACAATCAAAGACCCCCCTCCCATCCCAGTTATACTCTCTTTTACCCTCTTCCATCGAGCAGAAGATACTAAAGTTTGGAAACACATGCCAATAGATTCAAGAACAGCTCCTTATCCATTGTTATCAGACTTATGTACGAACCTCTCATATATTTGAGTTATCTTCCTCTGCACCTTCTCTGTAGCTGTGACACGAGATTCTGTTCTATTAGCCTGAAGTATTTATGTAAGGTGTGATTTGTCTGTGTAGCATACAAAACAATACTTTTTCACTGTATCATGGTACATGTGACAATAATTAATCAAATCAGAGGGCTAGATGAAACACTGGGAAGATATGGAATGCTATGGATCTTTCTGGTTTATCTTCGATATGAAGTCGACAGTTGAATGTGTGCATTAGTTGTTCAGGATGCCTGAGTTCCAAATACTAAAGCAAACAGAATCCCTGCAGTGTGTAAGCAGGCCATTCAGCCCATCAAGTCCACACCACCCTTCCAAAGAGTATCCCACCCTGACCCACCCCCTTCCTGTAACCCTTTACATCCCATGGTTAATCCACCTCACCTGAGTATCCCTGGATACAACGGACAATTTCCCATGGCCAATTCACCTGACCTGCACACCTTTGGACTGTGGGAGGAAACTGGAGGAAACCCACACAGACACAGGGAGAGTGTGCAAACTCCACACAGACAGTTGCCTGAGGCAGGAACCCGGTTCCCTGGTGCTGTGAGGCAGCAGTGCTAACCCCTGAGCCACCCACTGTGCTATCAGTTTGCAAAGAAGGGTTAGCCTGAAACATCGACTTCTCCACCTCCTGATGCTGGCTCCAGCCTCCTGTCTGTCTACTCTGGAAGGCACTCAGCTGAGCGGTGGAAAGAGGGAGCATTCCAAAGCCTCCCTGAAGACTTCCCTCGAGAAATACTACATCAATGTTAATGCTTGGGATAGCCTTGTTCAGAACAACTGGATTTAGAGCAACCTCCTGTAAGAAGGGATACGGGAATGCCAGTGATCTTGACGCCCAAAACCAATTCTGCCTCCTGGAAACACCAGCCCAGTGTCTGCTGGGAGATGTGGCTGTAGGATCAGGCTCATTACAAGGTCCCAGAGCAACCCAGGAACCCAATGACAGAGAATTTCTGAGGTGGACAATCCGGTTCATTAGCGAGTGATTGCTGATAGCAACGACAGCAGCAGAAGGGCAACTGACTTTGGAGAAAAACTCAACAAGAAGGCTCTGACCTTTAATTGCTACTAAATCTGGTTTTGAAAAAAGTTATGGGCACCTCCAAGTTAACAGTTGCTTCAGAATCCTTCCTAGATTTTGTTTTCTACTTTCACAGACCTTAGTGGTCAGGAATTACACGTCAAAAAGTGTGGTGCTGGAAAAGCACACAGGTCAGGCAGTAATGAAGGGCTTATGCCCGAAACGTTGATTCTCCCGCTCCTTGGATGCTGCCTGACCTGCTGCGCTTTTCCAGCAACACTCTATCAGCTCTGATCTCCAGCACCTGCAGTCCTCACTTTTTCTTTGAAGTTACACATGTCCCTGGATCTCAACTGAAGAGTCTGAGAAAGTCCCCAAATCTCCAAATTTCTGACTATCCCAGAAACTCTGGAAAGCTGAACTTTCCAAAGGCCCAGATCCAGTTTGATTTTAATCCAAACTGAAGATCTTTGGATTGGTCTATGGTCATCAGCCACTCAATTTCATCAAGATATGCAGTGGAGTTGCCAAATTCCACTGTTCCCTTCCCATTCTGAAGAAGACTCAACTCAAAATGTTAACTGTTTTCTCTCCACAGATGCTGCCAGACCTGCTGAGCTTCTCCAGCAATTTCTATCTTTCCATCAGATCCTAACACTTCATTTTAGAAACTTGTCCAACAAGGCTTGCATTTTTATGCCATTTACCACCTTTCTTTAAATAAACAAAGCCCTGTCTGCAGAGACTGTTGGTGTTTTGTGTTGTGTGAGTGTGTCTATGTTTAGAGACATGGTTTTAATTCTGGATCATAGTCTGATGCTATTCAGTGGTTTCCACTTGTTTTAACAAAAATGTTTTGTTTTATAAGAACCAGCTTATTCTGAGTTTGTTTGAGAAACCTGACAAAAGTCTCTTTTATTCTGGAGAGCAGGACAAAAAGGAAGCAGTTGGCCGTTTTGGTGATGAATCTAAACATTTACACGGAAGGTACAAGTGGCAGAGGATTAGGGTTTGATCCTCAGCACATGCTTTCGTCACAGTCATAACATTCCATTGAGAAAGAAACATTCAGACAGAAAGTCGCATCGACTGGGCTTAAGCAAAAATGTTAAAGACAATATCCTACTTCAAGAGAATGCCAATACATGCACAAAGTTGGTTGATAGGTCAGAGGTTTGGAAATATTATTAAGAGAGTGACTAAAGAATTAATAAGAAGG